>NC_140003.1:28840218-29032718 GCF_964263955.1 Coregonus lavaretus
TTTTGAGTTGTTGTTGATTTGCAGCAGCCCCACCACTAACCGAAGGCCTTGCTGTTTCTGTTTCTTAAGTGTTGACTTGACGTACAGCATACTGATCATGGGAATTATGGTTGACCTGTGAGCTGTGACAGCCTGTGCCTACTGTGCCCATGAAGCTGTTTTTTATTGTCATGATGCAGCTTTTTCTGTCATCATCCTCCAAATGAACTGCACCCATGAGGCTGAATGTGCTGATGAGAGAGACAAATATAAACAGGCTTTCTGGAGACTAGCTAGCTAGAGCCTTGGGTCAAAGGACTCAGCAAGTCATTGTTTCTATTATGATTCTTATTTTGCTCTCTTTATCGAGTTTATCAAGTTTCCTCTAAGCTAAAGGTTGTATTTTCATTCCAGTTTCCTCTCTCTTTCTTTCCCTGTAAAGGTCGTTTCCGTCAGATCGCGGTCCTGACCACAGTGGCCAACGAGTTATTCCATCTCTACTCCCAGGTGTCGGGCCAGCCCGTCCAAAAGATCTGCAGCCTGGATGGGGAACCCCTCACCATCATCGCTTCTTCTCCTCTGAAGAGAAACAACTCAGCCCTGAACGCAGCCAGGATCCTAAAGAAGACCATCACCAAGCATAACCTGTTTGGTGGGGCAGCAGAGGGAGTCTCTCATAGCCCCACAGCCCTGTCTACTACCACAGAGAAACAAGCAGACCAATTGAGTCTAGGTACAGGGGACAGCGGCATCACTACTGACTCCGACAATAAGGGGGAGCTCAAGCAGAAGGCCTTCATGAAGAAGGAATCTCCTTCTCTGGCTACGTTGACTGAGGACAGCCACTCTAGAGGCAGCACTGAAGCCCCCCTGAGCATCAACAGACATCACCCTGGAGTGAATGGAGACTGTCCCTTGCTAAATGGAAATGGCCAGAATCACATCTCGGTCACTGTCAGTGTTGTCCCTGAGGAGGCCCAGGAGGGTGACCTGAGCCTGTACAGCAAGGCTGACCTGGGGAAAGAGCACCAGAAAATCCATCAGAAGGGCCAGCAGGCCATCCGATCAACCCCAGACGAGGAACCTAACTACAGCTTGCTGCCCAACCCTCACATCGCCCACCTCCGCACGCAGGCCAAGGACTCCTTTGAGATGGAAGAGGTAGAGGACCATACTCACACACGGGTTGAGGGGGGTTCAATTCTTGGCTTAGTTGTACTGTTATACCGCTCCCTCTAGTTCAGTATACGTTTTGACAGCACACAGAAGGTTGAGAAGAGGGTGTTGAATTCTGGGCTTAGCAGTAGTAGGCTACTGTCCACCCAGTTTGAGATGGAGGTAGGACCGTCCGCAGAAACACAGGGTTGTGGAGAGGGATTCAATGATTGACTGAGTTGAGCTATTCTGCCCTCCCAGTTCAATATAACGTTTTTTTCTTATCTTTATCTCCTGGTTCTCACACTGGCCTGTTTTTCAAACCCTGGTTTTAGCTGTCCTAGCAGATATTGTGAGAAAAGCTAAGGTCACAAACTCGTGTCTATAAATAAGTAAGAAAATTATGAGAGAGCATATGGAGGGCCCTGGAGGCCAAGTTATTATTGTGACTCGATCTGCAGTTTTTCCCTCCTCTCTCTCCAGATCTCACAGAACGGGATTATAGTTACAGTAACTGGAGGGAGGGGGCTGTATGTATCAGAAGTGTGTCAGTGTAGAAGTTGCCCCAAGTGTTTTTCTGTTTGACTTTGTTTCACCACACAATAGAAGTAACTGTGGAAGCCTTATGTTCCACATACTGCAGGAACGAAGAGGATTAAGTTAGTAAAGAGTAAAATGTTGTCCATCTCTCCTCTCAGGTCCAGAGTAATGAGGATGAAGCTCTACCTGGAACATGCAGCACCTCTAGAGCTGGCAGTGGTGAGTCTGGCCTGCATTTTATACGCTTTATAAGACATTATAAAGGCTCATACTTGCTTATAACAAATCATAATACCTTTCAGCTTGATGTAAAGTGTTACCGAACTTTCCAACGTGGATATCCACTAATATGAACAATCACTTTATTACATTAAAACCATATGTTCTGTAGTTGATCAGTAAAATTAGTTAACTGGCATAATCACCATCTCTCAAATATTCACTAAAATGTTTTGTCTTATGAAAAGTAATTAAATACTACCGTAGTGTACTCTGATGGAATTCTCCATATTGGCCTTTTAGACAGACACACAGGTGTATCCTGGCCAGTTTTGTCCACGTCAACAAATTGTAGCACAGGTTTTAGATTAGTGACTTCAGGGAAGAAGAGCGCAGATATTTAGGGAACATTTTGAGGATGGTGATCGAATGGTTTAATTTAGCTATTATTTCTGAGAAAATTGCTACTTACAACACATGGACCCATGACAATCCATTATAATTGAGTAACCCATCTAAAACAGAGGGCCGCTTTTCTCATGAACTTATACATGTTTTATTAGATAAAACCTTATATAACGACTCAGTATATTTATTTCCCTACAGACCGTGATAATCTATTAGAACATAGAGCCTCAGGGATGTGCTCTTCAGGGAATCACTATAACCCAAAATACATGGAGCTGAAGTTAACTAAATGGATGACGACTGCCATCTGGTGGGGAACTCTATGTACTTTTTAATATGTGTGTATAACACAAGTTATATAGATGGGTTGGTTGTTTAGCAACAAAACAGACACGTGCGCCACTATGGGGAATAACGGCTTAGATTTTTGATAACATGTTGAAAACATAAAGTTGCATAATGAGCACTTGTCTCAAATACATCGTTACAGTTGTTGGTTAGATGGCTAGCTAGCTATCTAGCCAATTTTAGCCATATTAGCATAGACATGTCAGTCAAAACACCTCAAAACAAGACATGGTATCAAGAACAAGATCAAACAAGTTGAAATAAGCCACTTATGATTCACCACATGGCCGTTTCTTGTGATTGTTGCTAGCTATCTGGCCATCCAGAACCATAACAACACAGGCCTTCTGCCCCTTTGAAAGGTGCCCATTGTTTTCATGACATTGTCAGCAAACCCGACTATTGTAAATGTAATGCAAGTGTGTGATATCACTGTGTTGCAAAGATACCAATGGAACACAGATGTTTGACTCAACTACAATGTTTCTCGTAATTCCTATGAAAATGTTTATTACTTATTTTGTTTAAACCCAGATTGATGGTCCTCATGGACGTCACCGGGACCTGGCTATGATTTTGGGTCAGCCCCGAATCTTTTGCGCTGCTGCAAAATGTAATCAACTAAGTGCGCCACTTAGTTCATAGACCTGTGGTTACATGAAACTCCCGAAGTCATCCAACTGATATAATCAGGGGTGTAGTGCTGCTGGAGCGACGCTCCGCCACTTCTCAGAATCTCGCAAGGTCACTTAATGATGAATTAGTCATCTATATAACACAACGAATATAAAAGCATGATAATGTCAGGCTACTGTAATACCAAAAATACCATGTAATTTCTTATGACAATTTAGGATGATTGTGTTGAAATGTTGCATTTTTTTTCTTATGCAGTGCCTGTGTTTAACTCCATCTGCTCTAAAATTCGATTAGTTCGGCCGGTTAGCCACCCATACTTACATCATTCAAGAAGATCGAAAGGCATATTCCCATGAAACTGGTTGGGATCAAATAGTTGGCATGCATGCAGCATGGACGTTTCACCTGTAAAACGTGAAGAATTATCATTCACGATTGACATTGATGATGGCATAATTTATGATTTGGTGTTTTAGATTTTAAAAATAGAAATTTAGCCACTTACAGTATGTGTAGGCATAGGCAATCATGCAATTTGAATTATGTATATTCTAAAATGAATTTATACAATAGGCTTCATATCTTCATGGGGCGGCAGGTAGCTTAGTGGTTAAGAGCGTTGTGCCAGTAACTGAAAGGTCGCTGGTTCTAATCCCCGAGCCGACTAGGTGAAAAATCTGTCGATGTGCCCTTGAGCGAGGCACTTAACCCTAATTGCTCCTGTAAGTCGCTCTGGATAAGAGCGTCTGCTAAATGACTAAAATGTAAAATGTCGGTACCAACTTTCATTCAGAAATGATGGGTTAATAATATATATATTTTTAAATGGCTCTCTGGTAGGCTACCTAAAAAAAATTGCACTACACCACTGGTTATAATACATGTAAAGCAATTGCCATGTGTGGTCAACTGATAATTGGGACAGCGTCATGGTGCTACTTTGAGACAAGCATGGAAACTCATCTTGATTAATCAGTTAATGTCAGATTTGAGTTTTCACTGAATCTCCATTTGGATATTTGGTTACAATCAGGCTGGGAAATGTTAGCTAAATTGAGGTGAGTGCTGATGATCATTAGTCTACCAATTGAAAGCAATGCAGATTTTCTCTACACACACACATTAGGCCTATAGCCTACCTGATGAGCTTCCCTGATGTTTTCCTGAACTTTCCAATACTTCTCTGATGCATTTCAGTCACTTAGCCTACTGATGCGAATACACATTTGTACACTTTTCCCATAGGTTATTCAAGTAATTTGAATAAGGCCTACATCGTTTCAATAACAATATAGCTGAAACCACTATTGGCTTCATTGACTTACTGAATGTATTCTCTTGTAATTTTAGGCTAGGTTACTTGCTGATAGATGATTATTTGTAATATTATTGTAACAGTAGACCTACCTACAGTTGAAGTCGGAAGTTTACATACACCTTAGCCAAATACATTTAAACAGTTTTTCACAATTCCTGACATTTAATCCTAGTAAAAATTCCCTGTCTTAGGTCAGTTAGGATCTCCACTTTATTTTAAGAATGTGAAATGTCAGAATAATAGTAGAGAGATTTATTTCCGCTTTTATTTATTTCATCACATTCCCAGTGGGTCAGAAGTTTACATACACTCAATTAGTATTTGGTAGCATTGCCTTTAAATTGTTTAACTTGGGTCAAACGTTTCGGGTAGCCTTCCACAAGCTTCCCACAATAAGTTGGGTGAATTTTGGCCCATTCCTCCTGACAGAGCTGGTGGAACTGAGTCAGGTTTGTAGGCCTCCTTGCTCGCACACGCTTTTTCAGTTCTGCCCACAAATGTTCTATAGGATTGAGGTCAGGGCTTTGTGATGGCCACTCAAATACCTTGACTTTGTTGTCCTTAAGCCATTTTGCCACAACTTTGGAAGTATGCTTGGGGTCATTGTCCATTTGGAAGACCCATTTGCGACCAAGCTTTAACTTCCTGACTGATGTCTTGAGATGTTGCTTCAATATATCCACATCATTTTCCTTCCTCATGATGCCATCTATTTTGTGAAGTGCACCAGTCCCTCCTGCAGCAACGCACCCCCACAGCATGATGCTGCCACCCCGTGCTAAACGGTTGGGATGGTGTTCTTCGGCTTGCAAGGTACCCCCTTTTTCCTCCAAACATAACGATGGTCATTATGGCCAAACAGTTCTATTTTTGTTTCATCAGACCAGAGGACATTTCTCCAAAAAGTATGATCTTTGTCCCCATGTGCAGTTGCAAACCGTAGTCTGGCTTTTTTATGGCGGTTTTGGAGCAGTGGCTTCTTCCTTGCTGAGCGGCCTTTCAGGTTATGTCGATATAGGACTCGTTTTACTGTCGATATAGATACTTTTGTACCCGTTTCCTCCAGCATGTTCACAAGGTCCTTTGCTGTTGTTCTGGGATTGATTTTCACTTTTCGCACCAAAGTATGTTCATCTCTAGGAGACGGAACGCATCTCCTTCCTGAGCGGTATGACGGCTGTGTGGTTCCATGGTGTTTATACTTGCATACTATTGTTTGGACAGATGAACGTGGTACCTTCAGGCATTTGGAAATTGCTCCCAAGGATGAACCAGACTTGTGGAGGTCTACAATTTTTTTCTGAGGTCTTGGCTGATTTCTTTTGATTTTCCCATGATGTCAAGCAAAGAGGCACTGAGTTTGAAAGTAGACCTTGAAATACATCCACAGGTACACCTCCAATTGACTCAAATTATGTAAATTAGCCTATCAGAAGCTTCTAAAGCCATGACATCATTTTCTGGAATTTCCCAAGCTGTTTAAAGGCACAGTCAACTTAGTGTATGTAAACTTCTGACCCACTGGAATTGTGATACAGTGAATTAGAAGTGAAATAATCTGTCTGTAAACAATTGTTGGAAAAATTACTTGTCATGCACAAAGTAGATGTCCTAACCGACTTGCCAAAACTATAGTTTGTTAACAAGAAATTTGTGGAGTGGTTGAAAAACAAGTTTTTTAATGACTCCAACCTAAGTGTATGTAAACGTCCGACTTCAATTGTACACAGTAACCTCATATGGGGTTACTGACCACAATCGATTGAATTAATAATAAAAAGTTGATGATTTGGCCTTGGGGAGAGCACAGCGCATGGAAGAAAACACAGCGCTGCAGGAAGGGGTGCTGGAAGGGCTGCAGATAAATTTAAACACATTTGCCAAATTATATAATTACTCCTGTCTCTATAAAATAAATGAAATCATTGAAAATACTACACCAGAATAATTCAGCGACAGAGGATCAATAGCTTATTTAAAAAATTGCGGTAGATTGTGTTTTGTCACATTATGAGCGTTTATGCCTTGTTTACAGTCGGGAAGCCCACAATTAGGCAGCCGACGCGGCAAATATGAAACAGCTGATTGTTGAGTTGTGGCTGTCAATGAACAGCAGACAGCTGCTAGAAGGTATTTCGCAATATTTCAAAAAATTGTTTGAATAGGTGAGTGCCACTGGAAAGTTGGTGGACTATAATTTCCTCCTCATATTGTAGGCCTAAGATCTGTGTATCCACTCTTTTCAATGGCCTATGCTATTGGTTGCATTTAAGACATGGGTCATTCGTTTTATTGATCTCAGTATGTAAATGTCAGAGTAGCTTGACATTTTGATAATTTGTGTGGTATAAAAATATATTATTGTATTGTCTCCAGTCATGTAAAATGACGTAGAATTGCAGGAAATTATTTTAGAAAGGCCCTTTTATTCCTCAGCCCCACAAGCCCCTCGGCCCCTGGTCTTTAGGACTGAGTGCTGAATGTTATGAAACTCTGGTGATGGCCCTGATGGTCCTTACATACTGTCACCTTACATACTGTCATCTCTCTCTTTCCCTTTCTCTCTCCCTCTCTACATTACAGAACATCTACTGAGAACAGCCAGCCAGCAGTCAGACAGTAGTGGTTTTGCAGAGGGCCCCTCTACTGATGGCTCAGCTAACTATTTAACGGTACAGGAGAGGGCTGACAGCTGTAACAGTGAGACCACGCTGACGTCCTACACTAGGGAGGTGACCACTCCTCTAGCCCTTGAACACCCTGCCTTCGAGAGGCTGCAGGTGGAGCAGGAACAGGAGGAGGAGGATGCGCAGACCCCTTTTGTCCTACAGAAACACCTTGAGGAGGAAGGGAGGGGGAGCAGGAGCCCTAATGGGGAGGAGGAGGAGCAGAAGGTACCAAAGTACACCGTCCACCAGTTACCTAAACCAAGAGACAGAGGAGTGACCCAAGACTCGGAGCAGGACCAGCAGCATAGCACTGGCACTGCTGAGGAAGCTGCTTCTGTTCCTGCCTCTGAGACTCCTCAGTCAACTCCTGAGACTTACAATACTGTTGAGCTTTCCGTAGAGGCTGATCCTGACTCGGCTACAGTGCCTGGTCCTACAGAAGACCATGGCTCCATCCTGGCCCCAGACTGCAGCTCCTCTGGTGCCCCAGTCAGGGAGGGTGTGCCTGACAGGGTGGAGATGGAAGCCAGACCCTCCAGCCCTAGCCCCAGCTGCCTCATCCTCAGTGCCTCAGCAAGGGTCAACGGGGCCCTCCACAGGGCCCAGCAGAGGGCCTCCTCCCCAGGCCTCCAGGGCCCCCGGATGGAGGGGAAGGTAACAGCGAGACATCTGTTCAGGAGAAAAGCCCCCCTGACGAGGTCCCGATCCCTGCCTACCTCCCTCCTCAGCCCCTCCCGTGCGGTCTCCTCTGTCAGGATCCAGTTTGGCCAGGGGACAGTCAGGCACTGCACTCAGACGGTCTTTTCCTACCGATACACCCCAGAGGAGGGGCAGGAGGAGGAGCGGCAGGAGGAGGAGGTGGGGTCCATCGTGGAAGAGGAGGTTGCAGAGGGGGGTCAGATCTTAATTTTCAACAGAGAGGCTGAGCCATCACATGGCCCCGGGCTACAGAGAGATGGGGATCTGAGAAAGCTTCAAGGCAGAGTTCCCCCTTACACCCTGGCCATCCCCCGCCACCTGACCCGCTCAACCGTCTCACTGCACAGCCCCCCTCCTGAGTGGGGAGAGAGACCTCTGGTGGAGCACCACCGTGCCTGGAGCACCTGTAGCGTACCTAACCGCACCCAACATAACCTGGCACAGCATAACCACCCTAACCTGAACCACTTCAATAACCCTAACCCCACCCAGCACAGCAACCCTAACTTCAACCTCACCCAACACAGCAACCCTAACTTCAACCTCACCCAACACAGCAACCCTAACTTCAACCTCACCCAGCACAGCAACCCTAACTTCAACTTCACCCAACACAGCAACCCTAACTTCAACCTCTCCCAGCACAGCAACCCTAACTTTAACCTCACCCAGCACAGCAACCCTAACTCTAACCTCACACAACACAACCTAGCCCAACACAATAACCCTACCCTCCCACAGCACACAGCCCCCAACTTACCCCATCATATGGCCACTAACCATCCTCACCAGAGTCCTCTTTACACTAACAACATGGGCAACACCCTTCCACACAACTTCCCACACAGCACACACTACCCCTTTTCCCCGTACAGCTCCTCCTATAATACCCCGCCTCATAGCGAACCTTTCAGTTCACCTTACTATAACTACCACGGTAACCCCTATAGTGGGTCCTACAACTACCTACACAGCAACAATCCTTATACTGCCCATAGCTCTTACTCTAACCTGTCAAACACACCTTCCAACCTGCCTCCACATCTCTCTACTGCCCCCTATGGAGATCCATACAGTACTCCATACCCTGGCCACCATCCTTCATTCCCTTACCCCCCTGGAGTTGACCCTATGGGGGCAGCCCCTAATTCCCACCCTCCACCAGCCATGTCTACCACTGAGATGCAGCTCAGACGGGTCCTTCATGACATCAGAGGAAGTGTACAGAATTTGGCTCAGGTGAGACAAAACAACTACACACTACTGTAAATGGCTTTGGATTAAAGTGTCTGTTAAATATAGTATAGTATAGTACATAGGTATTCTATAACTTTCTGTTCTATAACCATCCCACCCATAATGCAAGCAGAGACGTTTGCATGCTAGTTTATCAGTGACTAATTATTTGATCTGTGGTTTCTCTGTGCTCAACAGAGTTCATCAGAACGCAGAGCAGACACTCCCTCAGACGTTTTTAATCCTCAGAGATCTGCCCAGCCACTGTTTGAGGTATTCACTCACCTGACCTGCCACTCTTACAGAAATGTAATCCATGATTACCTATTCTGTCCTCCAACCTCTCCTGGGTTGTCTTGGGGGTTGGGAAATAGGACAAAGACAAATCTCTGTGGCCTTTTCTCAGTTGGATTTGCTCAACTCCTGCATCCTCTCTCCTCCGTCCTCTCTCGCCTCCTTTAGAAAAAGGTCAAAGGTAATCGAGGAGAGGCGGCGTGGATGAAAATGCGCTTGTATGAAATGACTCCTTCTCCACTTGCATGTCATCAGGCAAACGTCTACGGGGTGGATCCCAAAATAAATGTGTAAAGTGATAAAAACATATTAAGTTAGTTGTGCAAGACATTTTATTGATACAATTATAAGTAGCATATTGTTTCTAAACCTGTGCGTGCTTTTCTCCTCCAACAAAACGAAAGCTGATTCAAAGGGGGCGTGGCAGATATCAAAACTCTTCTGCGAAGGATTACACATGACTATCCTTGATGGAAGGTGGCTATCGAGGAGGGGAGGACAGTCTTCCGTTCGCGTACTAACAAATTGACACTCGTTGACCACTTATCGGTTTCCAGGTCGCGAAGGAGAGAGTACGGAGGACAGAGGACGATCTTTTGCCCAAATGAAAATCTCCCTGTGTCGCTGTGACAATAGACAATAAAGTAATCTTCTTACTGTTCTCCCCCTCCTCCTCCCCTCAGACCTCTCTCCAGGAGGAGCTGCAGGCTAAGAGGAGGAGTCTGAATGTGTTCCGGACCCAGATGATGGATCTGGAAGTGTCCCTGATGAAACAACAGGCGTTAGTCTACCAGCACCTCAGTCACGACGAGAGGTAGGCTAGAGGCCCTCGCACTGGCTCGGACACGGATGTTAGCATAGTCTGTGACAGACAGACAGACAGACATTCATGCATACAAGTGTCTTAATAGGGCGTTGGGCCACCACGAACCAGAACAGCTTCAATGCACCTTGGCATAGTGTCTGGAACTCTATTGGAGGGATGTGACACCATTCTTCCACGAGAAATTCCAACATTTGGTGTTTTGTTGATGGTGGTGGAAAACGCTGTCTCAGGCGCCGCTCCAGAATCTCCCATTAGTATTCAATTGGGTTGAGATCTGGTGATTAAGGCGGTCATTGCATATGGTTTACATCGTTTTCATGCACATCAAACCATTCAGTGACCACTCATCCTATACGGGCATAGCCATGGTAGCAACATTAATGGCCTGCCCAGCATTTTTATACATGACCCTAAGCATGATTCACATTTACATTTACATTTTTGTCATTTAGCAGACGCTCTTATCCAGAGCGACTTATGATGGGATGTTAATTGCTTAATTAACTCAGGAATCACACCTGTGTGGAAGCACCTGCTTTCAATATACGTTGTATCCCTCATTTACTCAAGTGTTTCCATTATTTTGGCAGTTACCTGTCCATACATCGTAACAGTGGTCTCTTTCCGTTTGTGATTGCCAGGCAGGAGACTGAGCAGCTGCAGAGTCTGCGGTCAGCAGTGAGACGGGAGCTCCAGGAACTAGAGCTCCAGCTGGAGGATCGGCTGCTGGCCATGAACGAACAGCTCTGCTCTGCCAGCCACCACAGCCTCTACCGCCGCCGCATGGTCGGTACCTGAAACTATACCTGGAAACACACACACACACAGACAGGACTGACTGATACTCTCTCACCCTTTCTCTCACTCATAACTCCTAAACATGTTGGATAAATGGTTTGTCATGACTCTGTTTGCTCATGGCACCAGTACTGTGGGTTCCTCTGGGTTCTTCTCATTTGACATGACATCAGGCTAGATGTACATCACTACTCTTGTGTTTGTTGTTTAGCCACCCATCATATCATCACGTACCTCTTCTTTAATGTAACATTAGTGTTGTTGATATTTATCTCTCCTTTCTCCACGGTATGAAGAGTGGTCACAGCATGGACAGCCTGTCTAACACTTCTGCTCTGAGAGCTATGGAGCCAGTGAGTACCTGCAGTGGGTCTGGGCTGTTCTTTTCTAGGTTGTTCCTCTAGGCGGTTCCTCCTGTAATGGTGTGTGTTCTATTCATAGAAATAGAATGAACTTGCTTTCACTTCCTAATATTGGTATCGTCAATATGGCTGCAGGTCCACCCATCACAGAACATTCACTTAAATAGGAATGTCTGTTCTAGGAATTCTAATTCTACAGTGCATTCAGAAAGTATTCAGACCCCTTGACTTTTTCCAAATTTTGTTACATTGCAGCCTTATTCTAAAATTGATTACGTTTTTTTTTTTTTTTATCATCAACCTACACACAATACCCCATAATGACAAAGCATTTTGCACATTTATAATATCACACTTACATAAGTATTCAGACCCTTTACTCAGTACTTTGTTGAAGCACCTTTGGCAGCGATTACAGCCTTGAGTCTTCTTGGGTATGACGCTACAAGCTTGGCACACCTGTATTTGGGGAGTTTCTCCCATTCATCTCTGCAGATCCTCTCAAGCTCTGTCAGGTTGGATGGGGAGCATCGCTGCCCAGCTATTATCAGGTCAGAGATGTTCAATCGGGTTCAAGTCCGGGCTCTGGCTGGGCCACTCAAGGCCATTCCTGCGTTGTCTTGGCTGTGTGCTTAGGGTCTTTATCCTGTTGGAAGGTGAACCTTCGCCCCAGTCGGAGGTCCTGAGCGCTCTGGAGCAGGTTTTCATCAAGGATCTCTCTGTACTTTGCTCCGTTCATCTTTCCCTCAATCCTGACTAGACTCCCAGTCCCTGCCGCTGAAAAACATCCCCACAGCATGATGCTGCCACCACCATGCTTCACCGTAGGGATGGTGCCAGGTTTTCTCCAGACGTGATGCTGGGCGTTCAGGCCAAAGAGTTCAATCTTGGTTTCATCAGACCAGAGAATCTTGTTTCTCATGGTCTGAGAGTCCTTTACAGTGTGGGGAAAAAGTATTAGATCCCCTGCTGATTTTGTACGTTTTCCCACTGGCAAAGAAATTATTAGTCTATAATTTTAATGGTAGGTTTATTTGAACAGTGAGAGACAGAATAACAACAAAAAAATCCAGAAAAACGCATATAAAAAATGTTATAAATTGATTTGCATTTTAATGAGGGAAATAAGTATTTGACCCCCTCTCAATCAGAAAGATTTCTGGCTCCCAGGTGTCTTTTATACAGGTAACGAGCTGAGATTAGGAGCACACTCTTAAAGGGAGTGCTCCTAATCTCAGTTTGTTACCTGTATAAAAGACACCTGTCCACAGAAGCAATCAATCAATCAGATTCCAAACTCTCCACCATGGCCAAGACCAAAGAGCTCTCCAAGGATGTCAGGGACAAGATTGTAGACCATCACAAGGCTAGAATGGGCTACAAGACCATCGCCAAGCAGCTTGGTGAGAAGGTGACAACAGTTGGTGCGATTATTCGCAAATGGAAGAAACACAAAATAACTGTCAATCTCCCTCGGCCTGGGGCTCCATGCAAGATCTCACCTCATGGAGTTGCAATGATCATGAGAACGGTGAGGAATCAGCCCAGAACTACATGGGAGGATCTTGTCAATGATCTCAAGGCAGCTGGGACCATAGCCACCAAGAAAGCAATTGGTAACACACTACGCCGTGAAGGACTGAAATCCTGCAGCGCATGCAAGGTCCCCCTGCTCAAGAAAGCATATATACAGGCCCGTCTGAAGTTTGCCAATGAACATCTGAATGATTCAGAGGAGAACTGGGTGAAAGTGTTGTGGTCAGATGAGACCAAAATCGAGCTCTTTGGCATCAACTCAACTCGCCGTGTTTGAAGGAGGAGGAATACTGCCTATGACCCCAAGAACACCATCCCCACCGTCAAACATGGAGGTGGAAACATTATGCTTTGGGGGTGTTTTTCTGCTAAGGGGACAGGACAACTTCAACGCATCAAAGGGACGATGGATGGGGCCATGTACCGTCAAATCTTGGGTGAGAACCTCCTTCCCCTCAGCCAGGGCATTGAAAATGGGTCGTGGATGGGTATTCCAGCATGACAATGACCCAAAACACACGGCCAAGGCAACAAAGGAGTGGCTCAAGAAGAAGCACATTAAGGTCCTGGAGTGGCCTAGCCCGTCTCCAGACCTTAATCCCATAGAAAATCTGTGGAGGGAGCTGAAGGTTCGAGTTGCCAAACGTCAGCCTCGAAACCTTAATGACTTGGAGAAGATCTGCAAAGAGGAGTGGGACAAAATCCCTCCTGAGATGTGTGTAAACCTGGTGGCCAACTACAAGAAACGTCTGACCTCTGTGATTGCCAACAAGGGTTTTGCCACCAATACTAAGTCATGTTTTGCAGAGGGGTCAAATACTTATTTCCCTCATTAAAATGCAAATCAATTTATAACATTTTTGACATGCATTTTTATGGATTTTTTTGTTGTTATTCTGTCTCTCACTGTTCAAATAAACCTACCATTAAAATTATAGACTGATCATGTCTTTGTCAGTAGGCAAACGTACAAAATCAGCAGGGGATCAAATACTTAATTCCCTTTGGCTTAATTCTTAATTCCTTTTGGCAAACTCCACAGTGTGCCTTTCACTGAGGAGTGGCTTCCGTCTGGCCACTCTACCATAAAGGCCTGATTGGTGGAGTGCTGCAGAGATGGTTGTCCTTCTGGAAGGTTATCCTATCTCCACAGAGGAACTCTGGAGCTCTGTCAGAGTGACCATCGGGTTCTTGGTCACCTCCCTGACCAAGGCCCTTCTCCTCCGATTGCTCAGTTTGGCCGGGCGGTCAGCTCTAGGAAGAGTCTTGGTGGTTCCAAACTTTTTCCATTTAGGAATGATGGAGGCCACTGTGTTCTTGGGGACCTTCAATGCTGCAGAAATGTTTTGGTACCCTTCCCCAGATCTGTGCATCGACACAATCCTGTCTCGTAGCTCTACGGACAATTCCTTCGACCTCATGGCTTGGTTTTTGCTCTGACATGCACTGTCAACTGTGGGACCTTATATAGACAGGTGTGTGCCTTTCCAAATCATGTCCAATCAGTTGAATTTACCACAGGTGGAATCCAATCAAGTTGTAGAAACATCTCAAGGATGATCAATGGAAACAGGACGCACTGGAGCTCAATTTCGAATCTCATAGCAAAGGGTCTGAATACTTATGTAAATAAGGTATTTCTGTTTTTAATTTTTTATACATTTACAAAAACTTTAAACTTTTCTTTTTGCTTTGTCATTATGGGGTATTTTGTGTAGATTGAGGAACATTATTTATTTATTTTTTTTAAATTTTTATTTTAGTCATTTAGCAGATGCTCTTATCCAGAGCGACTTACAGTTAGTGAGTGCATACATATTATTATTAATTTTTTCATACTGGCCCCCCGTGGGAATTGAACCCACAACCCTGGCGTTGCAAGCGCCATGCTCTACCAACTGAGCTACACAGGGCCATTTTAGAATAAGGCTGTAATGTAACAAAATGTGGGGAAGGGTCTGAATACTTTCCGAATGCACTATATGGTTTTACTCTTGTCGCACTTCACTGTGACATGCTTGTGGTTTGTGTGGTTTCTCCCTCCAGATGTCGAACCTGCTGATGGAACCGCTGTACCTGCAGACAGAGCTGGGCTATGAGGGCGGGGCGGAGGGCAGACCTAGCATGGCACCCACCCCGAGCTCAGGCCGCTCCTCCAGGTCAGCCAGTCCAATGAGGTCCTTCGGATGTCACCCAGGCTCCTCCCACACCCCAGAGCTGCCTCTCCCAGGCCCCCAGAAGACAGAGGTGTACCGGGCCTCCATCTCCCTCACCCCAGCCCCCCCTCCACAGCCTGGTGCCTCCACAGGGGCCCCCCAGGGCCAGATCAGTCCTCCAGAGGCTCAGTACCATGCCATAGGCCAGGCACTGACAGGAGAGCAACATCCAGAGGATCGAGCACAAGGAGAGGACAGAGGAGGAAGAGGGGCAGCTGTAGACCCCCACCTGCTAGAGGAGAGGGGTAGGGAGGGAGGAAGAGGAGGAAGGTTAGGAAGAGGAAGGGCAGACAACCCCCAGCTACAGCAGCTCATCAAGGAGGTTAGTGAGCTCAGTGTGTTCTAAGATTTGTCCTTCACTGAACTATGAGTGCTCAAATTGGACTCTGCCCAGTGCCTGCCAGTATTTGTGTTTGAGGTGCAATAACAAATGCCAATATCACCCAGGACATGTTTTATTATGTCCTTGGCTGACGGACAAGGTTACTACATTCTTATTGACAGACGATTCCGCTCATGAAAAATCATTCACTGAGCTGATTTTAAGAGCTTGTCAGGGGACAAATGGAGCACATTTTGAAGCTTGAAAATGGAAGTTGGATTCCACAGGAACCTATGGCTATACTATAGGACTACTTCTTAGTCAGTGGCCTGATGTCAGTGTTTGGCAGGGCTTTAAAGATGGAATCTGCATTAAGGGGAAATTACACAACTGGCCGCCCCACCACTGTTGTTATTGTTTTTTTTGCCGAGGTGAGGAGCATCGTGCAGCATGGTGAAAAAAATGCTGTACATATTGTGCTCTTTTATTGCGCGTACATTGATGTCCAAGCGGGAAAAACAGTGTTCATGTTTGCAGTAACTTCTTTGTTGTTGTAATGTTGCAAACGGAAGTGGCAGTTTCACCATTTAAGGATTTCAGCTTGAATTGTTTTGAGGGATGAGAGGTGTCTGTCAGTGTGTGTTTTGTGTTTCACACATCTGTTTAAAATCAACTTTATTTATGAAGCCTGATTACAGCAACAGAACAGGGTGTACTGCCAATACTGGGTCGTGTTCATTAGAGCACTCTGTGGCAAAACGTTATGCAACGATAAACAAGCATTTCTTAATGGACAAGTTCTGATGGCACCTCCTTGTTTCACTCAGTTTCTGAGCATTGTCTTCTGTTTGAATGTAGTCAGTTCTTCTGTCCCTACCTATCAAAGAGACCATTGATTGATTGATTAATTGATTAGTCTCTCTGTGTAACTTCTGTCCTCTACCTCAGATCAAAGAGAGCCTTGCTGATGAGATCCGACAGGAGATAGCCAACGAGCTCCTAGCGGCCGTATCTCCACGACGATCACCTGTGTTGGCCAGAGAATACCCCCTGTTAGACTGTTGACAGGTCCTACATCTGAGGTGTGTCTGTCATTCTGTGGATAGAGAAGCTCTCTGTTCATACTGAAAGTCATCTCTGAGTATTTCTTCACTAAGCCATGAATATCCTTTCATGTTATCTACACCCTGCCATAACTAGAATCCCTGTAGCAATCCACCACACCTGATCCAGCGGAGCCTAGCTCAGTTCAATTCATACACTTGTACAAATTGGTTCTTCGAGCCAAATAGACCTGTTGCGATTCAGCTATCCGCTGGCATCTCTATAGCTTTCGGCTAGTGCCCCTATTTCTTGATGTGTAAAGAGTGTTGTTGTTTTCTCCTGCAGTTGAAGATAACCACTGGTGAAGCCTGCTAAAGTCTACCCATTCTACTCAACCTGAACACTGGTGAAGCCATGCACCGAACAGCACAACAACCTTTTACCACTGTTTCTACTATTTCCAGATAGTCTGATGATGGCAGATACCTTAACACTGTTTCGACCTTTGAAGTAGAGTTTTATTTCTATGGTTTCTACTCCAGAGAGTCTGCTGACCGACAAATACTCTGGGGCTTCATTTATAACCGTTGCGTAAATTTCATACTAAATATCTGCGTGCGCCATTTCTGAAAAGACTGCATATGTACACAAATATTGAGATTTATAAACTTGCCACACGCCATACATACATATGTATACTGTTATAAATCAGACCCGTCCTGAAACTGTGCGCGAGTGAACGAGCATTAGAACTCCGCCAAAAAAAACGCCTATCATTCACCTTTTATGGTGACAATAACGCCCTTATTTGCTGTATACTTTGGAAGTACTCGACTTAGGCCGAGGCAGTTTTCTAAACGCAATAGCGAACTCGATCAAATGTCTTTGGAGGTAATTGCGTAATGTTAAACTTCTGCAGTGACATTTGCTGTAGGCCTAGGCTACAAAAAGTTTATGAAAGACAACAACAATTGCAAATTGCTGTGGAGCAGTAAGCAGACCGTTTGAATTTAATAGGGCCTAATGTTTTGCATTTACTTTTTCTCGAACCTATGCTGCACTGCCCGAATTCTGAAACATTGTCTACTAACAGTGGTAGCCATACACACTACAATGTAAAATATGAACTGTCTGTTCACCTGTTAAATTCTACTGAATGTTATAAACCACGCTTCCTTTCTGATGCATAGAGCAAAATACTTGAAATAATAGCATATCTAATAGGCCCAATTAAATGAGAGATGCGCATGGTAATCTGTTGTAGGCTATGGCACTTCGGGAATATGGACCCATAATGGCCAGGAAAGTTGAAGAATTTATTCTGCAATGGTTATGAAAAGTTGTATTATGTGTATAAATGCAATATTGTCTACTCAAGAAATGTGAAATTACAGTATTCAGTCGTAAGCTACAGAAGTAACCTACAAACCCGTCTGTTCCACCGTTAATAAAACTGCGCAACTCCGGAACAAAGGGCATAGAGCAAAATACTTGAAATAGCTTATCAATTTACTACTGTGAAGTGGGTCCAATTAAATGAGATATGGGACGAATGGTATCCTTGTTGTTGGCCTATATAGGCTACCTCGTGAGTATGAAACCATCACAGAAAAGGTGAGGAATTTATTATGCAATGATCACGGAAATGAAATAAATGATAGCCAGGGAAATAGATGCCTATGTCATTTTTTTTTTTTATGCAAATATAAACTAAATATATTTTTGCTTTTCTCACTAACGGCAAGTTATTGCATCTTGTTATTAAACTGTTTATTGTTTTGCATAAGCGTGTCCATTATGTTCCCCATTTGCACAAAATATAAATGTACTTGCCTGCTTGCAATGCAATACTTCAACCACTAGAAACTGTCGTACGCATGGTCTAAAGTCTGCGGGAAGGCGAGCACATTTTTACAACAAGTTCAGTTTTTTATAAATGCCAACTTTTGCGTGAACTGGCGCACACATGTTTTGGGGTATATTTTGTACCTACGCACGGTTTATAAATGAGTCCCCTGGTATCTTAACACCTGTATGCTGTGTGCCTTGGAGACACTAATGCTGCTGTATACTTGCTGTTATAGTGGAACTGTCTTGTTCTGTCTTAACCATCCTATTTCAAACACTCAGAATGTGACTTAGTGTGCTTATTTTGCTGAAGACTAACTACTGCATTACTCATGTGTTGTCAACAGGGGTGGAATTGGATGGAACATGCAGAACTAGAGTTCACAAAGTAAAATAATTTTGACATGTACAAAATGTGTTTGAAGTAACTGCCCAGTGTTTCCAGATTTCTGTGAAATATGACCTATAATTACTTACAATATGAGTGAAATAGTTTTCCTTAAATTTTTTAATTTTTTATTAGGTATGTTAAAAAGCTGCTTTTCTGTGTTGGAATGGTATGGGCCTACCCCAACAACAGAATGGTGTGGGTATACCGGTCATTAAAAATATTCACGCAAGTAGACCACTGATTGGCTAGCTCCTCCTCCTCAGGGAGATGACATCATGTTCTATGAGGAAATGGCAAGCATTTTTTAAACATTCTCTGAGTTTCTAAAGTTTAAATATATATATATTAATAATTTGGCAACAAATATGAGTATAGGAATAGTCAACAACATTATTTGTATATGAGTTAACAGAATATTAACTCTTAAAAGTTAGATTTTCACTGGGCAGTTACTTTAAGGTGAATTCCCAGAGTGACTTCTCCAATTCCATCTCTGGTTGTCGGTGACGTTATGATATGATCCTGACGTTGTGTATGGGTTGTATTTAAGCACGTAGATGTGGTTCAGGGTGCATCTCTTGTCCTAAAGGTGAAAAATAGACTTAAGGCCTGGTAGAAGATAATAATGGTTGTTGGGAATTTAGTGTCTGCTGTAAATAACCATGCCCTCTTCTTCTAATGCCATCTATATGAGGAACTAACCAGACCTGGTTTCAAAAACTATTTGAAATCTTTTAAATACTGTGATTGTTTGCTCAGCTTGCCAGTAGTGCCAGATGGGCGGGGTTTACCGTTTTGGGACTATTCTAATGGCTCATTAAGCCAGGCAAGCTCAGATAAAGTATTTGAACCCAGGTCTGGAACTAACTGTGCAATACATTTCACTGTCTCTGAACTTGAAAATATAAATAGTAGAAAGAGTATCTAGAGTTCTATCAGACGAGGTACTGTTCATTCTACTGTGTTTCTACTCTCCAGTTCAAGACAGCAGTCTGTCTCTATTATCTCTCTTTTTTATTACTCCTTTAAAGAAAATATCTCAGGGAAAATACATTTTGTGGTTTTAACGTCTATTTAAGATAAGAAATACAGGTAGGAATTTTGTTAGTTTTTAATGTGAGACACTAACAAAAACACGCACCTGGGTCGTATTCATTAGGCACCAAACGGAGGAAAATGGATTGAATCGGGGAGGGACTAACTGGACTTACTTTCTGTTGAGTTTTTTAAAATAACGTTTTCCATTGTTACCCTAATGAACACAACCCAGGACAAAGGTGTGGAATGAATATAATGCATACATTTATCTTTAAGGGCTGCTTTTTAAAAACAGCAGTTGATGCAACCCTCTTAAACATGTTGTTTCTGGTTTGGACAAATTATATACATACTGTATATGTCTATGGTGTAGACTCTAGTACTAAATGCATGTAATCTATGTACTTATTTGAGTTTATCAAGCACAGCCACAGCCTAACAAAGCAGATGTCTTCCTAGAAGTCACAGATGGTGCACAAAGGGACAATTTGGGCACGTTAGCAAGTCTTTATTAAAAGAAAAAATCTGATTTATTGAATTTTCCATGTGGTGTATGTTAAAGGAAACTTCATTTAATAAAACAGGCTTTTAAAATTAAATATTGGTGCACCTAAAATATTGAAAGAATGCAAAAGGGACTCATTTCGTGGAATTACCCACTTACTGCATACCTGTAGATTATCTGTACTTACCTGTAGCTTACTTGTACTTACTAATGGTCAAGCACAGACTAACATGCAACTTATATCTCTTTTCCCCTATATGCTGAACTGTGCATCACCCCTGAGGTGGCACCCAGTCGTTTGTCCGGCCCACCCTACACCTCCAGCCCCTGCCTCTAATTCTCTGGCATTTCCTCCAGAGGTATTAGGTGTTCCTGGGTCGTATGTGTTTAGAGGCACAGAATGACCTCGGAGCATAAATGGGCACCATTGATGGCAAGGCCAAAAACACACTGTTTGCGTCTCAAATGGCATCCTATTCCCTACATAGTGCACTACTTTTAACCAGGGTCAAAAGTAGTGCAATAGGGAATAGAGTGCCATTTGAGACGCAGAACTGCCCCAACCATGGGCACTGGGCCTGTGGGCCTGTTTGTGTGTCACTCAGTTTGACTTGGCGTGGTGTAAATAACAGGTCTGTGTTGCTGAGGTTATTACTTTTCTCTAAAGCGCTCCTTTATATTGTTTATATGGTTTCACTGTGGACAGCACATTGACACATTGAGAACTAAAGGGTTTTGTGTGAACATTACATCAGTGTACTGTGTTTTGTCTTCTTTTTCCAGCTTGGATCATCTGCCATTCCTAGACAGATGCCAGACACAGAGAAATGGGTCATTTATGGGTCATCAAAGTCCTCATTGAGGACTGTATGTCAGTATGTTGTCGTTTTGCCACCTCACTTAAATGGACGTTTTGGTCAGTCCTTACAGACTACTACATCATCCACAAACAAACATGTTATTTATTTGTATGTATTTGAACATTGTGGGAACATTAATGATGAATGAAATCAATTAAATCAAATAAATTAATTATGCATGTCAGGAGCTGGTCATTTTTCCAATACACCTATTATAGTGTTCGTATTTAATCAACACTGTCCAGTACAAACATATAAGGCTATAACATCATTCGGATTAATGGAATAATTGTATGTGATTTTATAATGACATGGGGTAAAGAAAACTACTTTTTAACATGGCACCGTCTTGAACTGACACGTATTTTCCTGCATTCTAGACTAGAGCACTGAGTAGACCGATGTATTAAACTTCTGTGTTTAGTTAGAACTCAGGTGAAATCTATTAAAACGCAGATTTTTGGTGGGTCTGCGTTTCGAAAAGGTTTTGAATTTGAAAGCTAACGCAACCCCCGATCTGAATTATGAGGATAAATGGTGATTGGAGTTAGTGTCCCATTCCGAAATTGACCCAGGGCTTCCCCACTCGGACCCGATATGCACAAATACATTTATTTAACATGAACCAGGTTTCCAGCCAACCTTTATGCGAGTAAAGTACATGTTGGATATTTTATTTTACGACAGGCCTGATGGCAACAACACATTTGTAGGTCAACTTTCCAAATGTCAACAAAATACTATAAAAGTAGCCCACTGGGCACAGACGTAATTTCAACGTTTAGTTTTGATTTACATTTAGTAGTTGTCAACTAACATGAATTCAACTCAATATTCTCCGTTTATATATATGAGTGAGAAAATATGAATTGTTACTAATTTGTAAACTAGGACATGCCTGGAGGATTGAGAATTTTTCAGTTCCCTCCACTGTCTCAAGGTTCACATACCACTCAGGAAATGAGAGCGGGAGAGAGAAAGAAGTATGGAGGAAGATAGAGAAGGGGGGGTCAGTGGCTTCCTGAACTTGGGTTATCAATATTTAACATTGCACCTGCCTGGTCCCTTAGGGGGATTATATTGCACTTCTGGGCCGTGGTGTCATGATACCCAGAGAGAGACAGAGGGGGGGGGGGGAAGAGAGATAGGAGACTCAGACTGGCCTGTGGCTTTTATCAAAGATTGAACACTCGACCCAGCAGAGGCTAAAGAGCACGCTGTTGGTCTGTCTGAGTTGAGGGCTGGGGGACAAGGGAGACTGACTGTGGCTGGTAAAGTAGTGGACTGGACACTAGAGGAGTGTGTCATTGCTTGTCTATTTGTATATTTTCTTAAATTCCGTTCCTTACTAGTTTTGTGTGTTGGGTATATGTTGTGAAATTGTTAGATATTACTGCACTGTCGGAGCTAGCACAAGCATTTCGCTGGACCCGCTATAACATCTGCTAAACGTGTATGTGACAAATACAATTTGATTTGATTTGAGGTTGTGGACTGCATCTCTCTATAAAGTAGTGGACTGGACACTAGAGGAGTGTGTGAGGTTGTGGAGTGCATCGCTCTGTCTCTCTTGCTCTTGTTCTCTCTCTCCAACGGGGGGAGAGGCAGGCTGGGCTGGGCTGTCCGCTAAAGCTATCCCAGGGCTCATAAGGAAGGGGGGAGGAACAGAAGAGAAGAGAGGCTGCTGCTTTGTGCAGCTGCTCCCAACACAGTCCCCTCTTCCTCTCGTTCTCTTACTTTCCCTCTCTCCTCTATCTTTCTTTCTCTCTATCCTCTCAAAACATGGAGCCCAACAGTCCTAAGAAGATCCAGTTTTCTGTACCTGTCTTTCAGAGTCAGCTGGACCCTCAGGCATCGGAGCATGTGAGTAAAAACATTTACTTCTACATGATGATGACATGGTAATAAATGTGACTACCATTATGACATGGTAATAGTAATGTGATGGTGGGCTCGCTGAAACAGTGGGGGGCTTAGCCCTGTGAGACCCAAGCATTTTTTATAATCTTTTTTTGCAAGACTTACAAAATTCCCATAGCTCTGGCTCAGAATGTTTTTCTCGCTCTTTTTTTTCTTCTACATAGTCACTACATCTTAGAGAAGACAGGACACACAACAAATGCTAATAAGAAATACATCTGGGTCTAAGGCGATGAACTATGTAGTGTTTGACATGAGTTTAAGACCTGTTGCATTTTTGCAACCCGGGGATCTCACAGGGTTAAAAGGGCTAGCTTCTCTTGACACTGACTGGCAGAAGAAGCTTTACTTTGATCGTGTTATGCCTGTGTGGGAAACCTCTTTTATGTCATGGACAATGGTGAACTCCTTGAAAGATGAATGAAGGCTTGTCTTCCCCGTCCACTTTCTGGAATTATTTGTCACAATCTTAGTTGCCTAGACTTTATTGCAACGTCTTGAGTGAATATTGGGAAATAAGTATAGTGCCAGACTAAACTATTTCCTGTATCCTTATTTGTCACTATGTGATTTTAGAAAGATAGCTTCATCCAAAGCTTTGGCCAACCACTCCCACTCCCCCCACCACCACCATCTCCACACCCACCCTTCTCCCTAACCTAGACCATTGATTTTATAGACACTGAACTCTAGTCTACCACTTTGTAAAACATGCACACACAGCAGTGACTGGTGCTTCTTCTGTCTCCAGCTATCCTCAGCACCACACATTAACTCAACATTTTCCCTGTCCTTTTTTGTCCTGTTCTGTTCTGTCCTGCCCTGTCCTGTCTCTCTGCCCTGTCCCCCTGTCCTGCCCTGTCCTGTCTCTCTGTCCTGTCCCCCTGTCCTGCCCTGTCCTGTCTCTCTGCCCTGTCTCTCTGCCCTGTCCCCCTGTCCTGCCCTGTCCTGTCTCTCTGCCCTGTCTCTCTGCCCTGTCCCCCTGTCCTGCCCTGTCCTGTCTCTCTGCCCTGTCTCTCTGCCCTGTCCCCCTGTCCTGCCCTGTCCTGTCTCTCTGCCCTGTCCCCCTGTCCTGTCCTATCCCACCCTGTCCTGTTGTATCCCGTCATGTCCTGTCTCCCTGTCCTGTCCCCCTGTCCTGACCTGTCCCCCTGTCCTGTCCTATCCCACCCTGTCCTATACCACCCTGTCCCACCCTGTCCTTTCTCTCCCTAACAGATCCGTAAGAGGAGACCTACACCAGCCACCCATGCCATCTATCTTCCACCAGACCTAACTGCAGCAGGTAAGATGCTTATCCTGTGTGAGGAACAGGGTTGGGGTCAATTCCTTTTAATCTCATTCAATTCAGGAAATAGACATTCCAATTCCAATTGCCCTCAATGAAAAGTAGTGAAAATGGAATTTCTGTAATTTCCTGTATTGAAATGGAATGTGTGGCCTGAATGTTGCCAAGCTACACTCCGCATGACTCTTAAACTGTCATGGAAATTATGTGTGTCTTCATGTGACAACTGTTTGGTTTTTGTTTTGTTATGCTCCGGTTAAGGGTCGTTTGAATTTGGAGACTTTTTGTTTGTGCCCAACTTGCTCATTATTGATAATGAGAAAGATGAACACCATTAAATGGCTTGCTGTCAGTATGTAAATACTCTTTAAGTGTTTTCTTTCCGATCTGTCTGTTGACATTCAATGAAGAGCTGTGGGATATAGAGGAGTTATGTAAATACGGGTTGAATGAAGGCTCCAGACTATTCTTGTGGGCTACACAAAATGGAGTGTTAAACTATAAGATGTCTGGGGAGAGAATGATGGATGGAGGGTGATATCAGCCCTAGTGAATGGAAGTAAGGAGAAGAGTGTAAAAAAGAAAGAGGCAAGGCGAGTGTTTTGTCTTTGTTGTGTCATCGTGAGCCCATGAAACAGTGAGAGCGGAATCTAACCTTGAGTGAGAGATCCAGAACATAGAGGGTCACAATGTGATATCAGCACAAATACCTTCCCTGTGGCGTCAGCATATGGAGACTGCAGCACTGCACAGCTATAGTCACAACACAGCCACAGTTTACAGCTCAGCCTCCAGCACAGCCTGCTACCTAGCCACACTCACAGCCCATACCCTAGCAGATTGCAGCACAGTCATAGCAAAAGCTGCGTTGTCCACACTCTGGTCCTCCCCACTGCTTTTGAAAGGTCATCATGGAGTAAGACTGGGAGGACCAGAGTGCCAAAGAAAGCTCCCAGGTATAGCTGTGGATGACACTGAAACAGTGAAAAGAGACCAGCAGGACTAAACAAGAGATGGGTGGTCTGTAAAAGAAAGTACAGTAGCTGTCTGTAATCAAACACTGGTATGTTTTACACTTCAAACCTGATAGATAGCAGAGATTCAACCTTCAACCACATGACACACACCAATCTACCAACCATTTCCTTATCAAATCAAATCAAATCACATTTTATTTGTCACATACACGTGTTTAGCAGATGTTATTGCGGGTGTAGCAAAATGCTTGTGCTTCTAGCTCCGACAGTGCTGTAATGTCTAACAAGTAATATCTAACAATTTCACAACATATACCCAATACCCACAAATCTAAGTAAGGAATGGAATTAAGAATATATACATATATGGACGAGCAATGACAGAGCGGCATGGACTAAGATACAGTAGAATATTATAGAATACAGTACAGTGGGGAAAAAAAGTATTTAGTTAGCCACCAATTGTGCAAGTTCTCCCACTTAAAAAGATGAGAGAGGCCTGTAATTTTCATCGTAGGTACACATCAACTATGACAGACAAATTGAGAAAAAGACATCCAGAAAATCACATTGTAGGATTTTTAATGAATTTATTTGCAAATTATGGTGGAAAATAAGTATTTGGTCACCTACAAACAAGCAAGATTTCTGGCTCTCACAGACCTGTAACCTCTTCTTTAAGAGGCTCCTCTGTCCTCCACTCGTTACCTGTATTAATGGCACTTGTTTGAACTTGTTATCAGTATAAAAGACACCTGTCCACAACCTCAAACAGTCACACTCCAAACTCCACTATGGCCAAGACCAAAGAGCTGTCAAAGGACACCAGAAACAAAATTGTAGACCTGCACCAGGCTGGGAAGACTGAATCTGCAATAGGTAAGCAGCTTGGTTTGAAGAAATCAACTGTGGGAGCAATTATTAGGAAATGGAAGACATACAAGACCACTGATAATCTCCCTCGATCTGGGGCTCCACGCAAGATCTCACCACTAGGGGGACCTAGTGAATGACCTGCAGAGAGCTGGGACCAAAGTAACAAAGCCTACCATCAGTAACACACTACGCCGCCATGGACTCAAATCCTGCAGTGCCAGACGTGTCCCCCTGCTTAAGCCAGTACATGTCCAGGCCCGTCTGAAGTTTGCTAGAGTGCATTTGGATGATCCAGAGGAGGATTGGGAGAATGTCATATGGTCAGATGAAACCAAAATATAACTTTTTGGTAAAAACTCAACTCGTCGTGTTTGGAGGACAAAGAATGCTGAGTTGCATCCAAAGAACACCATACCTACTGTGAAGCATGGGGGTGAAAACATCATGCTTTGGGGCTGTTTTTCTGCAAAGGGACCAGGACGACTGATCCGTGTAAAGGAAAGAATGAATGGGGCCATGTATCGTGAGATTTTGAGTGAAAACCTCCTTCCATCAGCAAGGGCATTGAAGATGAAACGTGGCTGGGTCTTTCAGCATGACAATGATCCCAAACACACCGCCCGGGCAACGAAGGAGTGGCTTCGTAAGAAGCATTTCAAGGTCCTGGAGTGGCCTAGCCAGTCTCCAGATCTCAACCCCATAGAAAATCTTTGGAGGGAGTTGAAAGTCTGTGTTGCCCAGCGACAGCCCCAAAACATCACTGCTCTAGAGGAGATCTGCATGGAGGAATGGTCCAAAATACCAGCAACAGTGTGTGAAAACCTTGTGAAGACTTACAGAAAACTTTTGACCTGTGTCATTGCCAACAAAGGGTATATAACAAAGTATTGAGAAACTTTTGTTATTGACCAAATACTTATTTTCAACCATAATTTGCAAATAAATTCATAAAAAATCCTACAATGTGATTTTCTGGATTTTTTTTAAGTGGGAGAACTTGCACAATTGGTGGCTGACTAAATACTTTTTTCCCCACTGTATATACATATGAGATGAGTAATGCAAGAGATGTAAACATTATTAAAGTGACTAGTGTTCCATTTCTGAAAGTGGCCAGTGATTTCAATAGGCAGCAACAGCCTCTAATGTGCTAGTGATGGCTATTTAACAGTCTGATGGCCTTGAAATATAAGCTGTTTTTCATTCTCTCGGTCCCAGCTTATGTTGCATGTGGAAGGCAGTGAGATCAGATGTTTCTGGCCTCCAGGGTAAAGCTTGGTTCATTAGCATCATCAACACACTGTTGGTGACCTTGACCTTTACCCCATGTGACTTGATTGTGTGATCATGGCCAAACATACATCTCCACACGCATGGCCCAGCTGCCCACCACGTCCCAGCCTGCTGTACAGCCCAGTATAGAAGGCATGCAAAAACCCACCCAGACACACTGTTCAGGCCTCCCAGTACAGAACAGAAAGGCATGCAAGCAGAGCTCCCAGTCAGGCATCATGGTCATACTCACCATCACGTCACTGAGGGGAACAGGATGTGAATGGTTATCATTATCGTTATGTCATGACATGAGATAGTGTTGTTGTATCTGACCGCTGCTCCTCATGTCATAACCTGGCACAGCCTGGCTGGCCACATATCTTACAGCGTACCGGGTTTGATAAATCATCTGTGCGTGTGTGTATTTGTGTGTGTATTTGTGTGCATGTGCTGGGCGGCCTGAACAGTGTGTGTATGTGTTTGTGTGTCTGGTGGATTTTTGCAGGCCTTGCACGCGCGCATGCATCAGTATGAACGGACAGGTTTTATTTATCCCATTTACTGAATCATCAGTATGAACGGACAGGTTTTATTTATCCCATTGTACTGAATCATCAGTATGAACGGACAGGTTTTATTTATCCCATTGTACTGAATCATCAGTATGAACGTACAGGTTTTATTTATCCCATTGTACTGAATCATCAGTATGAACATAAAGGTTTTATTTATCCCATTGTACTGAATCATCAGTATGAACATACAGATTTTATTTATCCCATTGTACTGAATCATCAGTATGAACGGACAGGTTTTATTTATCCCATTGTACTGAATCATCAGTATGAACGGACAGGTTTTATTTATCCCATTGTACTGAATCATCAGTATGAACGGACAAGTTTTTTTGTTTTTTTTTACATTTTTAGTCATTTAGCAGACGCTCTTATCCAGAGCGACTTACAGTTAGTGAGTGCATACATTTTCATGCTGGCCCCCCGTGGGAAATGAACCCACAACCCTGGCGTTGCAAGCACCATGCTCTACCAACAGTATCAACGTACAGGTTTTATTTATCCCGTTGTACTGAATCATCAGTATGAACGTACAGGTTTTATTTATCCCATTGTACTGAATCATCAGTATGAACGGACAGGTTTTATTTATCCCATTGTACTGAATCATCAGTATGAACGTACAGGTTTTATTTATCCCATTGTACTGAATCATCAGTATGAACGGAAAGGTTTTATTTATCCCATTTACTGAATCATCAGTATGAACGGACAGGTTTTATTTATCCCATTGTACTGAATCATCAGTATGAACGGACAGGTTTTATTTATCCCATTGTACTGAATCATCAGTATGAACGGACAGGTTTTATTTATCCCATTGTACTGAATCATCAGTATCAACGTACAGGTTTTATTTATCCCGTTGTACTGAATCTTCAGTATGAACGGACAGGTTTTATTTATCCCATTATACTGAATCATCAGTATGAACGGACAGGTTTTATTTATCCCGTTGTACTGAATCATCAGTATCAACGTACAGGTTTTATTTATCCCATTGTACTGAATCATCAGTATGAACGGACAAGTTTTTTTGTTTTTTTTACATTTTTAGTCATTTAGCAGACGCTCTTATCCAGAGCGACTTACAGTTAGTGAGTGCATACATTTTCATGCTGGCCCCCCGTGGGAAATGAACCCACAACCCTGGCGTTGCAAGCGCCATGCTCTACCAACAGTATCAACGTACAGGTTTTATTTATCCCGTTGTACTGAATCATCAGTATGAACGTACAGGTTTTATTTATCCCATTGTACTGAATCATCAGTATGAACGGACAGGTTTTATTTATCCCATTGTACTGAATCATCAGTATGAACGTACAGGTTTTATTTATCCCATTGTACTGAATCATCAGTATGAACGGAAAGGTTTTATTTATCCCATTTACTGAATCATCAGTATGAACGGACAGGTTTTATTTATCCCATTGTACTGAATCATCAGTATGAACGGACAGGTTTTATTTATCCCATTGTACTGAATCATCAGTATGAACGGACAGGTTTTATTTATCCCGTTGTACTGAATCATCAGTATCAACGTACAGGTTTTATTTATCGCGTTGTACTGAATCTTCAGTATGAACGGACAGGTTTTATTTATCCCATTATACTGAATCATCAGTATGAACGGACAAGTTTTTTTGTTTTTTTTACATTTTTAGTCATTTATCAGACGCTCTTATCCAGAGCGACTTACAGTTAGTGAGTGCATACATTTTCATGCTGGCCCCCCGTGGGAAATGAACCCACAACCCTGGCGTTGCAAGCGCCATGCTCTACCAACAGTATCAACGTACAGGTTTTATTTATCCCATTGTACTGAATCATCAGTATGAACGGACAGGTTCTATTTATCCCATTGTGCAGAGGAAGGGAAAGGGTTGGTACTGTTAATTGATGGAGGGTGTGCTGGCCCATATTCTCCTCAGAGAGAGTTTCTGGCAGAGAGTAAGGGGTGTTCTTGGCTACGTCCCAAATAGCACCCTATTCCCTTTATAGTGCACTACTATTGACCAGGGCCCATAAGGATCTGGTCAAAAATAGTGCATCATGTAGGGAATAGGGTGCCAATGTGGGACGTCCCTGTCTCAGTGACAAACCAGCTAACCCAAATCTACTGGGTGGCAATTAAATTGTCTGACAGAAGCCAGGCGCAGGCCCTTCATCCAGGAGCCAGTTTAGAGGCATTACATTGTCAGAATGGCATACGTGTGTGTTGCATCACAGACCCAGGTTGCCTTTCTTTTTATCCATTGATTTCTTCATCCTTGGCTGGGTGCATGTATTTCTGTCTCCTCAGTGCCAGGTCTGTGTTTTATGGCAGGCATAGGTAACCACTGCCAATGGGACAGCTCTGTTCCCACCATGACCATGGTTCTATTCCTCCCTCCATTCCGCCATCCCTCTATCCTCTATTCTCTGTCTCCAGTTTTCTCCAGCCTAGTTGTCTCGTCAAGCTCTTTGCTTAGTTGATAGTGTTGATGCTATCTGGCCTTTTACCATTACATTATCCTGAGAGATCACATTGGGAGTTACTGGCTGTGTGCTGTGAATGGGAATGGATGGTGTGCTGTAGTGTAGTCGAGTGAAACTTGTTTTGCTCAACTCTGTTTGTGTATGTGGACTGCATACTGTAGGAGGTGTGCGTGGGACCCTATTCATTCACAGCCATTATTTAAGCTACAAGCAGCTCTTTGTCTTGCTGATATTTCCCTGTGAATGTCATCTTAACTGTCTCTCTTCGATAGAGGCCTATTCTGAAAGTTAATACTGAACCTTACTGTAGTGTTTTGTATTGTGTCTCTGGATTATTGGGTGTCCTGAATCAGAATTTTATCCTTGAGAACCAGATGTGCTATCAAGATATTTTGAGCTGCAGTGCCCCATGGCTTTAATTTAACACTCTCCCTAACAGAGATAATGTGTGAAACCCATGGACCTGGAATGAGCTAATAAAATATTCTCCCTCTGGACTTTTTAGCTTTATATAAGGTTTACTGTTGATTTCCCATCAGCTCTTCAACTCTCTACTAGTGTATAAAAACAGCTGGTCAGTTCCCTTGGACCCAGACCCAGTAGTATGATGACTGGTGTCCTATAACAGTGGCTGGATTGAAGGGTGTCACAGAGGATTTATATAGTATTATAGATGCCTTATAAAGTGTCATAGCAGCCTTACATGACCCCAGGGAATGCCAGTGGTATTTTCCCCTGCCCACTACAGCGGCGACTGTGACATCACCACCCTCCCATCAGCCTCCCATGCCCGTAGGCTTGATGGTCCGAGACACACTGACTTCATTCAGCTATTGTTGTGAGGTGATGCTTTATATTGTAGTAACAGGCTGATAATGTGCTCCGCATGTTTTGCTGCTGCCTTTAGTTCATGTACTGTGTTGGCCTTAGAAAACAACAAGTTTAGCTGTTTGTAGTCACATCCAATGCTCGTCTGTTGTTCAGTGCCATTCATACAACCACTTGGTCATGTTAATGTGCTCCACATGTTTTGATGTATGTCTTCAGTTCATGTACAGTGTTGGCCACAGAGAACAACATACAGATGTAGGATCTTAATTTGACCTATATATTTCACAGCAAAATAATCCTGCAGCAACAGGATTTGAACATTTAGTCGAGAATGTTGCTTGATCGGTGGTTAGGCTATTAGCTGGTCAAAGGTAGGCTGCATAAAAAATACAATACTGTTAACATAACCTTGTGTTAGTGTGGGTTTTCAGTGAGTTTATGTAAATCACAAAGCTCATCTGCATTTCCTGCAGTCCAGAAAAATTCTTAGCAACAAAAGTGTGATCAAATGAAGATCCAGCATCTGTACAATACAGGGCTCATGTTTTGCCCCATGCTATTCATTCAACAAGATAGTCATGTTAATGTGCTTCACATGTTTGTGCTATCTTCCGTTTTATGCACTACAAACGTCATGGAGCTGAATTCAGTCTGTTGTCCAGTGCCATTCATTCAATAACTTGGTCAGTGAGTTATTGGTGTTTTGCTCCAGCTGTGATGTTCATGGTGATAGAACTCATCCTCTGAACCATATGAATCACCCCTGGTAGTCATTTCTAAGATCAATTTCAATTCAGAGAAATGTCAATGGAGGAGAAGTTAAAGCAATAGAGTGGGTGAGTCACCAGTCAGCCATTACAGCCTGAGGTTAGCAGTGATCTGGACACTGAACCATAAACTCTCTCAGCCATGAGTTCATCATGATGACCATTACAGCTCTCTCACTGTAGTCTAGAATCAATCACATCACACAGGTGAAATACAATGGTACAGCAGAACCTCTAACCGAGGGTTGAGTAATAGCTCCTTAGGCAATTTTATCTAGACTGACAAATGTACTATAACTCATGTCTGCTTTTCTCTCACACAGATGACAAGCAGACTACAAGTCATCAAGGAGAGGTAGGTCACACTGTTTACCTTGCTCTGTTTATAAGCAGAAATAAACGTCAAAGATAATGTCCCTCAAATGAACAACATTATCAGGATGCTCCCTAGCAGCAGTCTATCGTTCTATGAGGTGGCATGTATATCTGATGCAGTTGTCATTGATTACCTGAGATGACCTGGCTCCTGAAATAGCTTCAGTGAAATGGGATCTCTGCTTGTTGGTTCTCATGCTGTTATTTCCCCCCCCCTTCCATCTCCCTACACCAGACCCAGAGTGCAGGGGCGTCTCCCGCTCAGAGAAAACACAGCGTCTACACTCCGCCCACCATGAAAGGTACAGGTCCTCACTCACACAATGTTTTCAACACAAACCGTTAGATTCACAAGCTCTGCCATCATGGCAGCACAGGTGCCATTGGTTCATATTCTCCTTTTAATCTGGAGAGTAGGAAACACTGGGTGTATTGTCTGTGGTCAGCATTATATTTAAACCGAGCCTACTGAAGCGTGTGACAGAGAGTGACTGACCATACTTGCTGATTCATAGAGGTAGCTATTTCCTGGAGAGGCCATGTCCACTATAAACCTACATTAGATATTGATTGACTGAGAGTTATATCATCCTCCTATTGTAGGTCTCACAAATGGATAGTCAGACAGTGCACAAAGAGAGCTACACCATCCGATCTCTCAAATGGAAAGTCGCTAGTCAGGCAGTGCAACAAGGACTATGGGGACAGGAGAAACTAATTTGAGCACAGCATCCTATTCTTGGTCCAATTATATAGCAACAATATTATTGTAGTAATTATTGCAATTTTCATTACAAATTTGGCTTGTTAATTAGGTGGTGGATTAGAATATATCCAACATGGCCCACCTTCCTTAAACAACAACACGGCCAAATAATATATACAATGGCCAAAAGCCTTTAGGCTCAATGGACTTGAATTCAGTTGAATGCTGAATATGCTCCAGTTCAGAGCACAGCAGAAGACCAATTTCTGTTGTAACAGATGGTCAAATAAAGTATTAAAAGCCCAGTGCAGTCAAAAACATGATTTCCCTGTATTTTATATATATATATATATATATATATTTATTTTATTTTTTTCTACACTATGAGGTTGGAATAATATTGTGAAAATTATGATAATGCCATTTTAGTGTAAGAGCTGTTCAAATCAAATCATCAAGTCAAGTTGTATTAGTCAGATGCTTCGTAAACAACAGATGTAGAGACTAACAGTGAAATGCTTACTTATGGGCTCTTCCCAACAATGCACAGAGAAAGAAAATAGAGAAATAATAGGAAAGTAATACCACGTAATAATAAAAGTAATAATAGATAAACAATGAGTAATGATAACTTATACACGGGATACCAGTACCGAGTCAATGTGCAGGGGTACGAGGTAATTGAGGTAGGAATGTACTGTACATATAACTAGGAATAAATTGACTAGGCAACAGGATAGATAATAAACAGTAGCAGCTATGTGATGAGTCAAAATAGTTAGTGCAAAAAGGGTAAATGCAGATAGCCTAGCAGTTAAGAGCATTGGGATAGTAACTGAAAGGTCACTGGTTCGAATCCCAGAGCCGACTGAGTGAAATATCTGTCGATGTGCCCTTAAGCAAGGCACTTAACCCTAATTACTCCTGTAAGTCGCTCTGGATAAGAGCGTCTGCTAAAATGTAAAAAATGTATAGTCTGAGTAGCAATTATGTTAACAATTTAACACAATTTAGCAGTCTTATGGCTTGGGGGTAGAAGCTGTTCAGGGTCCTGTTGGTTCCAGACTTGGTGCATCGGTACTGCTTGCCGTGTGGTAGCAGAGAGAACAGTCTATGACGGGTGGCTGGAGCCTTTGGCAATTTTTAGGGCCTTCCTCTGATACTGCCTGGTATAGAGGTCCTGGATGGCAGGGAGCTCGGCCCCAGTGATGTTCTGGGCCATCCGCACTACCCTCTGTAGTGCCTTGCTGTCGGATGCCAAGCAGTTGCCATACCAAGCGGTGATGCAGCCAGTCAAGATGCTCTCAATGGTGCAGCTGTAGACATTTTTGAGGATCTGAGGGCCCAAGCCAAATCTTTTCAGCCTCCTGAGGGGGAAGAGGCATTGTCATGCCTTCTTCACGACTGTGTTGGTGTGTTTGGACCTTGATAGATCCTTAGTGATATGGACACCGAGGAACGTTGATGTGAATGGGGGTGTGCTTGGTCGTCCGTTTCCTGTAGTCCACAATCAGTTCCTTTGTCTTGCTGACATTGAGGGAGAGGTTGTTGTCCTGGCACCACACTGCAAGGTCTCTGACCTCCTCCCTATAGGCAGTCTCATCATCGTCTGTGATCAGCCCTACCACCGTCGTGTCATCAGCAAACTTAATGATGGTGTTGGAGTCGTGCGTGTCCATGCAGTTGTGAGTGAACAGGGAGTACAGGAGGGGACTAAGCATGCACCCCTGAGGGCCCCCGTGTTGAGGGTCAGCGGTGCGTATGTGTTGTTGCCTACCATCACCACCTTCGGGCGGCCCGTCAGGAAGTCCAGGATCCAGTTGCAGAGGGAGGTGTTCAGTCCCAGGCTCCTTAGTGATGAGCTTGGAGGGCACTATGATGTTGAACCCTGAGTTGTCAATGAGCAGCATTCTCACATAGGTGTTCCTCTTGTCCAGGTGGGAGAGGGCAGTGTGGAGTGCAATATAAATTGTGCCATCTGTGGATCTGTTAGGGCGGTATGCGAATTGGAGTTGGTCCAGGGTGTCTGGGATGATGGTGTTGATGTGAGCCATGACCAGCCTTTCAAAGCATTTCATGGCTACAGATGTGAGTGCTACAGTGCGATAGTCATTTAGACAGGTTACCTTGGCTTCTTGGGCACAGGGACTATGGTGGTCTGCTTGAAACATGTAGGTATTACAGACTGGGTCAGGGAGAGGTTGAAAATGTCAGGGAAGACACTTGCCAGCTGGTCAGCGCAAGCGCTGAGTATGCATCCTGGTAATCCTTGTGAATGTTTACCTGTTTAAAGGTCTTACTGACATCGGCTTTGGAGATTGAAAAACCGCCTGAAATTTCAGCCTGTTTTGGTGGCAGGGAGTTTTGGCCTTCCATGGTGACATCACCATGTGGTAAATTAGTTAATTGACTAAAAAGAAAGAGAGTTTCAAACCTCTCTGCCAGTTTTCCCCTCCCCACACAAACCACTCCCAGACAGTCCTAGCAAAATTCTTGCTTGAGAAATTGCTCTTCGCTAAGAAGCCTTTTTTGTTTGTTTTTACGATTTTAATTGAAAATTATTACAGTGTGGTTACCTAGAAATGATTTGATATTGAGATAAAAATGGCTGAATTGGACCTTTAAAGTTAAGTATTATAGCACCATTTATTTTGGTTTTATACTGTGTGTCCACAGACTGCTCTAGAGGCCATGGTGAGGACAGAGACAGAGACAGCCTGCCTCCTAGCAGACTGCCCCAGTCCCACACAGACACGCTGGCCCTAGCAGAGGAGCTATCAGGGGCCCTGCCACGACTGGCAGACACACCGAGGCGCAAAGACACCCCCTACCAGCACCAGCCTACCTTCACTCCAGGTAAGGCCCTCACAGCAACACACTGTACCTGATATGAAAGGCTATAATCAAGTTGAACTGGACTGTAGCTTATGTGGAAGGCTACAGTCAAATAATGTGGGCCTGGCACAGGGTCGTGTTGTTTCCTTTACAGAACATGTAAAGCTGCAGATACAGCTCACCACTGTGGTTTAGGTTGTGAGGGTGAATGAGTTCACACTGTCAAATCTAGTGGGTCACACATACTGTACTGTCAACAACTTGCGGCTTGATGTTGGTCATAGTTAATCGATATAGACTAAAGTGCTAAAAGATCTCCGTACACATGGATGTCTTCTCTGTGCTGTTGATTAGCTGCAGGGAGGAGTGTTCCAGCCACCTCAACTAACAGATGGTCTGGTCACAGGACAGATTACATTTGACCGCTGTATTGACATAAACAGCATCATACTTACACACACGCATACACACATCAACATCCTCTGTAGCGTATTAGGGCCTTTCTAATCAACCTGGCCCGGGTATCCTGGATGGATATTGACCTCATTCCGTCAGTAGAGGATGCCTGGATGTTCTTCAAAAGTGCTTTCTGTTATATCTAGCCTAGCTGTAGAAGAACGCACATCTGCACAGTTTCACATTGTACATCACTCTGTCGTTTAATGACATGTGCCACTCATTCTGACAACCCATTCATCCGTAAAGCAGCACACTGTCGTAAACCATAACAACGTACAGTACGGCGTACAGCACGTCGTACCATACATAACACTTTCCTCTCCATCTTAAATAAGCATGCCCCATTCAAAAAATTCAGAACTAAGAACAGATATAGCCCCTGGTTCACCCCAGACTTGACTGCCCTTGACCAGCACAAAAACATCCTGTGGTGTACTGCATTAGCATCGAACAGCCCCCGCGATATGCAACTTTTCAGGGAAGTCAGGAACCAATATACACAATCAGTTAGGAAAGCAAAGGCTAGCTTTTTCAAACAGAAATTTGCATCCTCTAGCACTAACTCCAAAAAGTTTTGGGACACTAAAGTCCATGGAGAATAAAAGCACCTCCTCCCAGCTGCCCACTGCACTGAGGCTAGGAAACACTGTCACCACCGATAAATCTACGATAATCGAGAATTTCAATAAGCATTTTGCTACGGCTGGCCATGCTTTCCACCTGGCTACCCCTACCCCGGCCACCAGCTCTGCACCCTCCGCTGCAACTTGCCCATGCCCATTCCTTTCAGTTCTCTGCTGCAAATGACTGGAACGAACTACAAAAATCTCTGAAGCTGGAGATACTTATCTCCCTCATTAACTTTAAGCATCAGTTGTCAGAGCAGCTTACCGATCACTGCACCTGTACACAGCCCATCTGTAATTAGCCCATCTGTAATTAGCCCACCCAACTACCTCATCCCCATATTGTTATTTACATTGTTATTTATTTTGCTCATTTGCACCCCAGTATCTCTATTTGCACATCATCTTCTGCACATCTATCACTCCAGTGTTAATACTAAATTGTAATTATTTTGCACTATGGCCTATTTATTGCCATACCTCCATAACTTACTACATTTGCACACACTGTATATAGATTTTCTGTTTTCTATTGTGTTATTGACTGTACATTTTTGTTTATTCCATATGTAACTCTGTGTTGTTGTTGTTTTTATCGCACTGCTTTGCTTTATCTTGGCCAGGTCGCAGTTGTAAATGAGAACTTGTTCTCAACTGGCTTACCTGGTTAAATAAAGGTGAAATAAAAAAATTAGATCAGGACACAGTGTGTGTCTGTGTGAGGAGCTGTTAGAACATACTGCAAGTCTTTCTTAGTTATTGATATCTCTGATATGACTCCAGACAGTCTGCCACATTACCCATGACCCTCCAGCACTCTGTCTGTCCAATTCCCAGTGGTCAAGCTGCTCAAGAGCAAATCAAAGGTCTCCTTCCCTGAGGAGGAGGAAGAGAAGGAGGAGGAGGAGGAGACAGAGGAGGAGGAGGAAGAGAAGGAGGATGAAGATACCAAGAAGAAGTAGGATCCAAAGTGAAGCATGAGGAGCAGACAAACTGTTGGCCATGTTTCTGATGGTTCAAACACATGAATGGGTAATGAACTCTTGGTAAGAGATGATGCTAAACTTTATCAGGTTATAATTTTTAACCGGGGAATCAACTTTATTCAGCCATGCATTGTTGAGATCAAGAAAGGACAATGTCATTCATTTCTCTGTACTGTATATCAAACTCTTAGTTGGTTATGTATGGTTAAGTATTATTAGATATTGTAATAAGAGAGTATATATGAAACATTTTAACAGCAATACTGACTGTTATGCAGTGAAATTATATCTGGAAATTTTTGTTTTTGTTTTCTTTAAACAGAAAATAACATAATACTTCTCATTGTGTCAGTCTCATCATGTAAAAACAATTGCTGATATTTCACATAGATTGACTTCATATTTTTTTAGTATTTTATACTGAAACTGGGCTTGGTATGAATTGTTAGACTTGTGTACCACTCTAAGGTACTGCACAAACAAAGGAGTCCTACAAACAAATGTTTTGCTCACTGGTGTTTTGGAGTGTCTGAGTCCTATCATATGTAGGGCTGATGCATTTCAGATGTGACCAAATAATACAATTCATTATTGAATGAAATGTTGGCAAAACCTGTACATTTCGGATGTCTAATGCATTATGGACATATAGTGGAGCAGAGAAAGATCACCTGCAAATAATATCAATTGTAAAACCCTCTCCTCTCAATGTCAGGCAGGATTATTTTAGTAGGCTAATTGTTATCTCAGCAAATTAATTATGGGAAGATTTCATAACACAAAATAAAATATTTTACCCCTACATGTAGTCAGTGTATTTCTTGTATCAAATAGAGAGGGTGTATGTAAACTACATCACAATGGGAAAGGAATGCAACAGCATCCCCAAGTGGGTAATATTAGGCACTGCACAACCAATCATGCTCTTATATGGTAGTGTGGGTAACTGTGGGCAAGGCACATTAAAAGCCACCATTCCAGTATTACTCTAGGGTCAAATATGTTTGTCTAGCATGAGATCAACAGAGAACACACACTGTTGCAATTAAGTATCGTGATCGTCCTAGTGTACCATACAAACCCATCTGAAAGAGAAGAGAGTTATTAAAGAGGGAATGAATATAGACAAAAACTACTTGCGGTGCAAAGAGGAGCAAGAAGACCCCTATCTTTAATAAATAACAATACAATAATAGACTGAAAATGAAATAAATCAGAACAAATGTACAATAAATACGATGAATCAGGAAGTGGCAACGTTGTTGGGTAGCTTATCAGAATCAAGGGCTCTGAAGAGACTCCTCCCCCGACTCAAGGACTGCCCCGGGGCCTTCTCCTGCAAACAACAACAGTTTCCATGACAACACAGCATCACACAGCTGTAACCTTGACAACCCTCCACTCCGCAGTCACAGATCGTCGTGACTGACAATCGTCGTGACTGACAATACGATTATAGAGATGAGAGGAATACTACATAGCTATAACCTACTGACAGGACACAGAATTGTAAAAAGTCATGACATTACTTGGTGTACTGTGTTGTGTTCTGTTACGTTGCACTACATTATGTTGCATTGTTGTATCGTATTGTACATCGTATCATATATTGTGTTGTATATTGTATTGTATATTGTGTCGTATATCGTATTGTATATCGTACCATATCATATTGTATCATGTCATATTGTACCGTATCATATCGCTAGCTAACATTCCTACCGTTCCATGGTAGGCATTCAGGAGAGATGGAGTCAGGTGATCTTGTCTCTTTATCCTCACATGGAGACAGAGGACTGTGAGGATGGTTGTCCAGCTCTGAGTCCTCCTGGGAAGAGTTATTGGAGTTTGTGTTGTTCATCAGTTCATTGAAGGGCTCTGATTGGAGCTCCTGGCTGTGTCTCTCAGGGCTGGTGTGAGTCAACGTAACCCCTGTGTTCATCTGGGACTCCTCCTCCTCTGGGTCAGTGTTCAACTCAGCTCGCTCTTTACTCGCCAATTCTGAGGAAACAAGATAACACAAGCAAAGAGAACATCTACTGTCATACATAGTCTTCTGACAATGGAAGGAACATTGAACACTGAAAGAAGGAAAGGTATTAATTATCCCGAGTGGCGCAGTGGTCTAAGGCACTGCATCGCAGTGCTAGCTGTGCCGCTAGAGATCCTGGTTCGAATCTAGGCTCTGTCGTAGCCGGCCGCAACCGGAAGACCCATGTGGCGGCGCACAATTGGCCCAGCGTTGTCCAGGTTAGGGGAGGGAATGGCCGGAAGGGATGTAGCTCAGTTGGTAGAGCATGGCGTTTGCAACGCCAGGGTTGTGGGTTCGATTCCCACGGGGGGCCAGTTTGAAAAATAAAAAAATAATGTATGCACTCACTAACTGTAAGTCGCTCTGGATAAGAGCGTCTGCTAAATGACTCAAATGTAAATGTAATTCAGGTGACTAAAGAAGAAGAAGAAGACTACTATACCGTGGACAGAGAGCTCCTTCCATCGATCTTTGTTGTGTTGGATGACCTCTGCCAGTGTGTGTCTGACCCGTTTCAGGTTGATGCCAGTCAGGCTATAGTCTGTAGCGAGACCCTGGTCAACCCCCTGGCTGGATCCTCGGCCACTGTGTTTCTGGACTGACTCCACCACTGTCACCGACCCACTACCCGTCAAACTGAGCAACATAGAATAGAAACTCTGTCAAATTACGTCTATTCTGTCAAATATATGACACAAACTCCTTGTGAGGCTGTCCTAAAATGGACATCAATTAAATAGAACAGAAAACACTGGAGTAATACTTGGTTGCTTACTCCACAGCTTCGATCGACCATAGAGATTGAAGATCGAGAATGTGGTAAGCCTACTGATGATACTGGTAGGCATTTTGAATGTTAAACTGGGAAAACTGAGTGTATAATATTAGGAATGTGTCCCACCTTGACCTGCGGACGCCAGTGTCGTGTGACTTTAAGGTATCCTCTATTAGAGGGGTAATGATCTTCTCTGTCGTGTCCACCAACACAGAGAATGTGGGTTCCACTATGAAGTCAATGAACCCTGCGAGACAGACAACCATTTGAGAAGAAAAACGGGCATGACTCGCTCACACTGACGATTGTACTTTTTGGAGAAACAGGAGAAAAACGATGTGTGTGATGTTACAGTAACAGCAATATATGAGGACAGACAGTGTAGAGTCCCATGCTTTATCATATAAAGGGAAAAATATAAAATACTTTCTCAAATGTCCACATGGTGGCCCATTTGAGCTATGGCCTGTCGGAGTATACAAACCTATGCTGAATGAAACAGCTCACAGTGAGGCCAATAACAGGGTGTGACGCTCACCTATTTGTGACTGTGCAATCATTGTAGCTTTACGATCACACAGAGGAGAGAATGGCAGCCCTAACTCAACCTCCTTATCGCCCTGTAAGAAAACAACAACACTATACTGTAGCATGATGTACTACAATACCCATAATGCTCTGTATAACATAACCAGTTTATCCGAGTGAAGATATTCCTGAAGCTATCAGAATGGTGTCCCATCTCCTTAACAATACAGGTGTCAGAAGTGGGATACATACAGAATACAGTGCTGAAACACTCAAGTTTCTCTCTTCCATGGTTTCTGTCAGTGACTATGCACTGTAGCAGTGGGACTGTTTGTACTGTACCTGTCTGAAGAACTCCTCCATCAGGGCCTGTGTCCATCGGTAGTGCAGCTTCCAGGCCTTGGCTGGGTGGCTGATGTCAGCTGCATGCAGCATCAGAGATAAGGCTTTAGCCTTGTCTACTCTGTAGATACAACAGTATATCAGCTAACACACAAAATGATACACTGAGACAGAGTGACACACACACACACACACACACACACACACACACACGTAGGATTGAGGGCACGTTCCAGGGCGTGTTCTCAGAGCATGCGCAGAACAGCTGGCAGGCATATTCACAGTCATTTTCAACCTCTCCTTGTCCCAGTCTGTAATCCCCACATGTTTTAAGATGACCACAATCATCCTTGTTCCTAAGATCTCTAAGGCTTCATGCAACAATGATTACCTTCCTGTAGCACACACTTCTGTAATCAAGAAGTGCTTTGAGAGGCTGGTTATGGCACACATTAACTCCGCCACCCTAGACCCACTCCAATTTGCATACCGTCCCAACAGATCCACAGCTGAAGCAATCTCAATTGCTCTCCACACTGCTCTCAGCATGCCCCCATCCACATCGACGAGGCAGCAGTGGAGCAGGTAGACAGCTTCAAGTTCCTCTGTGTCCAAATCACTAAAGACTTAAAATGGTCCAAACACACGCACAGTCGTGAAGAAGGCGTGACAGTGCCTCTTCCCCCTCAGGAGGTTGAAAACATTTGGCATGGGCCCTCAAATCCTGAAAAGGTTATATAGCTGTACCATTGGCTGCATCACTGCTTGGTATGGCAATAGCACCGCCCTCGATCGCATGGTGCTACAGAGGGTTGTGCGGACAGCCCAGTACATTACTGGGGCCGAGCTCCCTGTCATCCAGGACCTCTATATCAGGCGGTGTGAAATCAAAGACCCCAACCACCCAAGCCATAGACTATTTACACAGGGACCTACACACTCACACACAGTGGCACTCCAACACACACACAAACACTCACTCCATAATTTTCTCACACATAATATGCACATACATTTATACTGACTCTACACACCCGCACACCCACTCACATGCAAGGTGCTGCTACTCTGTTTATCTTATATCCTCTTGCCTAGTCACCTTACCCCTATACATGTCTACCTCCATCACTCCAGTATCCCTGCACATGTAAATATGGTATTGGAACTGACTTATAGTATGCTGACTTACTTACTTTATTGTGTATTTCATATTTCTTATTCTTATTTCTCGTGTTTTTTTCAGTTTAGTAATACATTGTTATTGATTATTGCATTGTTGGCTTTGAGTTTGCAATAAAGGATTTCACTGTACTTGTGCATGTGACATTAAAACTTGATGAAAGAAAGAAAGGCATGGTCCAGAGTGCTAGGGCTAAGGGATAGGGGTTAGGGGTTAGGGGTAAGGGTTCAGCGGTTAGAGGTCATAGGTCAGTGTCCAGAGACAGTCCACTTACCCCTCGGGCTGCTGCAGGGCGTTCCTCATGGTTTTGATCTGCTGGAAATGGCAGGACATGTCTGTACTCATCACCATCTCAATCACCAGGGTCCGCAGCTCTCTGACAGACATAGACACAGACAGACAGACAGACAGACAGACAGGTTAGAGTTAGGTTAAAGAGAAATGGCAGGACATGTCTGTAATCATGACTATCTCAATCACCAAGGTCCACACCTCTCTGGAAACACACACAGGAGAACAGTGTTAGTTTCCGCCTAGCCTTCACTCCAGCTGTTCTTTGATTCTCCAGGACAAGAACACAGTATGATGTCTAGCACCGCTTCCACTTCCAACAACCCCTAGCATAGAATTTCTATACAGTACCTAATGACAGGTGTGAGCCTGTGGGACTTTCCATGATCACTGATAGAGTGAAATATCCTTTCTATCCTCCAGTTTATATTATAGTCTTGCGTTGGCATACCACACCACACCACATTCGTATCCAAACCTAAAGTCAAGGCTAAGTATCCAGATTATGTTACAGTACTAGCCCTTTCGTTCTTTGAAGTGGTGATCTCAATCTATTAATCAAATGTATATTATAAAGCACTTTTTACATCAGCAGTTGTCACTAAGTGCTTTACAGCCTAAAACCCCAAACACTGAGGATCTGAGGAGTCTTTCTTAACTCACCGCCAGTCATCTTTTGACAGGTTGACCAGTATGTTCATCTCATCCTCTTGCATAAGTCTGTAGGCAGCACTGACATGGTGGTTCTCCAGGACTGACCGGTCGTTGTACAAGATGGCCACCTCTGACCTGGATAGAGGAAGAGAAGGAGCAGAAGAAAAGGGAAGAGAAGGTGTGAATCACCGTGTGATTAGTCATTGTGCTACATGGCGGTTCCCAGGCTAGCTTACTTTACCAGGTAGCCAACCTGTATGGCAACAGTTTTGAAATTATGATAGCGATTAAGATACGATAGCAATGGTAGCTATTTGAGATGGGGCAGCAGGTACCCTAGCGAAAGGTCGCTGGTTTGAATCCCCGAGCCGACTAGGTGAAATCTGTTGATGTACCCTTGGGCAAGGCACTTTACCCTAATTTCTCCTGTAGGTCGCTCTGGATAAGAGTGTCTACTAAATTACTAAAATGTTTTTTAATTTTTTATGTAATGGTAGCGAAATGAGAATTCCAGATTCTCCTAATGAGAAAACTCATTTCAACTTTGGGTAAATTGCAGAACAGGACCACATTAGAAAGTAGTTGTTCCGAGACAAATAATATTGAATACATTTTTCTAAATGTAATTATAAGTAAAATGAGAAAAAACGAATGAGACAGTTAGTAGTACTTTATTCCAGTGCTAGGGCAGTTTGGAGATTGAAAATAATCACAGAGGGAGAGTTTAGACAATACCTTAATTTTCCATTTCACCACAACCCTCATATCTAAAGTACCAGTGGCCTTTCTGATCAATTGTTATTAGACTAGAGAGCCATGCTGAGGTAATGAAGGGTTTAAACTAAAGGACTCCTCTCTCTCTCTCTCTCTCTCTCTCTCTCTCTCTCTCTCTCTCTCTCTCTCTCTCTCTCTCTCTCTCTCTCTCTCTCTCTCTCTCTCTCTCTCTCTCTCTCTCTCTCTCTCTCTCTCTCTCTCTCTCTCTCTCTGCTGTCCCTTATCACTGAGGTCAATGCTGCAATATTGAGTATTCACATTGTGCACTTCATTTTAATGGGTTCTTTAAATGGGTGCCTTCACTTAAATGGGCTCTTTATACGACCATGTTCCCTTCTTAAGGCTCCATTGGCATTCATTAGTCAGGGTCAGACTGACTGCACTGTCTGTCTGGGAGGCAAAAGCTGTACTAAAAGTACAATACAAGGACATGTTCAGTTGAACATTGGTATTGGTAGGATGGAATCAAATGGAATGAATGGAAATAGAAATAAATAATATATCCATTAGGTGGATCACGATCAGTGATACAGTAGCTAAGTGTTGTGTCAAACTTCAGGAATAAAAATGCCTACTGAAAGAAGAAGAAGAAGTTTGCACCATTCGTAGGAAACTTCAGGAAGAATACTGACACACACACCTGGTCTGAATGTGAAAGTTGTTGGTTGTCCCAGTGTGTTCAAAGTCATGGATAGCTGCAGCAAACACCATTGCTAGGATGTCCAGTTCAGTGAGCCAGTGCTAGAGAGAGAGAGATTAGACCCAACCAAATCATGAGAAAACAAAAAGATAATTACTTGACACATTGGAAAGAATTAACAAAAAAACAGAGCAAACTAGAATGCTAAACAGAGAGTACACAGTGGCAGAATACCTGACCACTGTGACTGACCCAAAATTAAGGAAAGCTTTGACTATGTACAGACTCAGTGAGCATAGCCTTGCAATTGAGAAAGGCCGTCGTAGGCAGACCTGGCTCTCAAGAGAAGACAGGCTATGTGCACACTGCCCACAAAATGAGGTGGAAACTGAGCTGCACTTCCTAACCTCCTGACAAATGTATGACCATATTAGAGACACCTTTTCCCTCAGATTACACAGATCCACAAAGAATTAGAAAACAAACCCAATTTTGATAAACTCCCATATCTATTGGGTGAAATTCCACAGTGTGCAATCACAGCAGCAAGATTTGTGACCTGTTGCCACAAGAAAAGGGCAACCAGTGAAGAACCATCACCATTGTAAATACAACCCATATTTATGTTTATTTATTTTCCCTTTTGTACTTTAACTATTTGCACATAATATGACATTTGAAATGTCTTTATTATTTTGGAACTTTTGTGAGTGTAATGTTTACTGTTCATTTTTATTGTTTATTTCACTATTGTTTATTATCTACTTCACTTGCTTTGGCAATGTTTACATATGTTTCCCATGCCAATAAAGCCCTTAAATTGAAATGAGAGAGAGAGAGAGAGAGAGAGAGAGAGAGAGAGAGAGAGAGAGAGAGAGAGAGAGAGAGAGAGAGAGAGAGAGAGAGAGAGAGAGAGAGAGAGAGAGAGAGAGAGAGAGAGAGAGAGAGAGAGAGAGAGAGAGAGAGAGAGAGAGAGAGAAAAGTATAAATGTAACACAATCAGAACCTGTTCTTTGATCTGTCTATTATGCTGGGGGACAATTCATTGCATCCCCATTGCACCCACCTCTGTCTGTGTGTGTGCGTGCGTGCATGTGAGACTCACCATAATGCCAGTGTGGAGCATCAGATAGTGTGCTGTCTGTGTGACATCGGCAGCGTGGATCAGGTTATGGTAGGGGTTTCTGTGTTTGCTGTAGCCCACCTCTAGAGCCTCTACGAAGGACACCAGAGATGACACTGGTATCTGGAGAAGAACAGGGAGGTTAAGGCACTAGAGATGACACTGGTATCTGGGGAAGAACAGGGAGGTTAAGGCACTAGAGATGACACTGGTATCTGGAGAAGAACAGGGAGGTTAAGGCACCAGAGATGACACTGGTATCTGGAGAAGAACAGGGAGGTTAAGGCACCAGAGATGACACTGGTATCTGGAGAAGAACAGGGAGGTTAAGACACCAGAGATGACACTGGTATCTGGAGAAGAACAGGGAGGTTAAGACACCAGAGATGACACTGGTATCTGGGGAAGAACAGGGAGGTTAAGACACCCGAGATGACACTGGTATCTGGGGAAGAACAGGGAGGTTAAGACACCAGAGATGACACTGGTATCTGGGGAAGAACAGGGAGGTTAAGACACCAGAGATGACACTGGTATCTGGGGAAGAACAGGGAGGTTAAGGCACCAGAGATGACACTGGTATCTGGGGAAGAACAGGGAGGTTAAGGCACCAGAGATGACACTGGTATCTGGGGAAGAACAGGGAGGTTAGGACACCAGAGATGACACTGGTATCTGGGGAAGAACAGGGAGGTAAAAAATAAATAAAAATAACTCACAACATTAAACAGACAGAAACAAAAGCAAGAGCTCAAATTGTCCGCTAGATGAACAACAGGAAGGTGAGTGGCTCTGCTTGGTCAGAGAGGGCCAATTCCACTACAGACAATGACTAACACAGTGAGTTCAAGGCAGCTGGAGAGACAGAAGTGAAATGCTATCACACACACCACTACTCTTTTCTCATTTGTAGTGCATAGAATTACATCCCCAGAGTTGACTTCCTTAGAGAAAAGATCCCTCCTGCACACTCCTGCAAGATATTACATCTGGCACATTGTTTATTGTCCAAATTGGCATGAGTGCGAGAGTTATCTTTTCTCCAACGAAGCTGGAGAGACAGAGAGAGACACGTGTGGGGGCTTCATGTGTACGTGTACTGTAGCTTATGTGTGAGCTTAACTCATTTTGTTTAATCAGACTAAGAGCAGAGTAGGGCCCAGAACACTGCTCTTCCTAAATCAAATATGAGCATCATCCGTCACACACGTTCACATTCACAATGAAAGAGCTGAGCTCCTTCGGATATTTGAGTGTCCATTTAAAGCCTAGCTGTCACATTGATTCTAGGAACAGTATGACAGTATGGCTGTGAATGACAAAACCCACACATGTAACAATCTGTAGGTGACAAGGCCACCTATACGCTGTGCGTAGGGCCTCCCGACTGACTGTTGAGAGATAGCGTGGTAGAATAATAATTAATATTTGACTGGATTTATATAGCGCTTTTCTACCAACTGAGGTACTCAAAGCGCTTTACATAGTGGGGGGAAACTCACCTCATCCACCACCAATGTGTGGCACCCACCTGGGTGATGCACGGCAACCATTTTTGTGCCAGAACGCTAATCACACATCAGCTAGAGAGTGATATATCTCAATTAGGAATGAGGGGGATGATTAGGGGCCATGATGGAATGGGGCCAGGTTGGGAATTTAGCCATGACACCGGGGTTAACACCCCTAGTCTTGCAATAAGTGCAATGGGATGTTTAATGACCACACAGAGTCAGGACACCCGTTTAACGTCCCATCTGAAAGACGGCACCCTATGCAGGGCAATGTCCCCTTCACTGCCCTGGGGCATTGGGATCTCCTTAGACCAGAGGGAAGAGTGCTCCCTACTGGCCCTCCAACACCCCTTACAGCAGCATCTGGTCTCCCATCCAGGGACTAATCAGGACCGACCCTGCTCAGCTTCAGAGGCAAGCCAGCAGTGGGATGCAGGGTGGTATGCTGCTGGCTTGTATACACAATCTGCAATGTGGACATTTGGTAGTACTTCAGCAGTTTTCCTCCTGTTATGTCAGTCACTGACAGTCAATCAATTAACCCATGTCAGCTAACATTTTATGGATTGCTAGGTAAGTTAGTCTAGCCAGCTATCTAATCACTGTAGTAATCATGTCCGAATTAGCCTACTGACTGGGCACACAGGGCACATGACTAGGGGCCCTGATCTCCAGGGGTCCCCCATTGATTTTGTTAGTCACTCCCACTCAGATATCATATGAACATGGCATAAGTCATGGCAAAATGTGTAGAATTGCAGGGGATATAGCATTGAAACTGTAACATTTTCTCTCCATCCATGGCAAAATTAGTAGAATCGCATAAAATGTGTTTTAAAACTGCAAAACACTGTATGTCATGTAGTCTTAGCACCTTTTTTCTAAGTGTGTATCTAGAACCTAAAAGGGTTCTTCGGCTGTCCCCATAGGAACAACCCTTTTTGGTTCCAGGTAGAACTGGTTTAGGTTCCATGTAGAGCCCTTTCTACAGAGGGTTCTGCATGGAACCCAAAAGGGTTCTGACTGGAACCAAAAAGGGTTATTCTATGGGGACAGCCGAAGAACCCTTTTGAAACCCTTTTTTCTAAGAGTGAATGTAGCCCTTCAAGTAAAGTGTAACCATATTATCATATGATTAAAATATAATCCTCACATTCAGATCAAAGCACAGTAACAGTACGTGTTGGTGATAATCTCACCACTCGTCTAATAGAGGACATGTAGAAACTATAGTATAAAACCAGACAAAGAGAACAGAACAGAAACAGTGTGAGGTTGGAGGTTCCTCTGAGGCACCCAGACCAGAGGCCTGTGGTGTAGAACAGAGGACAGAGTAACACACACACACACACAGAGGCTTGTGGTATAGAACAGAGGACAGAGTAACACACACACACACACAGAGGCTTGTGGTATAGAACAGGCTAAGGAGGTGATTAGGAATAATACTTAGTTAACAAACAAACTCACACAGCCTGATGACAGAGAGACTGAAGAGAGACTAACCCTGAAGCGGTTGATCAGGTCATATCGGGTGAGCAGTTCGTACACCAGGAACTTTAATGCGTGTTCACTGCTGGCCTCGTGGAGCACAAACACATCAAAGGACCAGTTATCTACATCCTGTAAACAATAAGATGATGTCAGGGATGATGACAGCACAGAATTAAATAGAACACACATTGTGTTCTATAATAAAACACATATTGATTATCATCGCTATGAATGCCAGAATATGATGATGTTATGATAAAGTCTAAAACAGCTGTAAAATTAGGTACATCTTGTACAGATATAATAAAGCCTTTATTCTGCAGTTATATGCATGATATGACACAGTTTATTATCTCTTTAATGTTTTAGCATGTCAACATTCCTATCTCAAAGTGTAGCTTGACTGATGTCATCATCTTTAATTTCTCATAGGTCCGGTTTCCCCGACACAGATTGAGCAAGACAAGAGATTCCCCATTGAGCATGAGTTTTAGTCTGTGTCTGGGAAACCAGTCCCTAATGTATGATGTATAATAGTAATAGTAATACTATAGTAATAGTAATATGATGTATCAGGCACCTTCAAAGCAGTGATGGCAGCTGGAGGGTACGTCAGTCCAGCCATGTTAGATGTCCGTCTGTACATCCTGAAGATAGATACACAACCATTAGGTGGTTAGACAATAGAACTGCGATGCACCCAGCGGGCAAAACAGGTTTAAATAATGTTATGATGAATACTGCTTTTAATGATTTCATTTCAATGAGTTTTGCCCGCTGGGGCAGCTCCTGTACATGTACTTTGTATACATAGAAAACTGTACACACAGACAACCAACAACGGCTAATGATTTCAATTGTATTCTTCCCATTATGGTATCAAAATGCTACAGTCAACGATTAGTAATGGGATCAACAGTAATTTAATTTTTGAAAGATAAAAGGCAGCAAGGCTTTTGAGCAGGCATTCTTTGCAGATTACAAATATTTTGGCGCTGGCCAGAACCGAACCAAATGCTGGGTGTTGAAAGGGGTGAGGGGAGGGATGAGACAGGGCTGTTAAATAAGGCCAAAGAAAGACTGTATTTGGGCTTTGGCAACAGCAACAAAGAAAGGTGTGACGTCGGAAGCCCAGCCAAGTTCTCTCTGTTCTTCAAGTGTCTAGTTAATAAAAGAGAAGAGGGTTGTGTCCCAAATGGCACCCTATTCTCTATGGGCCTTGGTCAAATGTAGTGTGCTATATAGGGAATAGGTTGCAATTTGGGATGCATCCTACATCTAGTTTATAAAAGAGAAGAAGGAGAATCTGGCAGGCTGGGCTTTGACTGTATTCTCCTCTCTCGTCTCCTCTGAGAGTGTTTTCAGTCATAGACCCATTCGTTTTTCTCAGGAGAATCTGGGCTGAAGAGACCATACTGTCTGACGGACATATTATATAACTGTAAAGACAGATCTTCCAACATTTTTAACAAATGGAATATGGACACACATTTTATAACTCAAATTCTAGTGTTGTCCACAAAAGAAGAAACCATCCAAATCTATTGGTTGACAAATTTGAATAATAAACTAAGTAATGTAAATTCCAACTGTCGAACTGAGAATGCCTGCATTGTGGGTTCCATTTTGGAATATTCAATTCAGGAGCCTAGTAGTTGCCATGGAAATAAGAGTGAGACACAGGCCATAGCACCAGCTCTTGAGGAGATCGAGACGCATTGCTGTTAATGATGTTTATGTATTCATGTTATTACCCACTGTAAGTAAGAATTCACTACTGACCATTTTTATTAACTGGCAGAATGACAGTTAATACTATTAGACTACAACCGAAAGCAATTGAGGGAAGCGCATTGCTCAATATGATTTATGTATTCATGTTTGTGCCCACTTACTGGAAGTAGGCAGGTTTTTAATAATAACCATTTTCTATTGAAAGGCAGAATGACAGTTATGTGTTTCTTTTAAGAACAACACAAGAAGCAATTCATTGGAGCTTCTAACAAAAGTGTTAATGGTTTGATGGTATGTTCTTTTATTTATCTGTACTTAAATGTCTCTGCATACTTATTAATGTAGATAGCCTACTGTAATTCTTTATGTTTATTTTCCCATACATGATATAAAGTACATCCTCCAGTTCTTCTTGACGAAGAAGACTGTGGTTTGTTGTGTGTGTGTGTGTGTGTGTGTGTGTATGTGTGTCAGCACGTGTCTGTGTGTGTGTGTGTGTGTGTGTGTGTGTGTGTGTGTGTGTGTGTGTGTGTGTGTGTGTGTGTGTGTGTGTGCATGTGTGTATATGTGTGTACCTCTCGACGAAGATGCCAGCCTGCACGGCATGGACAATGCTCTTGAACCGTGGTTTCTCCTCGGGTCGTCTCCTGACCACGCCCATCTTCCTGGTGAAGGTCGAGGCCAGCCAATCCCGCACCTCCATAGGGACAGAGTCCGTCTGGATGTCACTGAGCTCATCCTCAGTGTCCAGAAGACGCCTGGGAGGGGAGCAACAAGGGACAGAGTCAGACTCCAGGTCACTCGGAACACACAAATGTAACAGTACCATACCATACTACCTGATATTCACCTGTTACATACCTGTAACCCACCTGTAAGAGTGTCACATTCCCTCTCATTCACTTTTTACCCATATCCTGCAAAAGTAAAGCTAAATGCTAAATGTCACTCACACTGGGCATAGTAATAGCATGTTGCTAATAAAAGTGTAATTTGTTTCCATTGCTGACTGTAATGAGTTGAGAGGCCAGGTCTTAACAAATGCCTTTTTACCTGTCCTGGTATGGAGCCCCTGAACCATCATCCTCACTATGTGATCCCCAGCAGGGGCGGCCTGTTCAATAGGGCGATATGGGCGACGCACTGCCAAACGGGAAAAGGAAGGGATTTTTTTTCTAATCAATTATATCACGGCAACAGTAGTTATCAGTGTTGTAATCTATACGTCTGATCTGCCACAGTGCCACACTGCCACTAAATGTCGAATCAGGCTAAAGTCGTGCTTCAAATGGCTCCCCCCCCTTTTGGGGCGATTTCAGTCAGGTTGAAAATCGCCCAGAAGTCTCTCATAGCCTCTAATGTAAAATCTATTTTTTTCAAATTTCAGAGCCTTCAATACAATCTCTATGGGTGTCTGAGGGCTTGCACTTACGCGCTTTCGTCATACGTAACGTAACGTAACCATGAACGTAACTGAGAAAAGAGCGGATTGTGTCTTTGAAAGAAGTTCCTTTTTGTCGGCGAACAAATGAAGATAAATTGGCAACGAAACAATTAGGACCTCCCAGACCAAATTTAATAATTCAACAGGTTTCTACTAAAGGCGGAAAGTCCTACACCCGAGGATTTTCCAAAAATTGGTACGAACGGAAAAATAACATTGCCACTCAACTTGATGAGGGATACAGGCTAGCTGTCCGCCGCCACAACGATGAGGTTAGTGTTGATAATCACAAGTTTACTGGAGAACTGAGACCAAGTAGAGACTTTGGACAGGGTGGATATGGTATAATAAAGGCAGTTTATTCAGAGGTAAAGATATCTGGAATCGCGTGCACGGACCCGTTCGTCAAACTCTTAGGGAGCTATAAATTAAGCCCCATTACTTACCATATCAGATAAGAGAAATTGCTGCAGCTACATATATTTTACATCCTGGCCCTACATAGTTCACTATTTGCATCACTTACCAAAATATTACATGTGGTCATATATGCTTGGAAAGTGGAGATGCCATAGAACGTCAAAAAAGTAAACATTGCTGGAGACACATTGCCGTTTTGGAGAAGACATCGCGTTTGCTAGCGAAGAGATTTGTTGTGGCAAATGAACTTGGGCTGGGAATTGCCAGGAACCTCACGATAAGATATATGCATCAGCATTGCGAGTCTCATGATTCTATACGTATTGCGATTCGATACTGTGATTTTATTGCGCACCATATGTCTGTTGCAGAGGGATCAGAAAGCCATGAGAACGAGTTTTGATCAGTCATGGAAATAAAAGTGCTGAAAACAAATTGGCTCCCAATGTGAAAAGATTGAGAACAAGCTATGAAGGAACAATAATGGTGTTTTGGTGCAGGTACAGCCAACTAGCGCTAAAATATTGCGATATTGTCAATACAGTATATCGTAAAGTATCACTATGTAACTCGATTTCTTTCACCCCAATCCCTCAAATTAACGGTAAATAACTGAATTGTTTGCCCCACATTTAGCTAAGATGATTAGCTAGCCAGCTAAAATGTTTTATTTAGTTAGCAGTCGCATCTACAATAGTTTACTGTCAATAACATGTCTCCAAAAATGACGTGGTGTCTCCAATTGTGTTGACATTTTACAATTGCGATGCGCATCCATGAGTATCCACTTTCTGTAGCTCAGCTGGTAGAGCATGGCGCTTGTAACGCCAAGGTAGTGGGTTCGATCCCCGGGACCACCCATACACAAAAATGTATGCACGCATGACTGTAAGTCGCTTTGGATAAAAGCGTCTGCTAAATGGCATATTATTATTATTATTATTATTATCTGAAGAGAGCCCCGAAACATTGTGTGCAGACATTTTATGCAATAAATGAAGTAGGTTGAATCTAGTAGTTCTGATCTTCTGATTGGTCCTGATGAGTTGGGCGAGGTCCCCTCCAGGCTACTGTCACTGTTGCATTGGCTCTGAGTCGGGTTCTCTGTCTTCAAATGTTCAGCCTAAGAGAGGGGATTTTTGTGTGTGTGTGTGTGTGTGTGTGTTTAACAGTGATGATGTGTGTGTGTGTGTGTGTGTGTGTGTGTGTGTGTGTGTGTGTGTGTGTTTAACAGTGATGATGTGTGTGTGTGTGTGTTTGTGTGTGTGTGTGTGTGTGTCCTCAGAGCAAGAACTCGTGAGTTGGAAGAACTGAGAGGCCTATGGCGTGGGTGTTGTCCTTGGCCACCTGCTGACAAGGCTGACAAGATAGGACCCTTTTGTCCATTGTTATTGGATAGGAACAGAACTTATAACCAGCTCCTGACCTAAATAGATCTTAGCACAACATTTTACTCAACATATCATATTCCATATTCACTATAACAAATATATTTACTACGACATTAGCAAGAACCGCCACATCCTCAGCCGGCTAATCCAGTGTGTGAAGTTTTGCGGAGTGTTTGAGTTAGCTTTGCGAGGCAAAGATGAAACTGAGGGCTCCACCAACCCTGGTAAGCCAACACTTTTGAGATCAGTCAATAAATGCTTCTGGTATTGACTTATATGCTGCCCCTGTCTTCATGTTGTTGCTGGACATATCTTTTTTAAAATGTGTGTAGGTCACCTAAATCATCAGAAAAATTGCCCCCCCTGAGAATTTTTTCAGGAGCCGCCACTGATCCCCAGTAAATTGACTTCTTAAGTGTTAACTGACAGCCTCTCTTTCCACTGCAATTTGTTTAGTTTCCCTTCATCTTGTTTTACTGAGGAAATAGCCTTGTTGATTTATTAATTGTAAAACAGATCTTCAGTTGTAATGAGAAAGAAAATGTGGCCAATGAAGGAAAAGAGAGGCAGATCTTTTTAAAGTTGTGATTATAGAATGTCAACATTAGGTTAGATGCTAACCTAAGGAAATGAGGCTTATGGAATCGAGATAAGGGTGCAGGACTTCCTTCTGCAAGTAATTATTCTGAAATTGTAAAACTGAGCTGAAAATAAATTATAATCTATCACGATCATGGGAAATGCAATTACTACACAAATATGATTCAATCAAAGTCTGCATCCAAAATGGCATCCTATTCTCTTTATAGTGCACTACTTTTAGTGCACAGAGCCCTAGTGCACAGATGTAGGGAAAGGGTTCTACTTTGAACCGAAAAAGGTTCTACCTGGAACCAAAAAGGGTTCTTCAAAGGGTTCTCCTATGGGGACAGCCGATGAACCCTTTTAGGTTCTAGATAGCACCTTTTTTTCTAAGAGTGTACATAGTAAATAAGGTGCCATTTGGGATGAACAGAGAGAGAGAGAGAGAGAGAGAGAGAGAGAGAGAGAGAGAGAGAGAGAGAGAGAGAGAGAGAGAGAGAGAGAGAGAGAGAGAGAGAGAGAGAGAGAGAGAGAAACATAAGCTCTGCAATCAGACTACAGGCTAGGCAACACCTGCTTATCGCTGGAGAGCCCAACTGAGCTGACTCACTCTGCAGTCTGTATCATCAACTACAGCCACAACAGCCCAGACTGAGAGGGATGTGCGGCTCAGTCAGACTTTAGTTTAATAGTCTCCTCCATGGAGAGATGGAAAGCTTCACACAAGAAGAAGTAAAGCATGGAGTGGATGAGTGCTCCTTTGAGTAATCGGACGTTTCCCTCTGATGTTCACTCCCCGTCTCTGGCTTCACCACACACACACACATATGTACGAGCACGAGACACAGAGAGACACAGCGAGAACTGAGACACAGAGAGAGAACTGAGACACAGAGAGAGAGAGCTGAGACAGAGAGAACTGAGACACACAGAGAGAACTGAGACACAGAGAGAACTGAGACACAGAGAGAGCTGAGACAGAGAGAACTGAGACACACAGAGAGAGAGCTGAGACACAAAGAGAACTGAGACACAGAGAGAGAACTGAGACACACAGAGAGAACTGAGACACACAGAGAGAACTGAGACACAGAGAGAGAGAGCTGAGACACAGAGAGAAATGAGACACACAGAGATAACTAAGACACAAAGAGAACTGAGACACAGAGAGAACTGAGACACACAGAGAGAGAGCTGAGACACAAAGAGAGAACTGAAACACAGAGAGAACTGATACACAGAGAGAACTGATACACAGAGAGAACTGAGACACAGAGAGAGAACTGAGACACAGGGAGAGAGCTGAGACACAGAGAGAACTGATACACAGAGTGAACTGAGACACAGAGAGAACTGGACTTTGATCAGCAGACACAAAGACACTGTTTGCATAGAAAAGGTATCTTTCAAAATTGTCTGAGCAAAGGCACCAAAACAACATAGTACTGCCCTTGTGGTACACCACTGGTTGTACTGCACTCGATTCTGTCAAGGAATTTGATCATCAGAATAGGTTACTATCTATGAGTCATATTTTCTGTGAGTTGTATTTGTGCAGTTATTTCCCATACCTTTAACGGTGCAGAGTGCAATATGTTTGATGTAGTCATGCATGGTATTTAATTCAACTGAAATGCACTCACCTGGTTTCATCGATATAGACTGCCTCTAGAACAGAGGCTGCATACTCTATATTCTTCCTCAAGTCCACCACATTCACTTCTCCCTTGTCTAGCTGCTTCACCAGGCATCTCAATCTGCAAAGAGGAAGTTGGATTCACATTTAATCTTCATATATGAGCTCATGAACACTGGATAATACATAGTACATGGAGAACAGTACTGTATGTCGATACAACTCAACAGGCTCTGTGCTGGTCTAGTCAAATCAAATCAAATCAAACATTATTGTTATTGGTCGCGTACACATATTTTGCAGATGTTATCGCAGGGGCAGCTAAATGCTTATGTTTCTAGCTCCAACAGTGCAGTAATACCTAACAATACAAAACAATACAAACAAATCCTCCCCCCTCAAAAAAATAAAATAAATAAGAAATATCAGAACGAGCAATGTCAGAGCCCGGAATATATATTATACATACAGTACCAGTCAAAAGGTTGGACACACCTACTCGTTCTTTATTTTTACTATTTTCTACATAGTAGAATAATAGTGAAGACATCAAAAGGTAGGGGTGGTATACAGAATATAGCCCTATTTGATAAAAGACCAAGTCCATATTATGGCAAGAACAGCTCAAATAAGCAAAGAGAAATGACAGTCCATCATTACTTGAAGACATGAAGGTCAGTCAATACGGAGAATTTCAAGAACTTTGAAAGTTTCTTCAAGTGCAGTCGCAAAAACCATCAAGTGCTATGATGAAACTGGCTCTCATGAGGACCGCCACAGGAAAGGAAGACCCAGAGTTACCTCTGCTGCAGAGGATAAGTTCATTAGAATAACTGCACCTCAGATTGCATCCCAAATAAATGTCACAGACACATCTCAACATCAACTATTCAGAGGAGACTCCGTGAATCATGCCTTCATGGTCGAATTGCTGAAAAGAAACCACTACTAAAGGACACTAATAATAAGAAGAGGCTTGCTTGGGCCAAGAAACACGAGCAATGGACATTAGACCGGTGGAAATCTGTCCTTTGGTTCCAACCGCCATGTCTTTGTGAGACGCAGAGTAGGTGAACGGATGATCTCCGCATGTGTGGTTCCCACCATGAAGCATGGAGGGGGAGGTGTGATGGTGTGGGGGTGCTTTGCTGGTGACACTGTCAGTGATTTTTTTTAGAATTCAAGGCACACTTAACCAGCACGGCTACCACAGCATTCTGCAGCGATACGCCATCCCATCTGGTTTGCACTTAGTGGGACTATCATTTGGTTTTCAACAGGACAATGACCCAAAACACACCTCCAGGCTGTGTAAGGGCTATTTGACCAAGAAGGAGAGTGATGGAGTGCTGCATCAGATGACCTGGCCTCCACAATCACCTGACCTCAACCCTGTTGAGATGGTTTGGGATGATTTGGACTGCAGAGTGAAGGAAAAGCAGCCAACAAGTGCTCAGCATATGTGGGAACTCCTTCAAGACTGTTGGAAAAGCATTCCTCATGAAGCTGGTTGAGAGAATGCCAAGAGTTTGCAAAGCTGTCATCAAGCAAAGGGTGGCTACTTTGAAGAATATAAAATATATTTTGATTTGTTTAACACTTTTTTGGTTACTACATGATTCCATATGTGTTATTTCATAGTTTTGAGGTCTTCACTATTATTCTACAATGTAGAAAATAGTAAAAATAAAGAAAAACCCTTCAATGAGTAGGTGTGTCCAAACTTTTGACTGGTACTGTATACATATAATTATATTCCGGACTCTGACATTGCTCGTTCTGGTATTTCTTAATGGTTTTTGTGTGTATTTGTGTGTATTGTTTTGTATTGTTAGGTGTTACTGCACTGTATATAATGGTGTGAAATTGACAGTATGGACAATACAATTTATTGAAAAAGTGAGTACAGCATTTGTTATATAGAGTACCACAGTATGAGTCATAATACCCATAAAACCTAGCGGTCAAACAGGGAAATGGTTCCATTCATTTTTCCCATAGGGGATTTTAGAAACACATAAAATAAGGGCTGGGTTTCGTGTAGGCTTACCCTGGCGTGACGTTTTGATAACCGTGTAAATCTCTCTCGGACAAGGTGACTTTTATCAATATATTTGTCTGTATTAACCCCCCCAAAATTAAATGCTAATTAGCTGCTAATGTGGCTATCATAAAGAACTACAAATGCCATGATGATCTGGATGAGACTGCCGAATCGAGGCAAAGGTAAGAATATCTGGATTAACTAGCTAATGTTAGCTAAATGTAGTAATTAATAAATTGGCTTAATTTCTTTAAATGGACCTGGTGTCAGCTTGAGATGACGTGCAGGAGCTTGCAGGGATTTGTAGTCTTGCATGATGTCTACTTTGATGCTAATTAGCATTTGCGAACCTGAGAGTAAATGGAGCCGAATATATTGATAAAAGTCACCTTGTCCAAGAGAGATTCACGGGGTTATCAAAACGTCAGGCCAGGGTAAATCTACACGAAACACAGACCTTATTTTAAGTGTTCCTAAAATCCCCTATGGGAGAAATTCATGGTGAAAATACGATTGGAACCATTTCCCTGTTTAACCGCTAGGTTTTATGGGTGTTATGACACCTCAACTGTGGGGCTCTAAATAAATTAATAATAATAAAATATGCTGTTTAGCAGACACTTTTATTCAAAGCGACTCACAGTTATGCATGCATACACTTTATGTACGGGTGATCCCAAGAATCGAACCCACAACCATGCTATACCAACTGAGCTACAAAGGACCAAGGACCAAGGGCACTATAGGATGAGCCTTGACTAGAACACAGTATATACATATGAAGTGGGTAAAACAGTATGTAAACATTATTAAAGTGTGCGTGCGTGTGTGTGTGCGTGTGTGTATGTAGACATCCAGAGAACTAGCACCATTGAACTCTGACCGCCTGATCAACAAAGCCCAGAAAGTCAGTGGCGTCTGTGAAGCCTTTGGTTTTGGTCTCATACAGATTTTTAAATATTTACCACGGGACTAGTGCCTCATTAAAAACAACAGGGGATTGACACTGTGCCATGGCTCGCCTCGGTGGGCACACACAGTCTATCACCAAACACCAGACTCCCAACTGACCAACCAACCCTCAGCAAAATGACTTGGGATGCATCCCAAATGGCACCCTATTCCCCATATAGTGCACTACTTTTGACCAGAGGGCCTGTAGTGCACTATACAGGTAATAGGGTGCCATTTCAGATGCAATCTCAGATCCCTGCTGCAAGGCAAGGCCACTAGAGGAGCATCTGTTTTCAATCTGAGGTGTTATTATGTGAAAATCTGTAACAGAGGAGTATTCAGAAGTATTGAAGTGTTATTGGTATGTGGTTTTATATGAACACATAATCCTAAAACCCAAGCTGTCAAAGCAACAGGATCAACTGACTGAAAGCCAGAATACAGTACAGAAAACACACACAATACAGTACAGAAAACAACCCATGCATCTGCCTACAAAGTGAGCAGGGGAAAGCCATCTACAAAGTGAGCAGGGGAAAGCCATCTACAAAGTGAGCAGGGGAAAGCCATCTACAAAGTGAGCAGGGGAAAGCCATCTACATTGTGAGCAGAGGAAAGACATCTACAAAGTGAGCAGAATGTAGCCTACATGTAGTAGAGAGACTGTGATAAGCCTTGGACTTTATTGTGTCTTTACTGTGGGCTTATTTGTCTTATCCAGTCCTTATTCTTCCTTCTCTCTAGTCTTTCCTTCTTTTTATGTCTTCAAAGGGGACACACAGCAGGATACTGCTCTGCCAGTCAAGATGAGTGAGCCAAGTGCCAAGTCTATACTATTCTATCACAGGGGGCTGGTGGCACCTTAATTGGAGAGGACAGGCTCATAGTAATAGCTGGAATGGAGTTAATGGAATGACATTGACACATCAAGCACATTGTTTCCTAGTGTTTGATACCATTCCATTCACTCCATTCCAGCCATTATTATGAGCCGTCCTCCCCTCACCAGCCTCCTGTGTATTCTATTGTGTTCAGCGTTAATTGGAAATCTGACTGACTACTATTGGCAAACTGCCACCCCCTTGTTCTGTAAGCTACAACAAGACAAACACCTATGAGCGGCTCAAACATGGTGAACTCAGCCTACATTGATGTGACCGTAAATAGCGACACCTGTTGCACCTAATAATGGTCTGTAATATCAACATATTTCAATATATGACTCTAATGAGGATGCATAAAGTAAACATTTGCCTTGCATAATCAAGTTGTAGACAGCCGTCTCTTCCACATTATCAACTGCCTGTGATATTACATCTACTGTTGCATTTAGCCTGATATAGTATCTGGTGCACTTTGGATGAGAGTGAGATGTAGCCAGGGTGAGAGTTGGCAACAGTCCCTCAAAACAACCGCCTCTCCATCTCACTTATCACACACTCAGTAGCAACAGGTTCCCACAGACCAGGGTCTGTATTCAAAAAGTGTCTCAGAGTAGGAGTGCTAGGGCAGGTCCCCCCTGTTCATATAATCGTATGTATTATGATCTAAAAGGCAAAACTGATCCTAGATCAGCACACCTACTCTGAAACTCTTTGTGAATAGGGTCACAGACACCGCGTTTAGACTTCAGGTTGAAACCACTGAAACCATGGGAATAGTTAATGTGTAATGGGTGGGGGAATAACAACAAGGCTATTCCCACCCACAGTGTTTCCAGCCGTAGCTTTATCAATCATATGACCTTTTCCTCTGTCACTCCCCACAGCACTGGCCTGATGTCTTCCATCTCACACACCCTTGACCATACCAATCACAAAGCAGATAAATATAAATAGAGGCCCTGATTGGTGGATCTATCTGGGTCACAATAACACAACCTTGTCTTTGGAAGTGAGCTAAAATGACTCTTTCTTTCATGTGATTTCAGTATGTTTCAGTATAGGTTAGCATATGATAAAATATTCTGAAGAAAGTGGCAGTATATCAATAGCTGAAACACCCACAAAGGTAGCAGTATTGAGATATTTCTTAGAGAAAACATGTGGACTGTACAATGGTAAAGGGACTACAGACTGGTCAAATCCATGTTACAACAAGTTCAGTTGTATAAGCACATGTCATATCTTTCTCAACAACTGGGTTGCTTATCTGAGTTCACATGAGCTCTGGGAATCTTTGTTTGACATTTTGGGAGTAGAAAACCTAAGACATCTGGACAACTCTTCAGATGATGTTGTACAGTACCAATGTTTTAAACACTCACATACAGATGTAGGATCTTAAATGGATAACTCTTTTGTTGATGAACATTTTCCTGTACAGCAGGAAATGCAAACTTGTAGTATATTCAAGGTTTAAAAAGGCTTCTAAAGTTTGTAATTTCCACTTTAAAATGTCAGACTTGATTTGCCCTAACATGTAAAATGTATTATACAACGGGAGGGTCTAATCCTGAATGTTGATTGGTTAAAACCGCATTCCAGCCGGTGTCTATTCCACAAGTTACCACCAGCTAAATCTATGACATTAAAATGCCTATTTACACTGTTCCATCTGACTGCGCAATCCACTGTCTCATCAACACAGTCAGGCACTTTATAAACTTGATCTCCACTATAAAAAGCATCTAGATATTATCTCACATTTATTTTAGACTAACATTTAGTTTGCAACAGTGGAGATTTGTATAAACCTTGCTGTCTGTCTCTCTGACATTTGCAACATTGTTTCAATATTCAAATTCTATCTCCTGCTGTCCCATAGTATTGAACGTGTCGGGAGTCGGGACGAGACAGAAAGGCAGGCAGCGTTTCTCAGCCAGTCGAAATCATGAATCAGCTGGCATCATTTTTATGATATATACAAAAAAATGTCAATTGAAAAAAAGTACAACGAAACGAAGCTAATGTGCAGTCTTTCCAGCTTCAGTTTAAAGTGACTGTGTTACTGTAGCTGTGTTGTTGACTAGCTCCTCTGAACAACAGTGTCCTGAGGAGTGAGCACATTCTCTATGCAAGGCGAAATCGCGCCTCATTAGCTCATTGTTATGGATGTATCCAAATAAATGTCACTAGAAAGCAGCTTAAACAAACGCAAATGCAGCTACTTTGCTGGCTGTTATTCTGGCTGAACTTTTTGACGTAACTGTAAATTAGCCGTAGTTGGCTAGCTAGCAAGCAAGGGATAAGAACGTTGCCAGCCAGTATGGCAATGGAACATTTAGAACGAATGACAGTCTATAGATACAGAACAAAAAGACTGAACGACTGAGTCGTGTCCATAGATACAGAACAAAAAGAACGAACGACTGGGGCGTGTCTCTAGCAACCCTAGATTTGTGTCGTGACTATATCTTGTGGAAGGATGAAATAGTACGAATAAATTAATCAAAATAACATTTTTTATGAAAATATGTAAATCATTATTTGAATATATTGGTAACCCGTTGTATAAAAGTGATAATGCCCTCGGGCCTAACAAGACCCGTGCCAATATCTCCAACAAACACTGGCTTCTCGGACATTATCACTTAATCAACCCCTACAAAAAAAATCCATAAATTATAATGCACATAATAATTAACATTTCCTGTTACTGCAGGATTATTTTCCTGCTGTAGCAAACTGGATCAAATTAAGATCCTACAGCTGTAGGATGCATCCCAAATTACACCCTATTCCCTACATAGTGCACAACAGAGTTGACCACAGTCCTATGGCCCTGGTCAAAAGTTGTGCACTATATAGGGAATCGGGTTCCATTTGGGACGCAGACACAGCCTTATCTTTGCTGTCCAAGACTTCAACTCAGAGCTCAATATAATGACAAACTAACTCCATGTGTTGACATACATTATCCTGTTACTGTGACTATGAAATAACCATAATACATATTTTGAGTATATTCGTCATAGCACTATATAGACTACACTACATACTGTAAGACCTGTGTGGCGTTTTTAAAGAATGAAAATGAACTAAGTTAGCAATTTGTCAGGGTCAGATTAAAATAGGCTTTATGTGAAACTGTATCGCCTTCCGGAGCTTATTTCTGAGCTGGGCCTCCAAGAAGTACAAACAAAGGCATAGGGGGATGTCTGATTTTAGCTGCATCCGACTGGACATGTCAGACCTACAAGAGAGCATTTTCCCATGAATGAACTGTGTCCTCCTCCTTGGAGGGGGCTGCTGCCGTCACCAGGGCCCAGACTGGGGCCCCAGAAGCCACAGTGACAGGGCTGGGGCAGGAGCTGGAATAGAGCTGGAGCACCCTGCTCTGCCAACCTCTCAGACAGACTGATCCAACATTCCTCACCACTGAAGATGGCACCCAGAGGACTACTTTATGACCCGATAACGACCTGTTTCCAAGAAACAGCGACGGATGATTACTACTACATTTCAAGTATGAAAAAAGAAAAAGGGGCCAGACTGCAGTATGTTGTCTGACTGTGAACTAGACTGGTTTGTGCATCATCTATTTTCAACAAATAAACAGATCTGTACCTTGGTGGTACCCCGGGCATACAGAGGCTAAACAAGAATGCTTTTCATGTTGCTAAGAAATCCAAATTGCACCTTTTCCCTATTTAGTGCATGACTTTATGGAGTCATTTGGGATGCAGCCACTGTGTTTGGGTGGTTCTCTTTAATGGCTCCTCAATAAACTAATTCCCATGCTTTCAGATTGTAAACAACATGGTCTCACAGAGGGGATCTATTGATTGCAATAACAATAACATCCCTGTATGATACAGGCTATTACCAAAACAGAAAATGAATCAATGTGTCATTTAATGTGTTGATCCATGAAAAAACGTAATCAAAATGACCTTCATTAAACTTTGGAATGTTTTTGCTGTATGTGAAATGTTGACAAAAAAAAGAAAAAAACTTTGTAAGGGAAACAAACCAAACTCCGGTGTAAGCTGGTGAGTTTTACAACCGGCTTACCATTCAAGGCTCCATCATTCTGACAAGTGAGTGGTTCCAGCGCTCTTGGTGGCTTTCCAATTCAGATGCTCAAGCATTTAAAAAAACAGCCATTCACTGGCCTATAAACACACTTGGTGAGGACGGGCCCGTGTGTTATGTTAGCACTGGTCTGAGCCTGGGCCTACTTTCTGCTTTCTACAGACGTGCAGGCCTCCTAACTGACACAGGGACTGTTCAACTCAAACATGTTCACAGGAACGGGGTTCAAACCAAACTGACAAAAGCCATTTACAGCCGGTGTATGTTGCAGACATATGTTGCAGACCCTAACCATAACCCTTACCATTAACCGGTCTCTAACCCTATCCATGCTATGTGACATATAGGCTAACTAGTATGTCATAATAGTGAACAATAAGTAATATGTCTGTTTATAATGATAATGGTTTATTTCATTTCATGTGTAAAAAAAAAAGATGATTTATTGTCACATACACCAGATAGGTGCAGTGAAATGTGTTGTTTTACAGGGTCAGCCATAGTAGTACGGCGCCGTTGGAGAAAATTAGGGTTAAGTGCCTTGATCAAGGTCACACCGACAGTTTTTTCACCTTGTTGGCTACTATGGCAACCAAAATACTGAATTATAGTAACACATAGGCTACACATACAATAAACACATTTAAGTTAATAAGATTTGATGCAACAAATTGAACAAAATCAAAAAGTCTGGGAGTTAAGGCAGGAGAATGGAGGTAGAACAGTCAGAGGCGATGGAGGGAGGAGGGAGCATCTATTATGTGACATATAGCTAGAATAGTTAAATGTCACTATTTTTACATATTCTAATGGGACCAGGCAGTTATAACTAAACAAACAGGTATTTTCTCTGGCTTGCCACATTTTTCATAACTTCACTTCACTTTAGATAATATAAGCTTCTGGTTTATTCTAAATTGTAAACTGGCCTCTTGGGTTCCCACTTAAAGTCATCTAGCGTGGTCCCTAAATGGATCTCACTTCTGTTGTAATCCTAGTTTGGCAGAACAGACAGAGACAAAATCCTACACTCTGACCAGTATCTCTGTTGGACATCTTATCCTACTAGTCTGCAGAGGTTTCAGTTTCTCACAGGGCCAACAATGGTTCCATAGTTTCACCATCCCTGGTTCCACCTCTTGTGGATGGTAACGTCTTAGTTCAGTCGGTATGACAAATGAGTCCAAAATGCAAGATTAAACTGAGGGAAAAATCAGGCACAACTCTTACTCTTCAAGAGAAATGGAGCTACGGCAGTGACTAGAGTAGGGTAATTACACCAGTCTCCTGGGAGATTCACGATAAATCATACTCCCTCACCTCTCTGTTATCATCCTGTTTTCCCCCTCCCTCCCTCCCTCCCTCCCTCCCTCCCTCCCTCCCTCCCTCCCTCCCTCCCTCCTACTCCTCCCTCCATCCCTCTCTCCCTCCATCCACCACCTCTGTGTTATCAACCTCCTGTTCTGTTTTGTTCTACATGTCATGGGAGGGCTAAGACTCCATAAACTCTCATTAGATGAGGGATAACCTACTGCACAGTACACTGTAAATCCTGGCACGTCAAACACCCACACACACAAACAGCAGTTCCCCATAATCCCATTATAGCAGATTACTATTCTGAGGGGTGCTGGCTGTACTGTAAGTTGAAGAGCAGGCCATGGGGTGAGTGGTTTCAGAGTTGACACACACACACACACACACACACACACACACACACGGCCATATGAAAAACAGATAATGCTCTCTCGGGGGAGGTCAAAGGCCTCTCTCTCTCTCAGCTCAAAACCATCTGTAGTCATCTTTGATGGAGATGGAGAGAGGTCATTTAACTGTTCGCCAGCCATTTTCCTGACAGCTGATGTGAATTATATCATAACACCAGACACACACACACACCAGACACACACACAGACACACACCAGACAGATCTCCTAACTGTGATGGTCAGACTGTAGCCATTTGAGATGGACAGGGAAGTACATTTACTGTATGTAGATCATATTTGGCTCGCAATGCCACAGCCACTGCTGAGACTCACAAGAAGTTACAGCTGGCTGCAGAAGTAGAAGGTCAGAAGTTGGCGTTGTTATATACTTTGATACTTTATTTCCAACCCAGATGATACAAAAGGCCTGACGACAAGGGGAAACCAGACAGCTGTTTTCTGTTATAAAGGTTTCGTACAGGCATAAACCATGATCATCTCAAGTGGAGCCTGAACTGAACTTTTCTAACCACAGAGGGGAAACAATTCGCTCTTTGTCTTTCAAATCTCCAAAGAATGATATCAGTCTCTGCTCTGTCCCTGGCTAAATGAAGGAACTAATAACAAACATAATTCAATAAAATTATCAATGTTGTTTTACAGTTTTGCAACAAAGGGTGATTTGAAGATCTGCCAAAAGAAATACTCTTATTGTTTTCCCTTGGTATGATTTTGTGAATTTTGCTGAGAAAATAGTTTTAATATGATCTTGGTCAAGCTTATCTACCTTGGTGTTTGAGATAGTGTCCATCTCCTGGACTGTTTTCTGTAGCTCTGAACCCTACACCCATTTAGTCCCAGGATGCAGTCACAAAGGGTCACTGCTGTTTGGTGTGTGTGTGTGTGTGTGTGTGTGTGTGTGTGTGTGTGTATGTGTATGTGTGTGTGTGTGTGTGTGTGTGTGTATATATCCTGACCAACATGTTAGTTTGGTCCCTCTCGTCTCACAGTAAACATAATGTTATTTATTAATCTGGGCTGCGTCCCAAATGGCACCCTATTCCCTATATAGTGCACTACTTTTATGGTCTCTGGTCAAATTTAGTGCATTATATAGGGAATAGGGTGCCATTTGGGATACAGAGATATTCAGCCATGATGATCCAATTCAGATGTCATGTTGCCCATCTAGTCCCTCTACTCTTTCTGTCTATCCAATGGGAATTGAAGTGCAGCCTGGGATGTCAGTTGTTATACTGTACTATACTTACTTGGCAGAAATCTCAGAGATCTATTGGCAAACTCTGATTTACCACCCCAAAATATCCCCGGACAACGTCTATTTGCGCCTCTACCAGATGGAAACTACAAGTGTAATGGCTGTGCTCAATGCAATGGCACTTACAAACGTAGATCCTTCAAACACCCTCAACAGGGAAACAGATCCCAATCAAAGGTGTTATCACATGCTCCACTAAGGCAGTTATTTATCTTATAACTTGTCCTTTTGGTAAAAATGATGTGGGTAAAACGAAGAGCAAATTAAAAGTAAGAATCTCTGAGCATCGTAGCACCGTTGTCACGGGCGCCAATGAAGTACGACCAAAGCGCAGCGTTGGGAGTGAACATGATGATTTTAATGTAGAAACACACGACAAAACAAAACACGATCCGTGACGTCCTCAGTTAGACCGACTGAACATAGAACAAAAACCCACAACCCCAAGGTGAACAATGACAGTTTAAATATGGCTCCCAATCAGAGATAACGAGCCGACAGCTGACACTCGTTACCACTGATTGGGAGTCACTCAACCAAACACAGAAACAACCAATAACCACCCAACCAACCCAAACACAACAATACTTAACACACTCTGGCTAAAATACCAAGTCCCGGAACCAGAGCGTGACAGTACCCCCCCCTAAAGGCGCGGACTGCGACCGCGCCTCAAAACCCCAAATAGGGGAGGGCTGGGTGGGTGTTGCTCCTCGGAGGCGGCTCCGGCTCCGGGCTTGACCACCACCCTACATAACTCCCCCCGTAATGGCCCCGGTCCAATCCAACCCAGCTGGCTGGATCCAAACTGATGACGCGCACCCCTAGCTTGGCGCGTGAGACAGGGATGGACCGGACCTGGCCGACGATACGCACCCTCGGCTTGGTACGTGGAGCCGGAACGGACCTCCTCAGGTTGACGACTCGCCTCCCTGGCTTGGTGCGAGTAGCAGGAATAGGCTGAACCAGGTTGACGACTCGCCCCCTTAGCCTGGTGCGAGTGGCAGGAACAGTCCGAGTTGGGCCGACGACGCACACCGTAGTCTTGGTGCGTAGAGCAGAGACAGGCCGGGCTGGGCTGGCGACGCACCCCGTAGGCCTGGCGCGGGGCGCAGGAACAGGCCGGGCTGGGCTGGCGAAACGCACCACAGACTTGGTGCGGGGCGCAGGAACAGGCCGAGCTGGGCTGGCGACGCACCCCGTAGGCTTGGTGCGTTGAGCAGGGACAGGCCGGGCTGGGCTGGCGAAACGCACCACAGACTTGGTGCGGGGAGCAGGAACGGGCCGAGTCGGGCTGGCGACGCGCACCGTAGGTTCAATGCGAGGAACAGGAACAGACAGAACCGCACTGGGGACACACACCCCTGGCCCTACACGGGGATCAGGAACGGGCCGGACCGGACTGGAAACACCCCCCAGTACCTCTCGCCGTGCCTCCACACTTTCCATCCCCTTCGTAACCAGTGGCCCCCTTAAACTGGCGGCCATATCTGCCAACCTCTTGCACTCCTCCGGGCCGTACACCTTCTGCCCCGACGTCGTGAGCCCCCCCCTAAAAATTTTCTGGGGGTCTCTCCTCTCGGTGGACCAGGCCTCCATAGTCCTCTCCCAACCTTCGCTCTTCTGGCTCCACCACTCGTTATCCAACTGCTGCTTGGTCTCGTTGTGGTGGGTTTTTCTGTCACGGGCGCCAATGAAGTACGACCAAAGCGCAGCGTTGGGAGTGAACATGATGATTTTAATGTAGAAACACACGACAAAACAAAACACGATCCGTGACGTCCTCAGTTACACCGACTGAACATAGAACAAAAACCCACAACCCCAAGGTGAACAATGACAGTTTAAATATGGCTCCCAATCAGAGATAACGAGCCGACAGCTGACACTCGTTACCACTGATTGGGAGTCACTCAACCAAACACAGAAACAACCAATAACCACCCAACCAACCCAAACACAACAATACTTAACACACTCTGGCTAAAATACCAAGTCCCGGAACCAGAGCGTGACAACCGTCAGGTGCAAAAACCATGTACCCAGTTGCGGCCCACTTTTTGGAAGCAAACCCCTCTATTTCGTCCCTTCGCTATATCGGCATCGAACACGTCACCCTCCCTAGGAGAGGGGGTGACCTTGACAATTTATTGTTAAAATGAGACGCTGCCTTGATCTTTAATTTAAAGACATTTGCTCCCTTTGGCCTCAACGTAGACTTTGATCTGAAGCCATTCTTGTGATTATTGTGTTTTTGCTATCCATTGTAAATGTTTGTAGGCCTATGTAGCCAAATTGTATCTATGATCGTATGTTATCCATTCATGCTTTTTTATATGTTCTATTTATATCTTTAAATCAACCAATGAAATCAATCCACTCCCAGCCATGATTACAGACACCTGTGTGTGTCCTTTCAAACTATATAAATTAGTGACCCGCAGTGTTTGTCATTATACCCTGATGAAGACAGCTTGTCAAAACGTTGGTTATTAAATGATTGTATCTGAGCTCCTAGAGTGTGAGGCTCTCCTTTTCTTTTTCAGTTGTTATACTGTAAACAAAATATACAGTGTGCCTCATTTCCAGTCCAGAGACTTGGCTTGGCTCAAAGAGAGAGAGTGTGTGTGTACGTGTGTGTGTGTGTGTGTGTGTGTGTGTGTGTGTGTGTGTGTGTGTGTCAAAGAGAGAGAGTGTGTGTGTACGTGTGTGTGTGTGTGTGTGTGTGTGTGTGTGTGTGTGTGAGTATGTGTGTGTGTGTACCTGTGTATGTGTGTGTGTGTGTGTGCATGTGTGTATGTGTCAAAAAACAAGTATTCCATTGCAGACAGTCTTCCCAGCAGTATCAAAGCCTGGAAAGAGCTTCGGGGGCTAGCGGAGGTCTAGGGCACCTTGGGTTGACTAAGGAACATGACACCCCCACAAGACCCCACAGGACCCCATAAGACCCCACAGGACCCCACAATACTCCACACGACACCACATGACCCCATAAGACCCCATAGGGCCCCACAAGACTCCACAGGCCCCCCCAGGACTCCACAAGACCCCACAGCACCCCAAAGGACCCCACAAGACCCCACAGAACTCCACAACACAGATAAAGGAAAATAGTCCCTCCATCTCATGGGGTCACTAGTTCAGTATGGGCTCAGTTTTGATGTGGTGGTGTTGAAGGAGTCAGGCAGGAGGGTAAATCACAGAAGAACAGCCTTTAATCCACAAAATACAGGTTTACGCAGAACTGCGTCAAACACACTCCAGGGCACAAAACAGGTGCACTGGAAAATATAAGGCACACGGGAAAATAATCCCATCTAACAAAATACACGAGCTCCACCGAGCTTCACTAACCTTCACAATAAACAATCACCCACAAGGACAAGGGGGCAGAGGGAACACTTATACACAGACTAATTAGGGAATTAGAACCAGGTGTGTGTGATAATGAGACAAGACAATTGTGATGATGATTGGGGCAGCAGTGGTTAGTACTCCGGTGACGACGAACGCCGAAGCTTGCCCGAACAAGGAGGGGAGGCAGCCTCGGCCGAAGTTGTGACAGTACCCCCCCCCCCCCCCACGACGCGCAGCTCCAGCAGCGCACCAACCCCGGCCTCGGGGACGGCCAGGAGGACGCGGAGCAGGGCGAGCCAGATGGCGACGTTGGAAATCCCACAACAGGGAGGGATCTAGGATATCCCTCACCGGGACCCAGCACTGTTCATCTGGACTGTACCCCTCCCACTCCACGAGGTACTGAAGGCCCCACACCCGACGCCTCGAATCCAAAATGGCCCGGACGGAGTACGCCGGGGCCCCCTCGATGTCCAGAGGAGGTGGAGGAACCTCCCGCACCTCAGACTCCTGGAGCGGACCAACCACCACCGGCCTGAGGAGAGACACATGAAATGAGGGGTTAATACGGTAATCAGGGGGAAGTAACAACCTATACGTAACCTCGTTGATTATCCTCAGGACTTTGAACGGCCCCACAAACCGCGGGCTCAGCTTCCGGCAGGGCAGGAGGAGGGGCAGATTCCGGTTCGAGAGACAGACCCGATCCCCCGGTACGAAAACCGGGGCTTCACTGCGGTGACGGTCAGTGTTGGCCTTCTGACGACGCGCTGGAGGTGAACGTGGGCAGTGTCCCACGTCTCCTCCGCGCACCGAAACCCGTCATCCACCGCAGGAGCCTCGGTCTGGCTCTGGTGCCACGGTGCCAGAACCGGTTGGTAACCTAAAACACATTGGAATGATGTTAGGTTAGTAGAGGAGTGGCGGAGAGAGTTCTGGGTATATTCTGCCCATGGCAAGAACACCGACCACTCCCCCGGCCGGTCCTGGCAGTAGGACCGCAGGAACCTACCCACATCCTGATTTACTCGTTCCACCTGCCCATTTGACTCGGGGTGGAACCCAGAGCTCAGGCTGACGAGACCCCCAGATGTTCCATGAACACCTTCCAAACCTTGGACATGAACTGGGGACCTCGGTCGGACACGATATCCTCTGGCACCCCGTAGTGCCGAAAGACGTGAGTAAAAAGGGCCTCCGCAGTCTGCAGGGCCGTGGGGAGACCGGGCAGAGGAAGGAGGCGGCAGGACTTGGAAAAACTGTCCACAACGACCAGGATAGTGGTGTTACCTTGGGAGAGGGGAATATCAGTCAGAAAATCAATACTAAGATGAGACCATGGTCGTTGTGGAACTGGTAATGGTTGTAGCTTACCCTTTGGGAGGTGCCTAGGTGCCTTACTCTGGGCGCACACCGAGCAGGAGGAGATGTACACCCTCACGTCCTTAGACAAGGTAGGCCACCAGTACTTTCCGCTCAAGCAGCGCACTGTACGGCCGATACCTGGGTGACCAGAGGAGGGTGACGTGTGTGCCCAGAAGATCAGATGATCACGGATAAGAGCAGGCACGTACCGCAGCCCAGCTGGACACTGCGGTGGAGATGGATCTGTGTGTAATGCCTGCTCTATATCCGCGCCCATCACCCATACTACTGGCGCCACAATGTTGGAGGCCGGGAGTATGGGGGTGTTGTCTCTGGGCCTCTCCTCTGTGTCATACAGCCGGGACAGTGCGTCTGCCTTCACGTTCTTCGTACCCGGAATGTATGATAGTGTAAAATCAAAACGGGTGAAGAATAGGGCCCACCTGGCCTGGCAAGGATTCAGCCTCCTTGCTGCCCGGATGTACTCCAGGTTACGGTGGTCCGTCCAGACGAGGAAAGGGTGTTTCGCCCCTTCGAGCCAATGCCTCCACACGGTCAAGGCTCGGACAACAGCCAACAGCTCCCGATCACCAACGTCGTAGTTCTGCTCCGCCGGGCTGAGGTTCTTAGAGAAGAAGGCACAGGGGCGGAGCTTGGGTGGCGTACCCGAGCGTTGAGACAGGACAGCTCCTATCCCAACCTCGGACGCATCCACCTCCACTACGAACGGTAGTGATGAATCAGGGTGGGCCAGTACTAGGGCTGAGGTGAAAAGGTGAGCCTCAGCAGACCAGCGGAGCCGGGACGGCCCACCATTCAACAGGGAGGTAATGGGAGCTGCGACCTTGCCAAAGCTCCGGATAAACCTCCGATAGTAGTTGGCAAAGCCAAGGAAGCGCTGCACCTCCTTAACCGTGGTTGGAGTCGGCCAATTACGCACGGCTGAAATGCGATCTCCCTCCATCTCCACACCTGAGGTGGAAATGCGGTATCCAAGGAAGGAGACGGAATGCTGGAAAAACATACACTTCTCTGCCTTAGCATAAAGGTAATTTTCCAACAGTCGGGCCAGCACCTTGCGAACCAGGAACACATGCTCGGCGCGCATAGCGGAATACACCAGGATGTCATCGATGTAGACCACTACACCGCGACCAAGCATGTCCCAAAACACCTTGTTCACAAAGGACTGGAAAACTGAGGGAGCATTCATCAAACCATAGGGCATCACCAGGTATTCATAATGCCCCGTGGTTGTTCTGAATGCTGTCTTCCACTCATCTCCCTCTCGGATACGCACCAGGTTGTACGCACTCCTGAGATCTAATTTGGTGAAGAAGTGCGCCCCATGCATTGATTCAATCACCGAAGGAATGAGGGGGAGAGGATAACTAAATCTTATCGTCTAGCTGTTCAGTGGTCTCGAGGAGGCGGGTGAAGTGGAGGTATTCAGGGGGGATGCGCATGTTGGAGGTACTGTCTGGACTTTCCACCGTGGTTGTACCAACGGAAACATGTAGACACCTACCCTGACACTCTCGCGACCACCCCGTGAGAGCCCTCTGCCACCATGAGAAGGTGGGGTTGTGGAGTGCTAGCCAAGGGATACCTAATACCACAGGGAAAGCAGGAGATTCAATAATCGAAAAAAGAACCTGCTCAAAATGAGTCTCCTGGGTGATCATGGTGACTGGTATCGTGACTTCCGTAACAAATCCGGACCCTATTGGTCGACTATCGAGTGCTCTGATGGGGAGTGGAATGGATAGGGGAACCAATGTTATGCCTTGACGGCATGCGAATGCCCTGTCCAGAAAGTTCCCAGCTGCGCTTGAATCGACTAGCGCCTTACACTGGGGAACTACCATGAGATCAGGAAAGTGAATAGGTAGGGTACAGTGCGCAGCAGAGGGCTCTGAACAAGTGTGGGTGTTCGATACCTGGGGTCATGCTTGAGTGCCCTGCCTGCCGCCTCCCGGCCCAAAAGTACGTTGACTACGACGTGTGGTGTATTGTCCCTTTGTGCCACCAGGGTGGCACTTTAGCTGTCCTCCTCCGCTCTCTCGGCCGGCGGCTCCACCCAGCTCCATCGGCTCGGGATCCGAGTCGTACGGAGTGGAAACGAGCAGACCCCTACCAGGACGTCCTCTGGCTGCCAGCAGGTTGTCCAAACGAATGGCCATGTCCACCAGATTGTTGAAGGACAACATGGTGTCTTGGCAGGCTAGCTCCCGTCGGACATCCTCCCGCAGATGGCACCGGAAATGGTCGATCAGGGCCCGCTCGTTCCACCCGGACCCCGCTGCCAGCGTCCAAAACTCCAACGCGAAGTCCTCCTCGTCTCCTGCCTCAGATGGACCAGTTGCTCACCCGCCTCTCTACCCTCGGGCGGGTGATCGAAGACCGCCCGAAAGAGGCGAGCGAACTCCCTGTAGTCCTACAACGCGGCTCCTCCCTCGTTCCACACCGCGTTGGCCCACTCCAGGGCTTTCCCACAGAGGCCCTGATGCTGGCAAAGTAAAGCTCCAATTGGAGGAGGAATCCCTGGCACAGCGCCGTCGTCCCATCAAACACCCGTGGTTGGGATATCTGGATCCCTCCGGGTGCTGGGGTGTAGGTGGCTGGATCCGGTTGGCCAGCTGGTCTCGACAGATCGCCCCAATCATCATATAAATTGTCTTGTCAATCACACACACCTGGTTCTAATCCCCTAATTAGTCAGTGTATAAGTGTTCCCTCTGCCCCCTTGTCCTTGTGGGTGATTGTTAATTGTGAGAGTACAGTGGGGGAAAAAAGTATTTAGTCAGCCACCAATTGTGCAAGTTCTCCCACTTAAAAAGATGAGAGAGGCCTGTAATTTTCATCATAGGTACACATCAACTATGACAGACAAAATGAGGGAAAAAAATCCAGAAAATCACATTGTAGGATTTTTAATGAATTTATTTGCAAATTATGGTGGAAAATAAGTATTTGGTCAATAACAAAAGTTTCTCAATACTTTGTTATATACCCTTTGTTGGCAATGACACAAGTCAAACGTTTTCTGTAAGTCTTCACAAGGTTTTCACACACTGTTGCTGGTATTTTGGCCCATTCCTCCATGCAGATCTCCTCTAGAGCAGTGATGTTTTGGGGCTGTCGCTGGGCAACATGGACTTTCAACTCCCTCCAAAGATTTTCTATGGGGTTGAGATCTGGAGACTGGCTAGGCCACTCCAGGACCTTGAAATGCTTCTTACGAAGCCACTCCTTCGTTGCCCGGGCGGTGTTTGGGATCATTGTCATGCTGAAAGACCCAGCCACGTTTCATCTTCAATGCCCTTGCTGATGCAGAAAAACAGCCCCAAAGCATGATGTTTCCACCCCCATGCTTCACAGTAGGTATGGTGTTCTTTGGATGCAACTCATCATTCTTTGTCCTCCAAACACGACGAGTTGAGTTTTTACCAAAAAGTTTTGGTTTCATCTGACCATATGACATTCTCCCAATCCTCTTCCGGACCATCCAAATGCACTCTAGCAAACTTCAGACGGGCCTGGACATGTACTGGCTTAAGCAGGGGGACACGTCTGGCACTGCAGGATTTGAGTCCCTGGCGGCGTAGTGTGTTACTGATGGTAGGCTTTGTTACTTTGGTCCCAGCTCTCTGCAGGTCATTCACTAGGTCCCCCCGTGTGGTTCTGGGATTTTTGCTCACCGTTCTTGTGATCATTTTGACCCCACGGGGTGAGATCTTGCGTGGAGCCCCAGATCGAGGGAGATTATCAGTGGTCTTGTATGTCTTCCATTTCCTAATAATTGCTCCCACAGTTGATTTCTTCAAACCAAGCTGCTTACCTATTGCAGATTCAGTCTTCCCAGCCTGGTGCAGGTCTACAATTTTGTTTCTGGTGTCCTTTGACAGCTCTTTGGTCTTGGCCATAGTGGAGTTTGGAGTGTGACTGTTTGAGGTTGTGGACAGGTGTCTTTTAGACTGATAACAAGTTCAAACAGGTGCCATTAATACAGGTAACGAGTGGAGGACATAGGAGCCTCTTAAAGAAGAAGTTACAGGTCTGTGAGAGCCAGAAATCTTGCTTGTTTGTAGGTGACCAAATACTTATTTTCCACCATAATTTGCAAATAAATTCATAAAAAATCCTACAATGTGATTTTCTGGATTTTTTTTCCTCAATTTGTCTGTCATAGTTGACGTGTACCTATGATGAAAATTACAGGCCTCTCTCATCTTTTTAAGTGGGAGAACTTGCACAATTGGTGGCTGACTAAATACTTTTCCCCCCCACTGTATGTAGCTCGGTGGAGCTACTCATAACATTGTGTTGCCAGGGTAGATTTTCCCCCTGTGCCTATGTATTATTGGATTCCGTTACAGTGTAATTGCCAAGGATGTTTGTTTCCCCTGTGCCTGTTTCGTTGATCGCTATTGGAGCGCATTTGTGTGTCAACGAAGGAATAAACTCTGTATTCGGTGATTACCATCCTGCGCCTGACTCCTTTCACCACACTCACCACAACCACTCAGATTACAGTCTATATCCATATCCATGATGCAGTCTATTCATAGAGGTGACTTGGGAAATGACAGCTTTTTCCAAACCCAGTCCTGACTCTGTCAGAGCAGAGGCATCCATCCTGAACAATGTGAGAATGCCTCACCTCATAGTCCTGAGAAACACGTGCCTTAATTTTGTCAGAGTATGTCAGACTCAGCGCAAATTAATTCGGAACAATGTGAGAACACTTCCTACCCCTGAGAAACAAGTGCTTTAAAACATCTTTAAAACAGCAGTTCATGAAGCTAAGTAGCTGCTAAATATTGATGTGCCCAAACTAACTCTGTGAGAGCAGAGAGAGGGACCTGTTACACAGCTTCATTTCTTTACCAGCCCTCCCTCCCTCCTTCCCTCCCTCCTTCCCTCCCTCCCTCCTGTTTACATGCTAAGAAGCTATTAGCAACCTGCGTCTAATAACCGTCAGGGTCAATGAACCATCCCACAATGTTCTGATTCTAATGACCGTAGAACCACAACAGAGACAGACAGGAGTAGTTAGTACACTCCACTTCCTACTCCTTAGAACACACACACACACACACACACACACACACACACACACACACACACACACACACACACACACACACACACACAGCCTACACACACACACACACACACACACACACAGATATTGGAGGGTGTGCAATAACAGCAAGAGAGAGCTCTGGGAATTATAATCAAGCCATGAGATAGGACTATGATTACTGCAACAACATAGCTAGTGTAGTTATGCCAACGGAACGGACACAGTCCGGATCATCAGGCAGGAACAGTAGGCAGGTGAAACAGCCTTTAATATGATCCTTCACACTCCACAGGAGCAGGAGTAGGAGCAAGAGCAGGACAGAGAGGAGGCAGGAGAGAGAGAGAGGCAGGTAGATAGAGAGACCACACTAGTAGTTTAATATGATCCTTCACCCTCAACAAGAGCAGGAGCAGCACAGGAAAGAGAGGCAGGAGAGAGGCAGGTACAGTAGGTAGAGAGACCTATTAGTAGCAGTTACCTGGGGACAGATGGTTGCTCTTTCTATCTTACCTGAAGATGGGTCTGTGGAGAAGCTTCCTCTTGATCGTGACATACTCTTCCATTTAAAGTGTGAGTCCAGACTGGGCTGGGTTGGGGATCGGAGCAGGGAGCTCTGTGTGAGGCTGGGCTGTCCCCAGCTGCTCCTCTCCTCACGTTGCACTGTGCTGCTCTGAGACTGCTAGTCCCCCTAGTCCCTGGTCCTGCCCTCTCTCTCTCCTTCTCCCTCTCTCTCTCTCTCTCTCTCTCTCTCTCCGTCTCTCTGCTCTCTCTCTCTCCTTCTCTCTGCTCTCTCTCTCTCCTTCTCTCTGCTCTCTCTTTCCCAAAAGAGCCCCAAAGTACCCAAAATAACCCCAAAGTACCCAAAACAACCCAAAACAACCACAAACAACCACAAACAATCACAAACAGGTACTCAAAACAACCCACCGAAGTACCCAAACAACCCCCAAACAGGTACCTCTGGACTCCTGTGTGTGTGTGTGTGTGTTTTATGTGTGTGAGCAATAGAACAGTTCCATCGACAGGAGAGATTTAGAACCCTGCAGCAGACCCCCTTATCACCCAACTTCATCACATACTGAACATTTTGGAGTCTGCTGCCTCAACTTCAAGATTTTTTTCAACAAGTTGTTAAGCAAATGTTCTGTACAGAAATGAATGAAGATGGATAGAGGCTGGTCCGAGGGGCTGGCTGAACATCAAGACATGGTCATTAAATCACAATCTGTATTTTATTTTGCCAGGATGATGTGTGGATGATGCAATGCAGAGCAGAGCAGAGCAGAGCAGAGTATAGTAAAGTAAAGTAAAGAAGAGTAGAGTAGAGTAGAGTAAAGTAGCGTAGAGTAGCGTAGAGTAGATTAGCGTAGTGTAGAGTAGTGTAGAGTAGAGTAGAGTAAAGTAAAGTAGCGTAGAGTAGCGGAGAGTAGATTAGCGTAGTGTAGAGTAGTGTAGAGTAGAGTAGAGTAAAGTAAAGTAGCGTAGAGTAGCGGAGAGTAGAGTAGCGTAGCGTAGAGTAGAGTAGAGCAGAGTAGAGTAAAGTAGCGTAGAGTAGAGCAGAGCAGAGTAAAGTAGCGTAGAGTAGAGTAGCGTAGAGTAGAGCAGAGTAAAGTAGCGTAGAGTAGAGCAGAGTAGAGTAGAGTAGCATAGAGTAGAGTAGCGTAGAGTAGAGCAGAGTAGAGTAAAGTAGAGTTGAGTAGCGTAGCGTAGCGTAGCGTAGAGTAGAGTAGAGCAAAGCAGAGCAGAGTAGAGTAAAGTAGCATAGAGTAGAGTCGAGTAGAGCAGAGTAGAGTAAAGTAGCGTAGAGTAGAGCAGAGTAGAGTAGAGTAGCATAGAGTAGAGTAGCGTAGAGTAGAGTAGAGTAGAGTAAAGTAGAGTTGAGTAGCGTAGCGTAGCGTAGCGTAGAGTAGCGTAGAGTAGAGCAAAGCAGAGCAGAGTAGAGTAAAGTAGCATAGAGTAGAGTCGAGTAGAGCAGAGTAGAGTAAAGTAGCGTAGAGTAGAGCGCCTCAATTCTGGTAAGGGCGTTGGGAGTGTGTCCGTATGTGTGTGCGTGTGTAGGGGGGGACCACAAAGCGGCGGGAGGCCCTGCGGTGCTTTAATCAACAGAAGATATGGTTGTTTAACTTATGTGAAGCTGAGGCATGCTTTCTCACCCCAGCCCAGCTGGAGGAAACTGATGATAAACATCACCAACACTGGGGATGTGTCCCAAATGGCACCCTATTCCCTACATAGTGCCCTACTTTTGATCAGAGCCCTATGGTCCCTGGTCAAACGTAGTGCACTATATAGGGAATAGGGTGCCATTTGGGTCTGAAAGGGCCAAATTCTCCTGGAGGTGGAAACAAACACTCAAACACTATCATCCTGATGGAAGACAACACTCACACACACACACACACACATATGCACACACACACACACAGGCACATGCACACACACACGCAAAAGCACACATGCACACACACACACACACACACAGAAATGTGGGTTTTGGGGTAAAAGCAAGCAACAGTCCAACAAGAAGTCTCAATTTCAGGAAAATACCCTCATTGACAAATGCACTGTAGTTCCAACTCATCTATGTCACTCAAATACCGATTGATTATGTTATTTGGACTGTATTCAAAATGAGCTTGCCAAACCAAAATGAGTTTGCCAAACAATTTACGTAATTCAGGAGAATCAGCTTTACACTACAAATTGTAAACAACAGGGCCGTAAACAACATCTATTTTGTCTACAATATATCAGTCAGTAAATCAACTATATTTTCCATACATAACGAGGTGTTCTAATGAGTGGGTGAGCTTTAAAACAAATTCTCAATGGAGACTTTAGTGTAGTAAGCCTAAGTTTCAGCTACAGTTTCAATCCCCCATCGTCTGTCCATAACTTTATTTCTCAGAAAATAGCATAATTTGGGAATATTCGCAATCAACAACATATTATCAACGTATAACAAGCCATTTTCCTGTCAGCTTGAATCTAATCATGTCTTCAGCATGAGGAAACACTTGATGAAAGCAGGGGAAGAGGAAAGCTGTTTCAAAAGAAAGAAGGCATATGTTAAAGAGATACTGTACTACTCTACTAGGCCTAATAGTCGCTCCAACTGACACAATTTTGCAGGTTATATCAAGCTGTAACAGACAGAAAATATTCCAGGCTATAGCCAGGCTTTACCTGACCTGACACGATCTCACGTGACAAAACTTAACAAGATGCAACAAGTGTTCACATATTTTTGGAACCCAGAATCAAACATTGCATGCCCTAGCTAGCTAGCTATTTGATTTTATATGTTAACAGTCTGTCATGAGAGACTATTGTTCCTTTGAAATGGCATTGGGTTAGGTTGCTTTGGGTCTTTGGGCCTTTCAGCACAACTGCCTGTTGTCCGGGAGGGAACTAAAAAACTAACTTCAGCGCTTGACATCAAAGAGTGGAAAATATGTACTGGCACCACAATGACTTACGCAACTCTTCTAAACTTAAAAAGCTAAACATGATAGGTTCTGAAAGCAGTGAAAACTCTCCATAAATGTTCACTATTTAAGCGGTAATATGTCGAAGACACATTTGTGCTATTATAACAATGTTCTGCTCTTATCTAGTTCACTGTGACAGAGGTGAAATACAATACAGCTTGGAGAGACAACATAAAGAGGGTGAAGTGGTTGAAGTCAAAGTAATGTTGAAAATACGATACAAACAGTATGATGACTGTAAAGGGTTTACCTTGAAGGTTCGCCTTACCTCAGATGTGTTTCATCTGAGAGTTTAGAATGAATCTTATGAACAGAAGAAGACAAACTAACAAACAACTGGAGTAGCTGTAAATAGGGCACCCTACCAGTCAGAGCCTGGTGAATGAATGCATGCATGACTGTAAGTCACTTTGGATAAAAGTGTCTGCTAAATTGCATATATTATTCTTTTGCATTTCTTAATATTATTGTCATTATAATTATTATTATTGTTATTATTATTACTGATGTTAGCAACCCAGAACCAAGTAGAATCTCAGTCACTGGTCAGCATTGGGCCTGAGCCAGCCCAATATTGGTGTTGGCTGTGGTGCATGGAATAAAGGGCTATATTTGGATGCCATTATGGATTGTTTTACCATGCTTTTTCCATTCTCCCATTTTTAAGTGCAAAACATATCCTTTTTGGCTTGTTTGAGGATCCAAATAAATCCCAAGTTACAGCTTTCTTGATATTTTTAGAAAACATTGAAATTACCCTGTCCAGCAAGTGGAGAGAGAGAGAGAGAGAGAGAGAGAGAGAGAGAGAGAGAGAGAGAGAGAGAGAGAGAGAGAGAGAGAGAGAGAGAGAGAGAGAGAGAGGGGGGGGGAGGGAGAAAAGTGATTATTGATTCGGATCTGCAATGAATGACAAGCAACTGTACAGTATGTTTCTAATAGATAAAATATGCTTGGGGTCCAACCATACTATAGGCATGACAAAAGTAATATAGGGTCTTAACCTTTTACTGCAGTTGGCTAAATCAGGGTCACACAGAGTGATTCTTGGTAGTCTTAAATCTACTTTGAAACAAAAGTATACACCTCACACACATGGTTATGGGCTTAAAAAAGATTACACCTGTAACATGTCAGATATAAAGTTGAAATGTATTCAATTTTGGGTTTGCATCCCAATATTACACTTTATATACATCACAGAAGACTGAAATATAACAAAACTGGATTTCTGTCTGGTTTTTTGAAACAGTCTATTATGAAATTATGAAAAATATTAATAACATTCCACCCATGAGGCCAAGGTAATTTACTGCAGGAGAGTGTGTGTTATAATAGTAGTGGGCCAGATAGAGTGTGTTGTAATAGCAGTGGGTCAGATAGAGTGTGTTGTAATAGCAGTGGGCCAGATAGTGTGTTGTAATAGTAGTGGCCCAGATAGAGTGTGTTGTAATAGCAGTAGGCCAGATAGAGTGTGTTGTAATAGCAGTGGGCCAGATAGAGTGTGTTGTAATAGCAGTAGGCCAGATAGAGTGTGTTGTAATAGCAGTGGGCCAGATAGAGTGTGTTGTAATAGCAGTGGGCCAGATAGGCTTTTGGTCATTTACTGCAGGAAAGGGCTACACTAAACCAATTAACTTTTATACGAGTGAGGAGTCACCCATAGTGAGGTGTCACTACATTTCATTTGTTACAAGACCCTAAGGACTCTGAGGCACAAGCAGTCATTAGCTTTCAAACAAATGATGTAATGTAATGTACAATAACATCCACTCCAGTAAGTAATAAAAGCATGTCAAGCCATTGATCACTTGCTTCTAAGGGCCCTAGTGAAACATTCCTGACTGTGTTTCTACTACAAGTGCATTGGGCCTATTCCTAACTATCTGTCTAGTACAGCTGAATTATTCCTAAATCCAACTGTGTGTGTGAGTGTGTTTGTGTGTGTTTATGTGTGTGTGCGTGCGTGCGTTTGTGCAACAGCTTTAGTCATGTCTTTCCTCCCTGTATCTGACAGACAGACAGGGCCCAGAGCCCACAGTCAGTGCAGAGCAGGTTACTTCTCTTCTGTGTTTGTTGACTTTCTGCCAGACATGGGTTCAAATACTATTCAAAATATTTCAAATAGTTAAAGTATTTGCTCTATCCTGCCTGGAGTGCCAGTTTGTCATTTTAGGACTATTGTATTAGTCCATTAAGTCAGGCAAGCTCAATCAAGCACAGACACAATATTTGAAATGATTTCAAATAGTCTTTAAACCCAGGTATGTTGGCTGGTCTGGTGTTTCTCTCCTTGCCCTGACAGGAATGAAAGGAAATGGTCCACTACTCTGTAGCTCTGCATTTAGCTCTCAGCGTATTTCAATCTGTGTCATGGAAAAAAAGCAGAAAGGCACTGGAACCCCCCCCCCAAAAAAAAATGGATCAATCAAATGTATTTATAAAGCCCTTTTTACATCAGCATATGTCACAAAGTGCTATACAGAAACCCAGCCTAAAACCCCAAACAGCAAGCAATACAGATGTAGAAGCACGGTGGCTAGGAAAAACTCCCTAGAAAGGCAGAAACCTAGGAAGAAACCTAGAGAGGAACCAGGTTCTGAGGGGTGGCCAGTCCCCTTCTGGCTGTGCCGAGTGGAGATTATAACAGTACATGGCCATTAAGGCCAGATTTTTCTCCAAGATGTTCAAACGTTCATAGATGACCAGCAGGGTCAAATAATAATCACAGTGGTTGTAGAGGTTGCAACAGGTCAGTACATCAGGAGTAAATGTCACTTGGCTTTTCATAGCCGGGTATTTAGAGATTGAAATAGCAGGTGCGGTAGAGAGAGAGAGTTGAAAACAGCAGGTCTGAGACAAGGTAGCACGTCCGGTGAACAGGTCAGGGTTCCATAGCCGCAGGCAGAAGAGTTGAAACTTGAGCACGACATACACTGGATAGGTGCAGTGAAATGTGTTGTTTTACAGGGTCAGCCATAGTAGAACAGCACCCCTGGAGCAAATTAGGGTTAAGTGCCTTGCTCAAGGGCACATCAACCCATTTTTGACCTTGTTGGCTCAGGTATTTGAACCAACAACCTTTCGGTTACTGGCCCAACGCTCTAACTGCTAGACTACCTGTCGCCCCAATTCTGCTGTTAGCATATGATTGTGATAACTCTGTTAGCCCTGTGGTGCTATGAGGCTTTTCAGTATGGCAGTATGTGAAGTGGAGTAACACTTTCAACTGTTAAGTCTTGTTCTAGCTTTATACACGCAGTCTGTCTTTCCTGGATTCAGTGTGTGTTGAACAATTCATACTGTATAGTGAACCTCCACGATGAAAGTGCTCTCATCCGGAACTTTTATATGATTCATTTATCTACTCCATAGCACCATGCGTCAACCTCAAGCCACAGACTACTACGCTGTCCCATACGGTGACACATCACGTGTTGCTATAGCAACAACAAATTGGAATGCCTTGTCTCTCCATTAGATCAGAAAGGGTTAAATTAACTGTATAGACGGGTTGGTTGTTTAGCAACAAATCCAACGGGTGCGCAACTATGGGGCAAAACAGACAGGGTTGGCTTAGATTGTTGACAACATGTAAACCCTATTTAGTCTCCAATATTTACTGAAAACATAAATACATTTGCACAATGAGCACTTGTTGTCTCTCAAATACATTGTTACAGTTGTTGGTTAGCTAGCTACCAATTTTTTGCCATATTAGCATAGACGTGACATCAGTCAAAACACCTCAAAACAAGACATGGTCTCAAGAACAAGATTAAACTAACAGAAACGAGCCACTTACAATTTCCCACATGTCAGCTTCTTGTCATTGTTGCTAGCTATCTGGCCATCCAGAATCACAGCAACACACAGCCTTTTGCCCCATTGAAACATGCGCATCGTTTTCGTGCCGTTATCAGCTAACCCGTCTATATATCCAACCAAAACACCACACAAGTTAAGCAAATGTCTATGGACAGGTAATAACCTGACAAACAAATAGCCTAGCTATTTTAAAAACATGAAACCAAATCTCGATGTTTGGTTGTTAACTGAAATCATTAGAGGGAGCCTGAGGTACTGTACGTGAGACCGATTGAATGTAGGGGAATTGGAATTGGTAATTGCATTGCAACACTTTCATTCTGTGGCAGAATTGGTTGTAAGGAGGCATGGCGCTGCAGGGTCTGATCTAATCAAGAGGAGACGAGAGAGGAGCAAACAGTCAGTTCTGTTTAGAATAGACAGTCAACATCAGGGGATTATAAACAAAGGGAATGATAAGAGAGTGACATCCAATTCCGCAAAAGCAAGGACAGAATATTCGCTAGTGATTGCCTTTTATTTTTCAGACATTCTTGTAGTTATGGTTAAACAAGGGTCCTTCACATCCCTCTATATCGACAGGCTGATAGTGTCCTAATTTATATGGACAGAGACAGACTTATTTTCAGTGGCGTGGCAACCTGCCAACCACATACTGTATGTGTATAGAGTAGGGTTGGGAGGTATACCGTACAGTATATACTATATACCGGGGTATTTTGACATACCCTCAGTATGATTTTCCAATATCGTCAATACCTTTTTTTTTATACATGTGAATATTTGTACTTTTTAAATAAATACCTGCAGTCAACTTGTGCATCAGGCAATAGATAAAGCAGATTTCGTTCATCATTTTGCCTCTTAGATTATTTTTCATTATGAAGTTTACCGGTACTAGTTTCCCAAAACAGCTGTTTGAGCCAGTCACGTGTGTTTGTTTACAAAGAAGCACAATGAACAAAACTGAAGATTCGTGAGGTGAGTCAATCCTGCAGCGCAATTTAAGTGAGGTGTTCAAGTTACATTGTATGAAATTCACTAGTAATGTTTGCCAGTTATATATTTACATTTACATTTTAGTCATTTAGCAGACGCTCTTATCCAGAGCAACTTACAGTTAGTGAGTGCATAATTTATTTATTTATTATTATTTATTTATTTTTCATACTGGCCCCCCGTGGGAATGGTTATAACTATTAAATTAACTATGTAAGATGTGCCAAATAAATTATATCCATCTGGGATTTGCTAACTTGCTAACGTTAGCTAGCTAAGTGGCTAATGTTAAAATCATGTATAGTAACCCTAGGTGTAAAATACTAAATAATGGCTATTTCTCCTAAAGTTTTAAAATGTCAAGAGGAGTAAAACAAGGTTGTCATATCTATTTATTATGGTCATCGAAATGTTAGCTTTTAAACTCAGATCCAACAATAATATAAAGGGATTAGAAATCCAGGGCTTAAAAACAAAGGTGTCATTGTATGCTGATTTTCTTTTAAATCCACAACTTGAATACCTCCTCAGCCTCATAGAGGATCTAGATACATTTTCTAACCTCTCTGGATTACAACCAAATTATGATAAATGTACTATATTATGTATTGGATCACTAAACATTTTTAATTTTACCAATAAAATGGTCTGATGGTGATGTAGATATACTCGGAATACATACTTTGTAGAGCCACCTTTTGCAGCAATTACAGCTGCAAGTCTCTTGAGGTATGTCTCTATAAGCTTGGCACATCTAGCCACTGGGATTTTTGCCCATTCTTCAAGGCAAAACTGCTCCAGCTCCTTCAAGTTGGATGGGTTCCGCTGGTGTACAGCAATCTTTAAGTCATACCACAGATTCTCAATTGGATTGAGGTCTGGGCTTTGACTAGGCCATTCCAATACATTAAATGTTTCCCCTTAAACCACTCAAGTGTTGCTTTAGCAGTATGCCTGCTAGAAGGTGAACCTCCGTCCCAGTCTCAAATCTCTGGAAGACTGAACCAGGTTTCCCTCAAGAATTTCCCTATATTTAGCGCCATCCATCATCCTTCAATTCTGACCAGTTTCCCAGTCCCTGCCGATGAAAAACATCCCCTCAGCATGATGCTGCCACCACCATGCTTCACTGTGGGGATGGTGTTCTCGGGGTGATGAGAGGTGTTGGGTTTGCGCCAGACATAGCGTTTTCCTTGATGGCCAAAAGGCTCAATTTTAGTCTCATCTGACTAGAGTACCTCCTTCCATATGTTTGGGGAGTCTCCCACATGCCTTTTGGCAAACACCAAACTTGTTTGCTTATTTTTTTCTTTAAGCAATGGCTTAAGCAAGTACTTTTTTTCATTTCACTTCACCAATTTGAACGATTTTGTGTATGTCCATTACATGAAATCCCCCCCCAAAATCCATTGAAATGACAGGTTGTAATGCAACAAAGTAGGAAAAATCGCCAAGGGGGTTTAATACTTTTGCAAGACACTGTATCCCGAAATAAATTATCTCACTCCAATACATTTTAATAGAAAGTTAACACAAATAGATAAGATCTTGCTACCATGGAAAGGTAAATACCTGTCTATTCATGGGAAAATCACCCTGATTAACTCTTTAGTAGTACAGTGGGGGGAAAAAGTATTTAGTCAGCCACCAATTGTGCAAGTTCTCCCACTTAAAAAGATGAGAGAGGCCTGTAATTTTCATCATAGGTACACGTCAACTATGACAGACAAATTGAGAAGAAAAAAATCCAGAAAATCGCATTGTAGGATTTTTTATGAATTTATTTGCAAATTATGGTGGAAAATAGGTATTTGGTCACCTACAAACAAGCAAGATTTCTGGCTCTCACAGACCTGTAACTTCTTCTTTAAGAGGCTCCTCTGTCCTCCACTCGTTACCTGTATTAATGGCACCTGTTTGAACTTGTTATCAGTATAAAAGACACCTGTCCACAACCTCAAACAGTCACATTCCAAACTCCACTACGGCCAAGACCAAAGAGCTGTCAAAGGACACCAGAAACAAAATTGTAGACCTGCACCAGGCTGGGAAGACTGAATCTGCAATAGGTAAGCAGCTTGGTTTGAAGAAATCAACTGTGGGAGCAATTATTAGGAAATGGAAGACATACAAGACCACTGATAATCTCCCTCGATCTGGGGCTCCACGCAAGATCTCACCCCGTGGGGTCAAAATGATCACAAGAACGGAGAGCAAAAATCCCAGAACCACACGGGGGGACCTAGTGAATGACCTGCAGAGAGCTGGGACCAAAGTAACAAAGCCTACCATCAGTAACACACTACGCCGCCAGGGACTCAAATCCTGCAGTGCCAGACGTGTCCCCCTGCTTAAGCCAGTACATGTCCAGGCCCGTCTGAAGTTTGCTAGAGTGCATTTGGATGATCCAGAAGAGGATTGGGAGAATGTCATATGGTCAGATGAATCCAAAATATAACTTTTTGGTAAAAACTCAACTCGTCGTGTTTGGAGGACAAAGAATGCTGAGTTGCATCCAAAGAACACCATACCTACTGTGAAGCATGGGGGTGGAAACATCATGCTTTGGGGCTGTTTTTCTGCAAAGGGACCAGGACGACTGATCCGTGTAAAGGAAAGAATGAATGGGGCCATGTATCGTGAGATTTTGAGTGAAAACCTCCTTCCATCAGCAAGGGCATTGAAGATGAAACGTGGCTGGGTCTTTCAGCATGACAATGATCCCAAACACACAGCCCGGGCAACGAAGGAGTGGCTTTGTAAGAAGCATTTCAAGGTCCTGGAGTGGCCTAGCCAGTCTCCAGATCTCAACCCCATAGAAAATCTTTGGAGGGAGTTGAAAGTCCATGTTGCCCAGTGACAGCCCCAAAACATCACTGCTCTAGAGGAGATCTGCATGGAGGAATGGGCCAAAATACCAGCAACAGTGGGTGAAAACCTTGTGAAGACTTACAGAAAACGTTTGACCTGTGTCATTGCCAACAAAGGGTATATAACAAAGTATTGAGAAATGTTTGTTATTGACCAAATACTTATTTTCCACCATAATTTGCAAATAAATTCATAAAAAATCCTACAATGTGATTTTCTGGATTATTTTTTCTCATTTTGTCTGTCATAGTTGACGTGTACCTATGAACTTGCACAATTGGTGGCTGACTAAATACTTTTTTTCCCCACTGTATCCCAGTTTACCTATTTGCTTATGGTCTTGCCTATGCCTAGTGAACAGTTTTTTAAATTATATAAGTAAAAAATATTCAATTTTATTTGGAACGGCAAGCCAGACAAAATTAAACGGGCTATTTATATAATGAATATGAATTCGGAGGACAGAAATTATTAAATATTAAAGCATTAGACCTATCACTAAAAGCTTCAGTGATACAAAAGTTATACTTAAATCTGAACTGGTTCTCTAGCAAATTAGTAAGATTTTCTCACCCCATGTTCAAGAATGGCTTTTTTCCCTTTGTTCAGATTACAACCTCTCACTCTCAGTTATTTGAAAAGGAAATAATCTCCCAGATATCACTATTTCTAAAACAAGCCATAGAACGTTGGTTGCAATTTCAATTTAATCCTCCAGAAATGACAGAACAAATAATGCAACAAATATTGTGGTTAAACTCAAATATACTAAGGGTACTGAGGGTATATTATTTTTTGAAAAAATGTTTTAAAAAGGTATAATCTTCGTAAATTATATCATTGGTAGGACTGGTGGAGTTATGTCGCACATGCAGCTAACAAAAACATATGGAAATGTCTGCTCTACTCAAAATTACAACCAAATAATTGCATCATTTCCGCAAAATTTAAAGAGGAAAGTGGAAGGGGGGAAAAGTAAGGAACTTGTCTGTCGGCCCTGCATTAAAGACCATCATTGGTTAAAGAAAATTGTGATAAATAAAAAAGTATACCAGTGTCATTTAAGGACCAAAGGATTGACAGCTGTCCCATATAGATTGCAAGATAGTTAGGAAGAGATTTTTGACGTACCGATTCCATGGCAAATGGTTTATGAACTGATACGCAAAACGACGGCAGATTCAAAACTTAGAATTTTTCTATTTAAATTATTATAAAAAATGATTGCTACCAATAGAATGTTGCTGCGAAGAGACAGAATCATTAGATCATTTGTTTTGGTACTGTCCATTTGTAGCTTGTTTTTGGTCACAGGTCCAAGAATGGCTGAAGGATTGCAATATTTACCTGGAGCTAACCCTGCAGATAGCACTACTGGGTGATCTGAAAAGTCATAGTCAATCGATCAATAATATAATAATACTTTTAGCAAAAAAAATTGTTTACAATTTACAATCTGTAGAAACAATGAAAATAGAAGGGTTCAGAACTTTTGTGAAACATCACAGTACAGTTGAAAAATATATGGCAAATAGAAATCCAATATGGATGGTGTTAAGAGATAGATGGGAGGGGTTGAATGGAGCTGAAGGTTTGTACTAATAACAACTAATAACAACTAAATAACTAATGTAAAACATACTGTGTCCATAATAAGTATATATGTTATAGGTTGAGAACTTTTGTGAAAGAGCACAGTTTGAAAGATATGGCAAACCTTATGGACATCATGAAAATGATCGTAGAGGTTGAGGGTAGAGTAAGTTCAGGAGTAAAAACAAACAAAATATAATTATTGTAAAATTGACTGTGTCCATAAAATGTATATAGTATGTATATGGTCTCCCGAGTGGCGCAGTGGTCTAAGGCACTGCATCTCAGTGCTTGAGGCGTCACTACAGACCCCCTGGTTTGATTCCAGGCTGTATCACAACCGGCCGTGATTGGGAGTCCCATAGGGCGGCACACAATTGTCCCAGCGTCGTCCGGGTTTGGCCGGTGTAGGCCGTCATTGTAAATAACAATTTGTTCTTAACTGACTTGCGCACTACCGGTAATGCTGTATACCCCGGAATGGCACAGGCACGGTATGAAGGTATGGAAATCTGGATGTCGCCCATCACTAGTATAGAGTTTGAGCAGATGCCAAGTTGTTCAAAGACATGCCCTCTATCAGAAACCAATTCAACACTATAGTTAAACCAACCATCGAGATCGACGTTTGCAGTAACTTCCATTGTTATTATGAAGGCCACATTCCTGAATATAATGGCTACACTTCACAATGATTGGCTGCCTATTAACAGCTGCCTATCATTGGAGAGTATGAAATGGAGGAAAAAATAGAAAGGAGAGAACAGCTGGTTGCCAGGAAACACCACAGCATAGTGAATCAACTAACCAATCTGCTGCTGCTGGGTCAGGGACATAGACTTACTGAACATACTTTACATATGTGCACAATAGAAGGTTATAGCTGGATTGGAGTCACAGTATAATCAAGTACACTCACGCACACACACACACACACACACAACATAGGGTTTGGATTTGGGTGGAAAGGGTTCAAGGAGCTACTGAGCATACATGCACACAACAGAATACAGTGCATTCGGAAAGTATTCAGACCCCTTGACCTTTTCCACATTTTGTTACGCTACTCTGTGGAGCCTTATTCTAAAATTGATTCAATTGGTTGTTTTTTTCATCAATCTACACACAATACCCCATAATAACAAAGCAAAAACAGGTTTTTAGAAATTGTTGCAAATTTATAAATAAAAAAACTGACATTTACATAAGTATTCAGACCCTTTACTCACTACTTTGTTGAAGGACCTTTGGCAGCTATTACAGCCTCGATTCGTCTTGGGTATGAAGCTACAAGCATGTCACACCTGTATTTGGGGAGTTTCTCCCATTCTTCTCTGCAGATCCTCTCAAGCTCTGTCAGGTTGAATGGGGAGCATCGCTGCAACGCTATTTTCAGATCTCTCCAGAGATGTTCGATCGGGTTCAAGTCCGGCCTCTGGCTGGGCCACTCAAGGACATTCAGAGACTTGTCCCGAAGCCACTCCTACGTTGTCTTGGCTGTGTGCTTAGGGTCATTGTCCTTTTGGAAGGTGAACCTTCGCCCCAGTATAAGGTCCTGAGCGCTTTGGAGCAGGTTTTCATCAAGGATCTCCTCTGTACTTTGCTCCGTACATCTTTCCCTCGATCCTGACTAGTCTCCCAGTCCATGCCGCTGAAAAACATCCCCATAGCATGATGCTACCACCACCATGCTTCACCGTAGGGATGGTGCCAGGTTTCCTCCAGACGTGACGCTTGGCATTCAGGCCAAAGAATTCATCTTGTTTCTCATGGTCTGAGAGTCTTTTGGTGCCTTTTGGCAAACTCAAAGTGGCCTGTCATGTGGCTTTTACTGAAGAGTGGCTTCCGTCTGGCCACTCTACCATTAAGGCCTAATTGGTGGAGTGCTGCAGAGATGTTGTCCTTCTGGAAGGTTCTTCCATCTCCACAGAGGAACTCTAGAGCTCTGTAAGAGTGACCCTTGGGTTCTTGGTCACCTCCCTGACCAAGGCCCTTCTCCCCCGATTGCTCAGTTTGGCCAGGAGGCCAGCTCTAGAAAGAGTCTTGGTGATTCCAAACTTCTTCCATTTAAGAATGATGGAGGCCACTGTGTTCTTGGGGACCTTCAATGCTGCAGAATTGTTTTGGTACCCTTCCCCAGATCTGTGCCTTGACACAATCCTGTCTCGGAGCTCTACGGACAATTCCTTCAACCTCATGGCTTGGTTTTTGCTCTGACATGCACTGTCAACTGTGGGACCTTATATAGACAGGTGTGTGCCTTTCTAAATCATGTCCAATCAATTGAATTTGCCACAGGTGGACTCCAATCAAGTTGTAGAACCATCTCAATGATGATCAATGGAAACAGGATGCACCTGAGCTCAATTTCGAGTCTCATAGCAAAGGGTCTGAATACTTATGTAAATAAGGTATTTCTGATTTTTATTTGTAATACATTTGCAAACATTTATAAAAACGTGTTTTCGCTTTGTCATTATGGGGTATTGTGTGTAGATTGATGAGGGATTATTATTATTATTAAATCAATTTTAGAATAAGGCTGTAATGTAACAAAATGTGGAAAAAGTCAAGGGCTGAATACTTTCCGAATGCACTGTAAATGAGATAGAGAGGGTTCAGGGAAAGGGTTTTGTGCACACAGAGACGTACCTACTGAGCATACATACTGTGCACACACAACAGGTATAGATGGAGAAGAGAGTCAAAGCCAGGGATACTAAAATGAAATGTAGTTTATAGCCACCTACCCTATCCTCTGCACAATCTGTAGACAAGCTGCATGTACTATGAATACATAATCTCTTCACGTTTTTACTGAGACAGCTTGACTGACAGTTGACTGTCAGAGGCACAGCTTGACTCATACGCTTGACCAAAAGCTATTACACTTGGAAACAAAATGTAGGAAGTGGCTAAAAGACTATCGGATTTGATAATATGTTAGAGAGGGCTTGAGCGTAATCACTAAGTGCTTTAAGACAAGACATAGGGTTCAGGCACAGAGACTTATGGAACATAGTATACGTACTCTTTAAAAAAATACATTAAAAAATCACTTGAAAAAAAGAGTGAAAATAATAATAATAATTAACGTGAAATTTTTCACCTGACTGTCATGAGTCAGACGCAAGGTTTTCAGACGTGTGACACTTCACATTAATTTTTCACATGTGAACAAATCACATGTGAAAAATGTAATGTGGGAAAAAGAGACACGTGGTTTTCGCACACGTGTGAAGTTTCACATGGATTTTTCACAACTCACAAGTGGTTTCCCAACATTTCACATGTGATAAAATAAATGTAATGTGTACTTTTGTAATTGGCGGGACTAGAAACCGGGTCTCCCACAGGTATTCAACCAAGATGGCTAACACTAATTTTCAAGTCGCAGTGACCATGAGCAACCATGATCGACTCATGTCTGCTACACTTTCACATGTGCATTTACCCATTTTAATGTCAACTAGGGCTGTCAAACGATTTTAAAATGTTATCGAGTTTGTCGCAGGATTTGCTGTGATTATTCACGATTAATCGCAAATTCATAATTTGCTCAAATTGAGCTGTAATTTTAGATTTTATTTTACAAAAAGCATTACAAGAATATTGCCTTTTTTTGTTTTTGTCCAAGGTAATTGTCACGATCGTTGGTTAGAGAGGAGGACCAAGGCGCAGCGTTGCAGACGAACATACTCTTTATTTATGATAAGTGATCAAAAACAACAAAACGATAACGTGACAGTCAATGGTCAAACACAAACCAACACGAACAAGATCCCACAACCACTGTGGGCAAACAGCCTGTTTAAATGTGGTTCCCAATCAGAGACAACCAGCCACAGCTGACACTCGTTGCCTCTGATTGAGAACCACACTGGCCAACATAGAAATGAAATACATAGATCTACACACCCTGGCTCAACATAACAGTGTCCCCAGAGCCAGGGCGTGACAGTACCCCCCCCTAAAGGCGCGGACTCCGACCGCGTCAACTAAATACCACAGGGGAGGGACCGGGTGGGCACTCCACCTTGGCGGCGGATCCGGCTCCGGACCTGATCCCCACTCCCTCTCCAACCCCCCAAAGTACCCCTGGTCCGGTCTGGCCCCGCTGGCCGGAGCTGGACAGCACACTGATGGAGCGGATTGCTCTAGCTCCGGCGTAACGCATCTGACCGGTGCCGGACCAGGCACCAGTGGAACAGGCACGGGCCGTGCCGGACTGACGACGCCCACCACTGGCTTGGTGTGGAGAACAGGCACGGGCCGTGCTGGACTGACGACGCACACCACTGGCTTGGTGTGAGGAGCAGGAGCGGGCCGAACCGGGCTGGCGACGCGCACCATTGGCTTGGTGCGGGAAGCAGGAGCGGGCCGGACCGGGCTGACGATGCGCACCCCTGGCTTGGTGCGTGGAGCAGGAACGGACCGGACCGGGCTGACGATGCGCACCCCTGGCTTAGTGCGTGGAGCAGCAACGGGCCGGACCGGGCTGACGATACGCACCCCTGGCTTGGTGCGTGGAGCAGGAACGGGCTGGACCGGGCTGACGACTCGCACCCCTGGCTTGGTGCGAGTGGCAGGAACAGGCCGAACCGGGCTGGCGACGCGCACCATAGGCTTGGTGCGGGGAGCAGGAACAGGCCGGACCGGGCTGATGATACGCACCCCTGGCTTGGTGCGTGGAGCAGGAACAGGCTGGACCGGGCTGGAGACTCGCACCATTGGCCTGGTGCGGGGAGCAGGAACAGACTGGACCGTACTGGGGACACACACCACTGGCCCTACGCAGGGATCTGGAATGGGCCGGACCGGACTGGTAACACACCCCAGTACCTCTCGCCGTGCCTCTACACCTTCCATCCCCTCTTCGACCAGTGGCCCCCGTAACCTGGCGGCCTCCTCTGCCAACCCGCTGGGCCGCTCTGTCGCGGTCTCCTGCTGGCCCGTCGTCCACGGCGCTAGCCCCCCCCCTAAAAAATTTCTGGCCGTCTCTCCTACCCGTGGACCAGGTCTCCATGTCCCTCGCCAGACTTTCGCCCTACTGCTTCCAAGTCCGGCCCTTCTCTTCCTCACCTGGCTTGACCCAGTCGAGGAGGCGAAGGAGATCTGCTAGAGATCTCCCTGGCGATGGCTCCTGGACACGCTGCTTGGTCCAGTCTTGGTGGGATCTTCTGTCACGATCGTTGGTTAGAGAGGAGGACCAAGGCGCAGCGTTGCAGACGAACATACTCTTTATTTATGATAAACGATCAAAAACAACAAAACGATAACGTGACAGTCAATGGTCAAACACAAACCAACACGAACAAGATCCCACAACCACTGTGGGCAAACAGCCTGTTTAAATGTGGTTCCCAATCAGAGACAACCAGCCACAGCTGACACTCGTTGCCTCTGATTGAGAACCACACTGGCCAACATAGAAATGAAATACATAGATCTACACACCCTGGCTCAACATAACAGTGTCCCCAGAGCCAGGGCGTGACAGTAATGGTTAGCACAATCAGGTAAATTGATAAAAACACTTTCTTTAACCTCAAAGTCAACTTGTTTTAACATCGTATTGTTGTTTCTATCTGTATAGATTATGTATTGTGAATGTTTTCAGTGTATTTTAAATGCTTTCAGACAATGTGTCCCAAAAAATATTGTGCACTAATATGACCAGAAGTTCAATTGAGTTAACTGATCAATTCTGACAGTGCAAATTTTAACATGTTAAAAAGGATAAATAAGGAGAAACAGAGCGCTAGCTTCTCTGTTCTTTTAACTGGGCTTCTTCCAATGGTCACTGACCAACGTATGAAGAAGATATGCGTAACAACAATCAGAATAGATTGCAACAATCCGAATGGATAGCTCAGAAATAAGAAATAAAAATGTTTTGAACACACTTGAATTACTATACTCAGCTAGGCTAAGGCACCTTTTTACAGAATGGCATTACAGAATTTGCAATTCCATATGTGGAAAAATTGCTACTGCAACATGTTAACATCACCTTTTCGCATGTGAGGAGAATAACACTATTTCAACACCACATGTGAACTTACAATTCCACATGTGAATGTAAGATTTTCACATGTTGAGTTTTCTTACATCAGAAAGTGCCAATGTGATTTTTACATGTATTTTCTTAACATATGAAAATGCAATTCCATATGTGAAAGTGAGATTTTCCCATGAGAAAGAGCATATCTGATTTTCACATGTGAACGTTTTTAACATGTGAAACCACAAATTTCACGTGCAAATATGGTTTCAATGTGAAATTTAAGCTCAACGTGAAAAATGTATTTTTTTGTAAGGATATGTAGGACAGAAGGTATAGCTGGAGAGAAGTCAGAGTCAGGGTTACAAAAGGATAAGTACTTAGTAGGTATGCATTATGTATCTGGGTCGTTCCACCTATTCGGTGCCTTTAGAGAAGTGTAACTCGGTCAAAAAAAACTTTGATTTTACCAAATTTTAACATTCTGTCATAAAGAGCACATGTTCAACTTAATAAAAAAACATATTTTCCCATTTCAAGAGACAATAAAATAATAAAAGAAAAATATAGTAAGTGCCTGTTAAGTTCCAAATAAAGTACTAGGGTTGGCCGTAACAGGGTTGACCGTAACAGGGTTGACAATTTATTCTTAACCTTTTACTGCAGTGGGCTAAATCAGGGTCAATGAGCTAAGATAAGGCAGAGATTTGCCTAGCACCATTTTGTATACACCTGGCCCTTCATTGAACACTGTGTTAACAAACCTCCAAACGAGCTTCAATGCCATACAACACTCCTTCCGTAGCCTCCAACTGCTCTTAAACACTAGTAAAACTAAATGCATGCTCTTCAATCGAACGCTGCTGGCACCCGCCCACCCGACTAGAATCACTACTCTCGACGGGTCTGACCTAGAGTATGTGGACAACTACAAATACCTAGGTGTCTGGTTAGACTGTAAACTCTCCTTCCAGACTCACATTAAGCATCTCCAATCCAAAGTTAAATCTAGAATCGGCTTCCTATGTCGCAACAAAGCCTCCTTCACTCATGCTGCCAAACATGCCCTCGTAAAACTGACTATCCTACTGATCCTTGACTTCGGCGATGTCATTTACAAAATAGCCTCCAACACTCTACTCAGCAAATTGGATGTAGTCTATCACAGTGCCATCCGTTTTGTCACCAAAGCCCCATATACTACCCACCACTGTGACCTGTACGCTCTTGTTGGCTGGTCCTCACTACATATTCGTCACCAAACCCACTGGCTCTAGGCCATCTATAAATCACTGCTAGGCAAATCTCCGCCTTATCTTAGCTCATTGGTCACCATAGCAACACCCACCCGTAGTATGCGCTCCAGCAGGTATATCTCACTGGTCATCCCCAAAGCCAACACCTCCTTTGGCCGCCATTCCTTCCAGTTCTCTGCTGCCAATGACTGGAACGAACTGCAAAAATCTCTGAAGCTGGAGACTCTTATCTTCCTCACTAACTTTAAGCATCAGTTGTCAGAGCACCTTACCGATCACTGCACCTGTACACAGCCCTTCTAAAATTAGCCCACTCAACTACCTCATCCCCATATTGTTATTTATTTTGCTCATTTGCACCCCAGTATCTCTATTTGCACATCATCTCTTGCACATCTATCATTCCAGTATTAATACTAATTGTAATTATTTTGCACTATGGCCTATTTATTGCCTTAACTCCATAACTTGCTACATTTGCACACACTGTATATATATTTTCTGTGGTATTTTTGACTTTATGTTTTGTTTTACCCCATATGTAACTCTGTGTTGTTGTTTTTATCGCACTGCTTTGCTTTATCTTGGCCAGGTCGCAGTTGTAAATGAGAACTTGTTCTCAACTGGCTTACCTGGTAAAATAAAGGTGAAAAAAAAATTGAGATTGCATAATCTGTGGATCTGTTGGGGCGGTATGCAAATTGGATTGGGTCTAGGGTTTCTGGGATAATGGTGTTGATGTGTGTCACGCCCTGGCCTTGAGAGGCCGGTTGTCTTTAGTTGGTTTGGTCAGGGCGTGAGGATCTATGTTAGTATTTCTATGTTTAGGATCTAGATGTGAATTTCTATGTTTGGCCGGGTGTGATTCCCAATCAGAGGCAGCTGTCGCTCGTTGTCTCTGATTGGGGATCATACTTAAGTAGCCTGTTTGCCTACCTTAGTTGTGGGTTCTTGTTCCGTGTAGGCTTGTATGTGTATAGCCGGAGGACTTCACGTTACGTTGTTTCTTGTTTTGTTTGTATGTTTATTGAGTAAATAAACATGTACGCTTTTCACGCTGCACCTTGGTCCGACCCGTCTCTCAACGATCGTGACAGAAGATCCCACCAAAAACGGACCAAGCAGCGTGCCCAGGAGCAGCAGACACCCTGGACACAGGTGGGGAAGTCATTTTGGACTTGGGAGGAGATATTGGCAGGTAAAGGACCCTGGGCGAAGGAGGAAGCCCAGGCAGGAGAGGATCAACGGCGACATCAACGGTGCCGGCCGAAGAGGAAGCCCGAGAAGCAGCCCCAAGAAAAACATTTTGGGGGGCTCACGGGGTGGACGACGAGGCAGCAGGAGGCCAGGAAAGGGCTGACTAGAGAGGAGGAGGCCGCTATTCTAGAGGTCCTCCAAGACCTGCGGATCGAGAGTCTGAGAGAGGAGGCCACCACGTTACGGGGGCTGTTAGATCAGAGGGAGCAGGAGGTATCCGTTCAGAGGGAGGCGCTACAGGAGGCTCAAAGGGAGAAGGAAGTAGTGGAGGTAAGGAGAGAGGAGCTGGTCAGGCAACAGAAGGAACCTAAGTCGCCAGTGTCGCATGCACAGCCCAGTGCGTCCTGTGCCAGCGCCCCGCACGTGTCGTGCGAAAGTGGGCATCCAGCTAGGACGGGTTGTGCCGGCTCGACGCTCCTGGTCTCCAGTGCGCCTTCACGGTCCAGTATATCATGCGCCAGTCCAACGCACTGTGTCGCCAGTGCGCGTTCACAGCCCAGTGTGTCCTGTGCCAGCGCCCCGCAAGTGTCGTGCGAGAGTGGGCATCCAGCCAGGACGGGTTGTGCCAGCTGTACACTCAAGATCTCCAGTACGCCTCCACGGTCCAGTATATCCTGCTCCGGTTCTACGCACTGTGTCACCAGTGCGCCTCACCAGCCCGGTAGGCCCCGTACCTGCCCCTCGCACCAAACTAGTGGTGCCTGTTGCCAGCCCGGTACGCCCTGTACCTGCTCCCTGCACCAAACCAGTGGTGCGCGTATCCAGCCCGGTACGGCCCATGCCAGCTCCTCGCACCAAACCAGTGGTGCCTGTCACCAACCCGGTACGCCCCGTACCTGCTCCCCGCACCAAACCAGTGGTGCGTGTATCCAGTCCGGTACAGCCCATGCCAGCTCCTCGCACCAAACCAGTGGTGCGTGTATCCAGTCCGGTACGGCCCGTACCTGCTCCCCGCACCAAGCCAGTGGTGTGTGTTCCCAGTCCGGCCCGGTCCGTTCCTGCTCCTCCCACCAGACCTGTGGTGCGTGTTCCCAGTCCGGCAAGGCCCATGCCCGTTCCACCGGTGCCTGGTCCCGCACTGGTCAGCTGCTCCGCTCCGGAGTCAGAGCAGTCCGCTCCACCGGTGCCTAGTCCAGCTCCGGTCAGCGGCTCCACTCCGGAGCCAGAGCAGTCCGCTCCACCGGTGCCTATTCCAGCTCCGGTCAGCGGCTCCACTCCGGAGCCAGAGCAATCCGCTCTACCGGTGCCTGATCCAGCTCCGGTCAGCGGCTCCATTCCGGAGTCAGAGCATTCCGCTCCACCGGGGTCCAGTCCAGCTCCGGTCAGCGGCTCCACTCCGGAGCCAGAGTAGTCCACTCCACCGTTGCCCAGTCCAGCTCCGGTCAGCTGCTCCACTCCGGAGTCAGTGCAGTCCGCTCCACCGGTGCCTAGTCCAGCTCCGGTCAGCGGCTCCACTCCGGAGCCAGAGCAATCCGCTCTACCGGTGCCTGATCCAGCTCCGGTCAGCGGCTCCATTCCGGAGTCAGAGCATTCCGCTCCACCGGGGTCCAGTCCAGCTCCGGTCAGCGGCTCCACTCCGGAGCCAGAGTAGTCCACTCCACCGTTGCCCAGTCCAGCTCCGGTCAGCTGCTCCACTCCGGAGTCAGTGCAGTCCGCTCCACCGGTGCCTAGTCCAGCTCCGGTCAGAAGCTCCACTCCGGAGCCAGAGCAGTCCGCTCCACCGGTGCCCAGTCCAGCTCCGGTCAGCGGCTCCACTCTGGAGCCAGAGCAGTCCGCTCCACCGGTGCCCAGTCCAGCTCCGGTCAGCGGCTCCACTCCGGAGCCAGAGCAATCCGCTCTACCGGTGCCTGATCCAGCTCCGGTCAGCGGCTCCATTCCGGAGTCAGAGAATTCCGCTCCACCGGGGTCCAGTCCAGCTCCGGTCAGCGGCTCCACTCCGGAGCCAGAGTAGTCCGCTCCACCGGTGCCCAGTCCAGCTCCGGTCAGCGGTTTCACTCCGGAGCCAGAGCAATCCGCTCCACCGGTGCCCAGTCCAGCTCCGGTGGTCTAGAGTTGTTATTTTCCTCTGGTTGCACATTTAACATGGTGGTAGAAATTAGGTAGAACAGATTTAAGTTTCCCTGCTTTAAAGCCCCAGCCACTAGGAGCGCTGCCTCTGGATGAGCGTTTTCCTGTTTGCACTCAATGAGCTGTATAAGGCCATAAGCAATCTTAGTGCCAGCATCGGTTTGTGGTGGTAAATAGACAGCTACGAAAAATATAGAAGAAAACTCTCTTGGTAAATAGTGTGGTCTATAGCTTATCATGAGATACTCTACCTCAGGCGAGCAAAACCTCGAGACTTCCTTAGTACTAGATTTCGTGCACCAGCTGTTGTTTACAAATATACACAGACCGCCACCCCTTGTCTTACTGGAGTCAGCCGTTCTATCCTGCCGATGTAGCGTATATCCCGCCAGCTGTCCGTTATCCATGTCGTCGTTCAGCCACGACTCGGTGAAACATAAGATATTATAGTTATTAATGTCCCGTTGGTAGGATATCCTTGATCTTAGGTCATCCATTTTGTTTTCCAATGATTGTACGTTGGCTAATAGGACTGATGGAAGAGGCAGCACTCGCTTGCCGTCGGATCCTTACAAGGCACCCCGACCTACGTCCACAATATCTCAGTCTCTTTCTCATGCGAATGACGGGGATTTAGACCTTGTCAGGTGTCTGTAGAATATCCTTCACGTCCGACTCGTTGAATAAAAAATCTTTGTCCAATACGAGGTGAGTAATCGCTGTCCTGATATCCAGAAGCTCTTTTAGGTCATAGGAGACGGTGACTCACCCAGGAGTCAATATTTGAAAGTCTATTGCTACAATCAAAACCATTAACTAACATGATCTATTCATGAAGATTCCTAAGAATTATTTGGTTCATCAACCACATTGACCCTGTGTTAAAGCAGCAGAGAATGGACATAACTCCATGCGATCGGCGCAACTACACAGTTCACAACTCCCTTAATAACAGACTGCTCTCTGACTCATTGGCCAAATATTGTACCCTCTAATCTCTTGTGGACAAACACACGTAACATAGGATGGTATCGCAGCGTCTGTCAACAGACTGTGGGATGCGACAACTAAAGAGGAACTTTGTTCCGGTGCACAGATTTTTCCGTCACAAATAACGATTTCACAGGTTTGCATCTTTACAATTTTGGAAGGGGAGAGGACATTTGTCCAATGATTTGTCTGAGAATTTCCATTTAAGGCGGTGGAGACTTTGCTAGTCTCGTTATTAACTTTTCTCATACATCTCCCCCTAGAAGCATCTGACGCAATTACGCAAGATTTTTGTTCTGGGTTTCTGAGACGATGTAATTGCTACAGTTCTGTTGAATACAGAATAACAACGTCTCTGCAGTTCAGTTCTGTTGGAACTGGCTCTACATACTGCGTTGAATACTACTGCAGAGTTCTGTATCATTATATTTCTACACACTTCACAATCCACACCCACCCTTACATCTCAGACAGACAGACAGACAGGTAGACAGCGCTGTGCTGAGGGCCTGACTCTTTCCAACAAGGGCCATTGTGGAAGAGCACCTCTCTCTGAGCATGTTGCATAAATGCAAGCTTTCAACAGTAGACTGCATAATGCGTGTGTTTGTGTTTGTGTGTGTGTGTGTTTGCATGCATGTGTGTGTGCCTGCATGTGCGTGTCTCCCTGTGTGTTTGTGTGTGTGTGTGTTTGTGTGTGTCTGCGTGTGTTTGTGTGTGTGTGTGTGTGCGTGTGGATTCGTGCGTGTGTGCTCTTGAGAGCCACTGACCCCACCAGAGTTCATCCATACAGTATGAAAGGGATGCAACAAGACTCTCTAAACCCACACAGTACTGTATAGCATGAATATAGTATTTAAACCCACGTACAGTATAGCTTCAACAAGAGCCTCACATGTTTTATCCTGTAGATCAGGGATAGGCAACTTGATGGGGGTGGGGGCCACAAAAAATCTGAACTCATCATGAGAGGCCGCAGTGGCTCGCAGGCCAGCGTACCCACATTCATACCCACACATGCCCACATCCATACCCCCCCCCCTCCCCACCTTGCAAGCAAAACAATTTAGTGGTCCCCCTCTTGACAGCGGAGAGAAACATTTTAGTTTAAGAGGAATTTTCTGCAATCGAGGAAACAGTTTGCTGCAATTCTATACATTTTGCCATGAGGTGGAGAGAAATGTTGGCAGGTTTTTATGATATCTGAGTAAGAGTGACTAACAAAATCAATGAGGGCGCCCCGGTCGGTAATTCGACCATGATTACTACAAGTTTAGATAGCTGGCTAGACTAATTTACCAATAAAACAATTTTTGCTGACATGGGGTAATTGAGTGACTGTCAGTGACTGACATAAAAGGAGAAAAACTGCTGATGCCCAACCAAATTTCGAAATTGCACCTTGTGTATTAGAATATTCTAACTCTCAGCAGTAAATTGAGACCCCGACTGAGTTCCCCCCCCCCCCCCCCAATTTTTTTTTATTATATATTAATTTTTTCTTCGTTTTTGGAAATTGATCCGCAGGCCTTCAAAATGGGGGCTGTGGGCTGGCAGTTGCCCAACCCTGCTATATATACTAGGCTTGGGTGGTATACCGTATATACAGTATGGAAACAGCCACGGATGGTTTTTCAATACCGTCAATACCGTTGAAACTATTTTGAAATTTTTCAATACATTTGTGAATATTTGTAGCATATTTTTAAGTAAATACCTGCAGTCAACTTGTGCAATACATTAGGAGATGAAGCAGATCGCGTTCTTCATTTCATCTGTCACATTACTTTACATTATGAAGCTTACCATAGTTCCCAAGAAAAGTTGAGCCAGTCACATGTTTGTTTGTAAATAGCACAACGGGAGAATGTGGGAGCTGTGTATGTGGTTTAACTTGCTAGTTAGCTATGTAAGTGGCTGAATTAATAAGGAGACAGGGCATCATATAGTGTTAGCTTTCTGCAGTGTTTGAGAAGCATTTTGGATGTGTTATCTGTACAGCTGCCACTATCTTGATTTTCTTGCATTTTTTTCTCCTCTCCGTTCTTTGCCCCTCAGTCTGCTCCTCCCCCCTCTTCTCAGAGCAGAGCAGGCAGGCTCGTTGCCCTAGCGACTCCAGACTCCATACAGACACAGCATGTACACATGCTGCTCCATAGCCAGTACTGTTCTTCCTTCAGACAAGCATGCATCAAAACTTGCGTGTCTCTCATTCATATTCGCATGTAAATGTCCAAACTCACCAAAAAATTACATTCGGTAGCTACTACCTATATACGTATAACTTTCTGAGCTGGATTGCCTGTCTTTGCAATTCGTTTATTTTCGTTTGCGCTTGTTAGCAAATTTAGCTAGCAGTCTTTATGGAAATCTGCTAGTACTTGTGCTAATTTGCTAGCATTCTGGTAATAGACACCCAATGGGCTTTTTTTAGTTTTGTGTTTTTTTTTGCGCCCCCTCGTATATTAAGCCGGTAATACCGTAACTCCCGGGATGAGAGAAGGACGGTATGGCAATATGAAAATCTGGATACCGCCCCAACCATAACAGATAGTTTACCGTCAAATAAAATCTCTTTACGTGTGCCAATTCAGCTCTAACAGATTGTTTGTGGAAAGATTAATCTAAGGCAACAAATAGCCTACCAATGCTTTGTGTTATGAATATGTAGGCTAATGACTGTGTGCATTGTTTCTATTTCATTGTATTTTAAATTTGTGACTGTCCTTGTGTATCAGTGTTTTGTTACTTGTTAAATGTAAAATGTAAAATGTTACTTGTCATGTTTTGTGCTTTTTGTGGACCCCAGGAAGAATAGCTGCTGCATCTGCAAAAAGCTAATGGGGATCCAGATCCAAATAAACTGATACATGAGATAAGAAGAGTTGGCATCATTATAGAGCATGTGGGCATGTTTGATAAAGCAGAGAGAGACAGTAGACATACAGACACCATGGGACGTACCTTTGAGACGTGTTTTTGTACTTCTGCCTGAAAAACAAGATGAGGAGTGTACATTAGATTAGTAGGCCATACAAAGTACATCATCGCTCTGAGCTGTGTCCCAAATAGCACCCTATTCCCTATATAGTGTACTACTTTGAGCAGAACCCTCCCAATGGGTCCTGGTCAAAAGTAGTGCATTATATAGGGAATAGGGTGCTATTTGAGACACAGCCAGAAATAAATAATGAGTGTGTTTCTGCTCTGGAGCAGTCTGGTCTAGGAGATTCAGATTAGTCATGTACATGTAGGATATGTTTTTCTGTTTTCTTTCTCCTCTCCAGTCAGTCATCTCCTTCTAACTGTAGGGGAGGGGAGGACTCACACATACACACATACACACACACACACACACACACACACACACTTCTTCACCAGGGTGTTTAATCTGGTGTGAAGATCCAGTGAAGAGGAGGAATGTTGCAAGAGAATCACTGGAATTATCACACTCACAGCAATCATTTCAACAGCAGTAAATTATGCATCACGCAAAATGTTTTGTTAGAATGCTTGAAATTCTACTTTAAAGCGTTAAGACAAGAAACAGAGAGATAAGAGCTAAATCATTCCAATTTAGCTCAATCATTTGGCCCTGTATGTGGCCTATTCCTACACAGAGGCTCAGTGTGACACCGTGTGTGTGTGTGTGTGTGTGTGTGTGTGTGTGTGTGTGTGTGTGTGTGTGTGTGTGCATGTGTGTGTGTGTTGCTCTTTGTGAGCTGAGGTGATTAGAATGCTGGAGCAGGGCTTTTAATCTCTAAGATCAGCCAGTCAGCCAGTCAGTCCGTCAGTCAGTCAATCAGCCAGCCAGCCAGCCAGCCAGCCAGCCAGAGATCATTGTTTACCCCAGCTGTGTTGACTTAGATCAGCCCGCCTAAAGACGATGGACAGGTATTTGCTCTGCTCTACTCTAACCGCTGTTACTCCCTCCTCTCCTCTCCCCTCTTTCCTCTGCTCTCCTCTCCTCTGCTCCCCTCTCTCCTATCCCCTCCTCTCCTCTGCTCTCCTTTTCTCTCCTCCACTCTCTTCTCTCCTCCTCTCCTCTCCTCCCTTTCTATCCTCTCCTCTACTTCTCCTATCCTATCCTCTTTACTTTTCTCTTCTCCTTTCCCTTCCCTTCCTCTCCTCTCCTCTCCTCTCCTCTCCTCTCCTCTCCTCTCCTCTCCTCTCCTCTCCTCTCCTCTCCTCTCCTCTCCTCTCCTCTCCTCTCCTCTCCTCTCCTCTCCTCTCCTCTCCTCTCCTCTCACCACCTCTTCTTCTCTCCTCTCCTCTCCCCTCCCTCCTCTCCCCTCCCCTCCCCTCCCCTCCTAACCTCTCCTCTCCTCTCCTCTCCTCTCCTCTACTCTCTTCTCCCCACCTCTCCCTCCCTCCCTCCTCTCCTCTCCTCTCCTCTCCTCTCCTCTCCTCTCCTCTCCTCTCCTCTCCTCTCCTCTCCTCTCCTCTCCTCTCCTCTCCTCTCCTCTCCTCTCCTCTCCTCTCCTCTCCTCTCCTCTCCTCTCCTCTCCTCTCCCCTGCTCTGCTCCATAGCAACACAACTGTCTGTCTCCTACACCAGCGAGCCACAGGTATTCAGGGGATTACATTTAGAGAATACGTCCCACACTTAGAGTGTGGAGAGGAGCAGTGTGTGTGTGTGTGTGTGTGTGTGTGTGTGCGTGTGTGTGTGTGTGTGTGTGTGTGTGTGCATGCGTGTGCGTAGAGAGGAGATGCTCAGGGGACAGTGTGTGACTGAGGACTATGTGATCAGGGATTTCAGCGGTGGATTGTGTGTGTGGGCACAAACATGTGTAGAGTGTGAGTGCACATTATAATGAACTATTGAGTGATAAACAGTTTGCTACTACTCAGACACATTTTTTTCAGATACTGTCACGTCTCCTCCCGTTGCTCCCCTCCGGCGCTCTGATTCGCCGGTCTACTGAGCCACCGGTCTGAGCGCACCACCTCGGCAACACCGGAATGGAAACCCAACGCACCCTAATCACCTCCAGCGCACCTGCACCTCATCATCTCATCACCACCCCTATTTAGCCCTGGACTGTTCTGGATGATGTTGTTTGTGATTGTTTAGCTTCGTGTCGTGTACTCTATCTTTTCTATTTCTCTTTGTCATTGTTAAGTAAACCTTAAACTTGTTAATGCCTGCGTCTGCGTCCTGCCTCTTAATATACTCAGTACTCATCACAGAATCACACACCAAACGAAAATGGATGCAGCAGGAGTTTCCCAGTGCCTCGACCAATACCAGCAGCAGCTTGTCCAGTTGAACGCCGCCATGCAGGAAGTGCTCCAAACTCTGCATAATCTGCCCAGTGCTCCGGTTCCACCTCAGGTAGCAGCGAATGCCCCCAATCCACCTGTTCCCGTGCTATCACCCACTTCTGCGGGACCCCTCGCCCTACCCGAGTGCTATGACGGTAAAACTACTAAATGTAGCGGCTTCCTGCTACAGGTTTCACTTTATCTGGCGCGTCAGCCTGGGGCATATCCATCTGACCAAGCCAGGATAGCGCTGGTGATTTCGCTACTTAAAGGAAAGGTGCTGGATTGGGCCACGGCAGTCTGGTAAGGAGAGGAGACAGTGGCACTACCCTACCCCACCTTCCTCGCTCGGTTCAGGGCGTTATTTGATCACAAAACCATTGTTTTTAGTTCCCATAACGGTGACTGTTTATTCCTTCTCTTCCATTTCTACTGCTATGATAGATTCCGGATCAGCGGGGAACCTTATAGATAGGGAGCTAGTCTCTGAATGGGGATTGCCCACTGACCGCCACCGCAGTGAGGCCCCTGTATTCCAGCCTGGGGATCGTGTTTGGCTATCCACAAAAAAACTCCCTCTCCGCCTGCCCTGCAAGAAACTGAGCCTCCGGGTTTATTGTTAAGTAAACCTTGACCTTGTTAATTCCTGTGTCTGCGTCCTGCCTCTTCGTATACTCAGTACTCGTCACAGATACAAATTTAACAGCTATATAATTGACCCATTCATTTGTTGTAAGCTGTCAAAATTATATATTATGCAATTGCATATTAGTGTAATCATAGTGCCAGCTGTATTTAGCTTAATCAATTTGATGTGGTAACATATTGATTATAAGGTTAAAATAGAACTGATGAAGAACACATATTATACCATTATTACTTCCATTAAATTATTCATTAATAAATTCATTCATTCATTGATTTACTGTAAAGACGGTAGGTAAATACAAGTACAGATAGCTACTTGAATATCTACTTATCTATCTGCTTACGTATACGCACATACGCTAAGTACATACACTATATATACAAAAGTATGTGGACACCCATTCAAATTAGTGGATTTAGCTATTTCAGCCACACCCGTTGCTGATAGGTGAATAAAATCGAGCACACCGCCATGCAATCTCCACAGACAAACATTGGCAGTAGAATGGCCTTACTGAAGAGCTCAGTGACTTTCAACGCGGCATCGTCATAGGATTCCACCTTTCCAACAAGTCAGTTCGTCAAATTTCTGCCCTGCTAGAGCTGCCCCGGTCAACTGTAAGTGCTGTTATTGTGAAGTGGAAACGTCTAGGAGCAACAATGGCTCAGCCGCGAAGTCGTAGGCCACACAAGCTCACAGAACGTGACCGCCGAGTGCTGAAGAGCGTAAAAATCATCTGTTCTCAGTTGCAACACTCACTACCGAGTTCCAAACTGCCTCTGGAAGCAACGTCAGCACAATAACTGTTTGTCGGGAGCTTCATGAAATGGGTTTCCATGGCCGAGCAGCCGCACACAAGCCTAAGGTCACCATGTGCAATGCAAAGCGTTGGCTGGAGTGGTGTAAAGCTCGCCGCCATTGGACTCTGGAGCAGTGGAAATGCGTTCTCTGGAGTGATGAATCACGCTTCACCATCTGGCAGTCCGACGGACAAATCTGGGTTTGGACAGATGCCAGGAGAATGCTACCTGCCTGAATGCATAATGCCAGCTGTAAAGTTTGGTGGAGGAGGAATAATGGTCTGGGGCTGTTTTTCATTGTTCGGGCTAGGCCTCTTAGTTCCAGTGAAGGGAAATCTTAACGCTACAGCATACAATGACGTTCTAGACGATTCTGTGCTTCCAACTTTGTGGCAACAGTTTGGGGAAGGCCCTTTCCTGTTTCAGGCTTGACTGGCCTGCACAGAGCCCTGACCTCAAACCCATCGAACACCTTTGGGATGAATTGGAACGCCGACTGCGAGCCAGGCCTAATCGCCCAACATCAGTACCTGACCTCACTACTGCTCTTGTGGCTGAATGGAAGCAAGTCCCTGCAGTAATGTTCCAACATCTAGTGGAAAGCCTTCCCAGCAAAGGGGGGACCAACTCCATATTAATGCCCCCGATTTTGGAATGAGATGTTTGACGAGCAGGTGTCCACATACTTTTGGTCATGTAGTCTACCTACAGTCCATACATACATTGAAATCATATAATGTATACAATCCTCTCAAACCTACAGTAGTAATTTATTCACACTATAACGTATTGTTTACAAAACAAATATGTACACATAAAAATACCAATAAACCTGCTTCGATCTACAGTATAGTGATGGAATACAAAGATACTGCAGCAACGCATCAGAACTGGCGTTACAACACTGCATCAGTTCTTATAACAAATAAACATTTCTACACAAGCTTTTTCTACACATTTCTACATCTCACTCGTTCAACCACCCTGACAGATCACGTCTCATGGTCAGTCCCTCGCTGAGGAAGTTACACACCAGAGGGGGGATGAAAGAAAACAAAACCAAAGGACGGAAGGAAGGAAGGAAGGAAGGAAGGAAGGAAGGAAGGAAGGAAGGAAGGAAGGAAGGAAGGAAGGAAGGAAGGAAGGAAGGAAGGAAGGAAGGAAGGAAGGAAGGATAAGAAAGAAAAAAATGACTTACATTCCCTTGAGTCGCATCCACATTTTCTCTGTCTGCTCAGTCTTTGAGTATTTTAGGGAGCTGTTGTCCATGCCATCTGTGTAAGTACACAGTTCATCCATATCCATGCTGAATGTGTTATAAAGGTGCAGCGATGAACTGCTGTATCTCAGGTAGGTACCGCACAGCAGCCCTCTCTCTGTCTGTACTCAGTCTGAATGCCTGAATCCTCAGAGCACTTCTCAATCCGGTCCTCAAAGCATCATCCCTGTGCTGTAGTCATGGGTGGCTTGTGTCTCTTCTCTCCTCTCTACAGCTTCTGCATTACTGCGCTTATTGGCCTATTAGTGTATCAGAGCAGAGAAAGAGACAGCTGCTTCACACACTGCAACACTGTCTGGCAGGCAGAAAGGAACCACTCTCTGCTACACACTGACATTCACTGTCTGACTGTCAGATGGTTAAATCTCTCTCTAGAGTACCTCTCGCTCTGTTTCTCTCTCTCTCTCTCTGTCAGTCTCTAGTACCTCTCTCTCTGTTTCTCTCTATTTCTCCATCTCTCTGCTTTTCTATCTGTTCTCTCTCTGGTTCTCTCTCTCTGGTTCTCTCGGTTTTTCTGTCTCGGTTTTTCTCTCTTTAGTACCTTTCTCTTCTCTTTACCTCGCTCTCTCTACCTCTCTCTTGTACCTCTCTGATCACTCTCAGAGAGGAGCGGAGAGCAGAGAGACCAGAGCTAGGCTGCAGCGAGTGGCTCCACCTCGCAGAGGCAGAGATTCCTTTCTCACCAAGAGGAGTTCAGTTGCATTTGCTCACATCCAGATCCAGTGTAACGTGATGTGGCCAGTAGATGCTCATCAGAAGCTGTAGCAGCAGTATCCTCTATGGATCTCACATCACATCCGCTCCATTTGTCCAGGCAGCTCCATTGAGAGATGTTAGATATGTACAATTAGCGTCAGCTGCTTATGACATAATTATCAAGCCCACCTAGAAATCATTCAGGGGCACCTCACTGAGAGAGACCGTTAGACACTACAGACAGCTGCGGCAGCCAGGGAAGCAGGGCATCAGCAGCTATAGAATAGATACAATAGATAGAAGTCCTGGTGCTTGTGTTGGTTCCTTTATCCATCACCAAGGTGCAATAGTAATGAAATAAAACAGATCGGTAGCAGTGGTAGCATCCTGCCTGCTACGATGTCTCACTCCCCCATTCCACTACCGTCACTCTCACTCTCTCTGCCGGAAGGAAGGAGGGCAGGAGAGATCTGATGAAAATATTATGATTGTTTGTAAAGCAAAATAGGCATCATGGTTGATTAGTGGGACAGATGGAAGAAGGAAGAATAGATAGAGAGGGGAGATAAGTATAGAGAGATAGTGTAGCTAGAAGGCTTGGGCTGGGATCAGTACTGTACATTTGCCCTAAATCTGATCAAACTGCCACAGGACAGATTACCTTACAGTTGTGTGAGAGAGGGTTTTACACACATCCCAAAATAATGACAGAAGCTGGATAACAACAAGGTCCAATAGAGAAAAGGGGATTTTTTTTGTCCACTTACTGTTCTAGGTGCTACCTTACAGCTATGATCCCACTCAGAAATAGTCTCACTGAAACTATCAGAAATACCACCGCAAGGAATTATCACATTTTTTCAAAATTAACTCAAATCAAAGTTTATTGGTCGCGTACACATATCTGCAGGTGTTATAGCAGGTGCATCGAAATGCTTATGTTACCAGCTCCAACAGTGTAGTAGAATATCTTGCAAATACAATACAAATACACAAATAATCGCAAAAATCAAAACAAGAAACCAAGAAATAACAATGAGAGTAGATATATTACAGTGAGCATGGGTCAGAATCCAGAATATAAATATGTGGAGTGTATAGACAGTATATCATTTGGAAAATAAAATGGTGTGTACAGTAGTAAGTATATTAGGATGAGCTATGTCCAGAACACAGTATACATACACAGTCAGTAAACAACATTATATAAACAGAATAGAAATATAATATAATCCATTTCACCATATTAAAACAGCACTTCACTCCTCTACCTAGAATTATTTCAAGGGTGCACCCTGCACCGTACTCTTCTCTGTGAACAGATTAATCCTAATCATATCCTTGACATCTGCTTGTCTTGCCTTCATATAATTACAGCACAACAGAGAGCAGCACGCAGAACAACTTAATTGTTTCCAAATTAGCATGGCACGCCAAGCAGAAGCACGTTTCCTATATTCAATTATACTGGAGTGGTAAAAGAGAGCTTCTCATGATAGAGTCACACACGTTACCTTGCACAAGAAGTAGCCTATATCATGTGCAAGATTACACAATACACAATAAATAATAGGGCAACACTCTACTTACAGCTAGTGTACTATGATGACGTTACAATGCATTGGAAGCATGTAAAATAGTTCAGAGTATAGCTAATTCACAGAGTTAGCCTATAGTTTTCAATAGCGAAGAGAAGAGACAAAAGGTCAGCAAAATTCATACAGATGTAGGATCTTAATTTGAGCCACTTTGCTACAGCAGGAAAATAATCCTGCAGCAACAGGACATTTGAATTATTATGTAAATTATAATGAATGCATATTTTTGTATGGGTTGATACATTTTTCGTAAGGGAAAATCAAGTCTGAAATTTCAAAGTGGAAATTACACACTTCAGAAGCCTTTTTAAATCTCAAATACACTAAAAGTTTTAAATGTCCTGCATTGCAGGAAAGTTCTCCAGCAACAGGGTGATCGAATTAAGATCCTACATCTGTAGTATAGGTACAGTATTCATTCTTGGAAGTTTTAAATTAAATTGTTTACTGAATTATCATTAGATCAGGTGCCATGTGGTTTTCCAGGTGCTTGGTCTTGTAATCAGAAATGATGTAATGACTGTTTGAACTCATTTTCATACAAAGCTATTTCAATAATTGGAAAACAAAAACATAAACCGTGAATAATCGTAAACGAAAACACGAGAGCACTCACACTGAGCAAGTCAATCAAACATTATTCTTCATATTTGCTCCCTGCTGCATTGCGTGATTGATGAGGGGTTGCCGTGGTAACACACATTTTCTTGTTACACAAATGGCTTCTTAGTACTGAGGGTGATGACTTGACTGCTGTAAAAGAAAAGAGAAGAAAATAACAGAGAAGAATGGACCTGATGCCGCGTGGCAGGGGAGCTTATTCTAAATGCTTGAAGTTGACACTAACTGTCTTGTTCCCTGAAGCCCTGAAGGACAACTATATAACAAATACATAAGATTTACATCCATTCAGCATTACAAATGCCTCCCATGTCTTTCTGCCCTTCTGTGTTTGGGGGAATTCTACAGTAGAGAACACAGGAAAGTAAGACACATTTCTCCTACAATAATATTATGAGGAAAGACCATTTCCATAATTCTAAAGAATATAATATGCCATTTAGCAGACGCTTTTATCCAAAGCGACTTACAGTCATGTGTGCATACATTTTTACGTATGGGTGGTCGAACCCACTACCCTGGCGTTACAAGCGCCATTCTCTACCAATTGAGCTACAGAGGACCACAGAATGAATGTCTTCTTTATGAATAACAAATTAGCTGTGCTAAGCTCGTGTCAACAGCGCACTTGTCAATAAATGTGTGGAAGTCAACCTCCCTCCAAGAGTGCATGTGTCAATAAACTATAAGCAGAAATGGGTATTGTGTGTATAGTACCGTATGTACTGTATGTTAGCCTGAACAGGTTATGTTACAGTGCTGCTCAAGGCCACATCACCATGATTCCTTTCAACCTGATGATAGACATAGCTATCGTCAGTGTACATCTGATACAGAGTAAACACACATGCACACACATGCACACACCGTTTCCATCCATGCAAGAGGCATTAAGAGGCAACGGCAATAAAGGGTCAATCTGAGATTGGTACATCCATTTTTGGACGTTTAAATTAATGATATGTATCTATTGATTCTTGTTGAATATAAATGTCTCATGAGCTAAGTTCAACTGCCATACCCCATCAGAACCCAAAATATAAGCTTGTTTTACTCCAATGTTTGTAAACAATGTACATGTAAATAAACACTGTATAACCTCAAAACATGGTTAAAACTATAATGAAAGATATCATTGATGGTCAGTCCTTGCATCCATAACTATGTCTATGAATTAGAGTTGTTACATCCTTATTTTTTACCAAAAACACAGGCAGGGTGTTCACTTTGTTATTGTTTTGAACTGCATATTGCCCCTTTAAATCTGCCCTAATCAACTCTTCTCTCAATCCTATTTGTGATGCAATGACAGATACCTGCCATAGCATCAAGCTTTGTGACGCAGTAATGCAGTAACAGACACACAGCCTTGATGTCAGTGCCTGTGGAAAACGATCATTGTCAGGACAGGAAGGTGATGGTTAGCAGAGAGAACACTGTGTTGCCGTATGGTTTTAACACGTCTTTTTAATTAAATGGCTTTTTAAGTACCTACACTACAGTATGATGCTTTAACAATGTTTATCTCCAACGCTGGTTTGAATTATACAAGGTGATTGATATTTTCGTCTTCTTACGTGTGATACGCTCAGAACTTGTAAAGAAAATTAATTTAATTAAATTAAAGTTGGTATCATGGCAGCGAAGTTCAGTACTCAACCCCTATCCCCTAGCCATTCTATGTTAGAAGATCTGAATGAACCAGACAGACAGATAAAAACAATATGACAGAGCTTCATCTAGCAGAGCCTCATCTAGGCCCATTGAAAGTCTCTAACCTCATATAAACAAATGTGGCTGTGAAACGCTGCTGTCAACATGGAGACCAATCCTGAATAAGGCAATACGTGAAAATCGAATCTCTTCAATTAGATTAATACATTGAGGGAGAAAAGTATTTGATCCCCTGCTGATTTTGTACGTTTTCCCACTGACAAAGACATGATCAGTCTATAATTTTAATGGTAGGTTTATTTGAACAGTGAGAGACAGAATAACAAAAAAAAAATCCAGAAAAATGCATGTAAAAAATGTTATCAATTGATTTGCATTTTAATGAGGGAAATAAGTATTTGACCCCTCTGCAAAACATGACTTAGTACTTGGTGGCAAAACCCTTGTTGGGAATCACAGAGGTCAGACGTTTCTTGTAGTTGGCCACCAGGTTTGCACACATCTCAGGAGGGATTTTGTCCCACTCCTCTTTGCAGATCTTCTCCAAGTCATTAAGGTTTCAAGGCTGACGTTTGGCAACTCGAACCTTCAGCTCCCTCCACAGATTTTCTATGGGATTAAGATCTGGAGACTGGCTAGGCCACTCCAGGACCTTAACGTGCTTCTTCTTGAGCCACTCCTTTGTTGCCTTGGCCGTGTGTTTTGGGTCATTGTCATGCTGGAATACCCATCCACAACCCATTTTCAATGCCCTGGCTGAGGGAAGGAGGTTCTCACCCAAGATTTGACGGTACATGGCCCCGTCCATCGTCCCTTTGATGCGGTGAAGTTGTCCTGTCCCCTTAGCAGAAAAACACCCCCAAAGCATAATGTTTCCACCTCCATGTTTGACGGTGGGGATGGTGTTCTTGGGGTCATAGGCAGCATTCCTCCTCCTCCAAACACGGCGAGTTGAGTTGATGGCAAAGAGCTCCATTTTGGTCTCATCTCACCACAACACCTTCACCCAGTTCTCCTCTGAATCATTCAGATGTTCATTGGCAAACTTCAGACGGGCCTGTATATGTGCTTTCTTGAGCAGGGGGACCTTGCGGGCGCTGCAGGATTTCAGTCCTTCACGGCGTAGTGTGTTACCAATTGTTTTCTTGGTGACTATGGTCCCAGCTGCCTTGAGATCATTGACAAGATGCTCCCGTGTAGTTCTGGGCTGATTCCTCACCGTTCTCATGATCATTGCAACTCCACGAGGTGAGATCTTGCATGGAGCCCCAGGCCGAGGGAGATTGACAGTTATTTTGTGTTTCTGTTGTCACCTTCTCACCAAGCTGCTTGGCGATGTTCTTGTAGCCCATTCCAGCCTTGTGTAGGTCTACAATCTTGTCCCTGACATCCTTGGAGAGCTCTTTGGTCTTGGCCATGGTGGAGAGTTTGGAATCTGATTGATTGATTGCTTCTGTGGACAGGTGTCTTTTATACAGGTAACAAGATGAGATTAGGAGCACTCCCTTTAAGAGTGTGCTCCTAATCTCAGCTCGTTACCTGTATAAAAGACACCTGCGAGCCAGAAATCTTTCTGATTGAGAGGGGGTCAAATACTTATTTCCCTAATTAAAATGCAAATCAATTTATAACATTTTTTACATGCATTTTTCTGGACTTTTTTGTTGTTATTCTGTCTCTCACTGTTCAAATAAACCTACCATTAAAATTATAGACTGATCATGGCTTTGTCAGTGGGCAAACGTACAAAATCAGTAGGGGATCAAATACTTTTTTCCCTCACTGTATGTTGGCATTTCATTTGGATGAACACAAGGGACAGAGACAGCCCAAGAGAAAAGAGATTTAGATATGGGGGTGGATGTAAGGCTAGCTGGATATAAGGCTAGCTGGATATAAGGCTAGCTGGATATAAGGCTAGCTGGATATAAGGCTAGCTGGATATAAGGCTAGCTGTCGAGTTCCACTGATCCGCGTTGAACACGATATCGGCAATGAAGCAATTCATTTTAAATGAAGGAAGTGAAGTGGGCTAGGGGACTGATGGGACACTCGAGCATGGGCGAGAGAGCGTGAACAGGGCGGGACCTAAGTTGGAGAATGCTGAACTTTATGCAAATAATCTGCGATATCGCGACATGATTGACCAATCAAAGCTTACTACAGCTTCCAGCCCCTACTGGATTGGCTGTTGATACCTAGCACTATCTAGCATGCCTGCTAGCAGACAAGCACCCACATGAGGGCGTAGCTAGAGAGGCTATCCGAATTATCGCAGATAGTGGAAATCCCCTGTAAGGGTTAAGGTTAGGGCGATCATTCTCCTTGTTTTATTATATTAACATATACTCTATATATAGAAAAGTGTGTGTACACCCCTTCAAATTAGTGGATTCGGCTATTTCAGCCACACCCTTCACTGACAGGCATATGAGCACACAGCCATGCAATCTCCACAGTCAAAACATTGGCAGTAGAATGGCCTTACTGAAGAGCTCAGTGACTTTCAACGTGGCACCGTCATAGGATGCCACCTTTCCAACAAGTCAGTTCGTCAAATTTCTGCCCTGCTAGAGCTGCCCCGGGCTACTGTAAGTGCAGTTATTGTGAAGTGGAAACATCTAGGAGCAACAACGGTTCAGCCGCGAAGGGATAGGCCACACAAGCTCACAGAACGGGACCGGCGAGTGCTGAAGCACGTAGGGCGAAAAAATAATCTGTCCTCGGTTGCAACACTCACTGCAGAGTTCCAAACTGCCTCTGAAAGCAATGTCAGCACAATAACTGTTCGGGAGCTTCATGAAATGGGTTTCCATGGCCGAGCAGCCGCACACAAGCCTAGGATCACCATGCGCAATGCCAAGCATCGGCTGGAGTGGTGTAAAGTCCGCTGCCATTGGACTCTGGAGCAGTGGAAACGAGTTCTCTGGAGTGATGAATCACGCTTCACCATCTGGCAGTCTGAGTTTGGCGGATGCCAGGATAACGCTACCTGCCCGAATGTATAATGCCAACTGTAAAGTTTGGTGGAGGAGGAATAATGGTCTGGGGCTGTTTTTCAAGGTTTGGGCTAGGCCCCTTAGTTCCAGTGAAGGGAAATCTTAACGCTACAGCATACAGTGACATTCTAGATGATTCTGTGCTTCCAACTTTGTGGCAACAGTTTGGGGAAGGCCCTTTCCTGGTTCATAACAATGCCCCCGTGCACAAAGTGAGGTCCATACAGAAATGGTTTGTCGAGATCGGTGTGGAAGAACTTGACTGGCCTGCACAGAGCCCTGACCTCAACCCCATCGAACACCTTTGGGATGAATTGGATCGCCGACTGCGAGCCATGGCTAATCGGCCAACATCAGTGCCCGACCTCACAAATGCTCTTGTGGCTGAATGGAAGCAAGTCCCCGCAGCAATGTTCCAACACCTAGTGGAAAGCCTTCCCAGAAGAGTGGAGGCTGTTATAGTAGCAAAGGGGGAACCCACTCCATAGTAATGCACATGATTTTGGAATGAGATGTTCGAATAGCAGGTGTCCACATACTTTTGGTCATGTGATGTATGTTCTCTCCTGGCTCGTTAGTTATTGAGTGTGTGCATCCCAAATGGCACCCTATTCCCAATAATAGTGCACAGTGTTTGACGAGGCACCATAGGGTTTTGGTCAAAAGTAGTGCAATACTGTATGAAGGGAACGCATGCAATGAGTCTCAGAGGGAACTTTCCAGAATGATGTCTACAAGGGCTCTACGTAAAAGCTGATGGTACTCATCACTGCAGCTTTTTAAGGGGAAAACTGGAGGGACATGAAATACAACAGAATCCCCTGCAGATTCATTAAAACATGCACACTGTCTGCATTTCCTTAATCTCCTGCATTCATTAACAAAGTCTTCATTATGCTTCACAAAGTGGGAACAAAATGTTATAGCTTGATAAATTATATGTGTTCACATTCCCTGTGCCCTGTGGATTCCACAGGAATTATCATCAGTATATTAACTAAGATATTAGATAGCTACAAGATGGACATGACCGAGTCAGCACTGAGCAGCAACACCTGATGTCAACACAAACAGTTGGTGACCCATTTAGCTAATACTGGGATACTTAATTTTAAAAATGTATTTGTCACATGCGCCGAATACAACAGGTTTAGACCTTATCGTGACATGCTTACTTACAAGCCCTTAACCAACAATGAAGATTTTTTAAAAAGCAAGTAAGAAAATAATTGCCAAAAATAAATAAATAAAATAAAATAAAGTGTTTAAAAAAGTAACACAATAAAATAACAATAATGAGGCTATATACAGGGGGTACCGGTACCGAGTCAATTTGAGGGGGTACAGGTTAGTTGAGGTAAATTGAGGTAATATGTACATGTAGGTAGGGGTAAAGTGACTATGCATAGATAATAAACAGCTTGTAGCAGCAGCGTAAAAAAGGGGGTCAATGCAAATAGTCCGGGTAGCCATTTGATTAACTGTTTAGCAGTCTAATGGCTTGGGGGTTGTTAGATTAATATGTATTTTAAGAATAATGACTAAAGGATTTCACCCCAAATACAGTATAAATGTTAGAATTATCATGTAGTGTCAACCCACTAACAGAGGGGGCGGTACTAAACATTCAAGGGTGAAGGGGAAGGCGGAAACTGTTTAGAAAAGCCACCTAAAGGTGGGAGGAGTCAAGTTCAGGAGGTATAAAACCGTATGTATGTGTTTTTGGCGTCAGAGCTCTCCATGAACAAAAATACAGATAATACTTGTGGGTTGTGGACCTTGAATCATTGATGATTAAAACCAGAGCCTTACAACCTCTGGTAATGATTCAAGCTTAGGTTGAATTAGAGATAGAAATTCACATGACAGGGGTAGAAGCTGTTAAGGAGACTTTTGGACCTAGACTTGGCGTTCTGGTACCGCTTACTGTGCGGTAGCAGAGAGAACAGTCTATGACTAGGGTGGCTGGAGACTATTCTTAGGGCCTTCCTCTGACACCGCCTGGTATAGAGGTCCTGGATGGCAGGAAGCTTCGCCTCAGTGATGTACTGGGCCGTACTCACTACCCACCGTAGCACCTTGTGGTCGGATGCCGAGCAGTTCCCATACCAAGCGGTGATGGAACCAGTCAGAATGCTCTCGATGGTGCAGCTGTATAATTTTTTGAGGATCTGAGGACCCATGCAAAATCTTTTCAGTCTCCTGAGGGGGAATAGGCCTTGTCGTGCCCTCTTCACAACTGTCTTGGTGTGTTTGGACCATGATAGTTAGTTAGTGATGTGGTTGCCAAGGAACTTGAAGCTCTTGACCCACTCTACTACAGCCCCGTCAATGTGAATGGGGGTGTGCTCGGCCCCCCTTTTCCTGTAGTCCACGATCAGCTGTTTTTGTCTTGCTCACATAGAGGAAGTTGTTGTCCTGGCATCACACCGCCAGATCTTTGACCTCCCTGCACAATGTCTCATCATTGTCGGTGATCAGGCCTACCACCGTCAAACTTAATGATGGTGTTGGAGTCATGCATGGCCATGCAGTCGTGAGTGAACAGGGAGTACAGGAGGGAACTAGGCACGCAGCCCTGAGGGGCCCCCGTGTTGAGGATCTGCGTGGCAGATGTGTTGTTGCCTACCCTTACCACCTGGGGACGGCCCGTAGGAAGTCCAGGATCTAGGTCCAAAAGGAGGTGTTTAGTCCCAGGGTCTATAGCTTAGTGATGAGCTTTGAGGGCACTATGGTGTTGAACGCTGAGCTGTAGTCTATGAACAGCATTCTCACGTAGGTGTTCCTTTTGTCCTGGTGGGAAAGGGCAGTGTTGAGTGCAATAGAGATTGCGTCATCTGTGAATCAGTTGGGGCGGAATGCGAATTGTAGTGGAATGATGGTGTTGATGTGAGCCATGACCGGCCTTTCAAAGCACTTCATGGCTACAGACATGAGTGCTATGGGGCGGTAGTCATTTAGGCAGGTTACCTTGGCATTCTTGGGTACAGGGACTATGGTGGTCTGCATAAAACATGTAGGTATTACAGACCTGGTCAGAGAGAGGTTGAAAATGTCAGTGAAGACACCCGCCAGTTGGTCAGCACATGCTCTGAGTACGCTTCCTGGTAATCCGTCTGTCAACATTCTGTCCGAATGTTGACCTGTTTAAAGGTCTTACTCACATCGGCTACGGAGAGTGTGATCACGCAGTCGTCCGGAACAGCTAGTGCTCTCATGCATGGTTCAGTGTTGCTTGCCTGGAAGCGTGAATACAAGGCATTTAGCTCGTCTGGTAGGCTCGTGTCACTGGGCAGCTCACGGCTTGGTGCTTAAGATAACTATTATGTGATTGATCAATTCCGACTTCATCCACAGGAAGAAATGCAGGTATCTCAGAGAGAAAGAACAATCCTCATCAAATGGTCCACATTACTTTAATGTTGTGTACTAGTTACTTCACACAACAAAGCAAAGAGATGTGGGATATTTACTTTCTTACACACGAGGGCGGCAGGTAGCCCAGCGGTTAGAGCAGTAGGCCAGTAACCGAAAGGTCACGAGTTTGAATCCCCAAGCTGACAATGTGAAAAATGTGCCCTTGAGAAAGGCAATCAAACTCTAATTGCTCCAGGGTTGCTGTTGATAATGGCAGACCCTAGCTGTGACTCCACTTTCTGAGGGAGTCTCAGGGGGAGTTGGGATATGCAAAAAAACACATTTCCAATTCACACTTGGACATGTGCGAAATAGGACAAATATAAGCAGCTAACTCTTGGTGCAGACCCTCATTCTGCTTTTCCCTCATTAAAATTATCTTGCAATTAAGAGAGGAGATACGGATTTGGGCTAGCCTAGTTAGTTCACACATTCATGACGGTCAGTCACCTAATGACTAAAAATGTATAATGTAAAAATAACATAATTAGCCTCCTAAAGAGGAGAGGGACAGTGACATTAGCATGGAGCTGTAACTGGAGGAGACATGACAGCCTTGACACTGTGTGTGTCCCAAATGGCACCCCGTCCCTATTCCCTTTTATTATGCACTATTTTTTAACAGGGCCCATTAGGCTCTGATCAAAGGTAGTGCACTATATAGGGAATAGGGTGCCATTTGGGATGCAGTCCCTGTGTCATTGCGACAAATGGCTCCCCCGACCTCAGTCTCGTGTTATGTGGTGTTATCTTACTCAGAACTACCTCTTCTGATTGGGGTCAGAGATGTACTGGTCCTGGCAGCTAGCTGTCTTGTGTGGATAAGTAGAGCATAGCAATGCCAAGGTCGAGGGTTCAACTCTGTCACGGATCACAAATACACGTACAAAAAATGTATGCACTCACTGTAATGTAGTTGCTTTCGATAAAGGTGTATGCTAAGAGATTATATTATTCCATATCTAAGCTTCTTATTTTCTTACTGTACTATGCAGCTCACTCTCCATTATGGTTTCACTGCATTGTAGCTTTGCTCTTTGCAGGCTGAAACATTGTAGTAGACTGTTGCTTCTTCACTGGTGCAAAGGACTGTTCTTTTTGCAAAGTGGTCATGATTTTCATAACAGGACTTTGACTATTTCTGAGAACAAATGAGCAGCAGAGTGGACTTGTTGCTATGGCTACCTGAACCTGGGCTTGTATGTGTGTGTGTGTGTGTGTGTGTGTGTGTGTGTGTGTGTGTGTGTGTGTGTGTGTGTGTGTGTGTGTGTGTGTGTGTGTGTGTGTGTGTGTGTGTCTGTGTTTCTGCGGTAGAATGGATGCCAAAGCATTGAATTTCATTACTACCACCGTTTAAAAACACAGCATTTTGCAAAGAGGATCAAATGGGATATTTTATCAAATTTTATCAAATCTAAGTGTAGATCAAACATTGTGTTCCTATCCGGCTCAAAGGACCAGTGTGCTGGGACAGGGAATGATGATGAAATCACAAATCTGTGTGATCAAACATTGGCCATTGCATGAACTGGGGGTACAGAATGTATGCTTTGTTTTTTTATATGAACACAACCCAGTGAAATGAAAGATACAGTAAGCAGTTAACAGTCAACATGAGGACAGGCCTGTGTCCATAGATATTATATAATTACAGCCATTCTATGCAGGGCCCTAACCTGATCCTTGGCTCTTTGGCTGCATATATGAAATGTGAAGTGAGAGTTGTCCTGTGGAGTACTGTCCTGTGGCAGGCTGTAGCCAGTCGGTCACCGAGCAGGGTATCTTACCTTATCCTGGGGTATTTGGCTGCAGTCACAGTGTTCTCTTTCCCTGATCCCCCTGTCCCCATCCCTGGTTGCAGCCGAGGCCAGACCCCCACAGTGCTACACCTGGTCCTCAGTGGCCAGGACGAGGGCTGGGATGGCTTGTGCACCATGGAGATGGAGTGCAGTGAGTCACCTGGCAGGACAGGAGGAGCAGACTGTTAGAACCACAGCTCAGACAACACACTGTGAATCGTGTCCTGAATCGTGCCTGTGACTCCTTGTGTCCTCTCTACTCACCTCCTTCTCAAAATGTCACAGAAGGAGGTGAGGTCAGAGGCACGAGGAATCAAGGAAATAACTTTGAGAGATGGATTGCAGTGTTAGAATTTCAGTGCAGACAACATATTTTCCACATTGTTCAGCAAAACAACACACTGGTCAAGACTGTGACTAATGCAGGAGTAGCTTACAGTATATTGGATCAGCTTTATCAGGGCAAACTAATACTGAATATTTTTCTCACAAACTTGTCACTGAAAACAAATGTATCGGTTTATGATAACATTCCTATGATGCTGATTCAATCCATTAGAATCCCTGACAATCTGCACCAATTTAGCCTCTAACTATTTCTAGAACTAATTTCCGTGATTTCTGTGGAGGAATTATTACCATCCGACATTCTGTATTATTGTCATCTAGGAATGTCTAATTATTTCATCGCACTAGCAGCGTTTATATATGGACGTCATTAATATATTAATGGTTTTCTGTAGTCTTTTTCCTGCTAGGCCTAGAGCGAAAAGTAATCAGGATCAAAATCAGACAATATTAACAGAAATCCATTACTGTAATTAAAAGAGAGAGAGAGAGACAGAGATAGAGAGAGAGAGAGAGAGAGAGAGAGAGAGAGAGACAGAGACAGAGAGAGAGAGAGAGAGAGAGAGAGAGAGAGAGAGAGAGATAGAGAGACACAATTAGACCCAACCAAATCATAAGAAAACAAAAATATATAATTACTTGGCATTGGAAATAATTAACAAAACAAAAGAGCAAACTAGAATGCTATTTGGCCCTAAACAGAGAGTACACAGTGGCAGAATACCTGACCACTTTGACTGACCCAAAATTAAGGAAAGCTCAGTGAGCATAGCCTTGCTATTGAGAAAGGCTGCCGTAGGCAGACCTGGCTCTCAAGAGAAGACAGACTATGTGAACACTGCCCACAAAATGAGGTGGAATCTGAGCTGCACTTCCTAACTTCCTGGCAAATGTATGACCATATTAGAGATACATATTTACCTCAGATTACACAGACCCACAAAGAAATAGAAAACAAATCCAATTTTGATAAACTCCTATATCTATTGGGTGAAATACCACAGTGTGCCATCACAGCAGCAATATTTGTGACCTGTTGCCACAAGAAAAGGGCAACCAGTGAAGAACAAACACCACTGTAAATACAACCCATATTTATGTTGATTTATTTTCCCTTTTGTACTTTAACTATTTGCACATCTTACAACACTGTATATAGACATAATATGACATTTGAAATGTCTTTATTATTTTTGAACATTTGGGAGTGTAATGTTTACTGTTCATTTGTTATTGTTTATTTCACTTTTGTTTATTATATATTTTTTAATATATATTTTTTAATATTTCAAACATATGTTTCCCATGCCAATAAAGCCCCTTAAATTGAAATTGAATTGAGAGGGGGGAAAAAGAGAGGGGGTGGGGTAGAGAGAGAGAGAGAGAGAGAGAGAGAGAGAGAGAGAGAGAGAGAGAGAGAGAGAGAGAGAGAGAGAGAGAGAGAGAGAGAGAGACAGAGAGACAGAGAGACAGAGAGACAGAGAGTCAGTGTGAGTCAGTGAGTGAGTGGGAGAGAGGTGGGTGGATTAGAGAGAGAGAGGGAGAAGGAGAGAGGAAGAAAGGGAGAGAAAGAGGGAGAAGAAAGAGAGTCAGTAAATACAATGATTTGTACAAAACATTTATAAGCTTGTTTATACAACCAATCACTGTCAGTGACAGTCAGTCAGTGGTTTAACAGGTTGCCATGGAGACACAGTCAGTCGTAGCCCCTTCAAAATTAGCAGCGCACTAATGGAAAGGCAAAGCTTATCATCCATGATGTAACAATAATATAGTCTTAGAGCAAATACATGTTTTCTCTCTCTGGTGAGTAGGAACATTGGGGAATTCTTGAGTCCTGAGAGTACTATTTCTATGAGTGGAGGATCCAGTGGAGAATGTTCAAACAATTCTATAGAAAACCTGTTACAAACTATGGAGATTCAGTTAGGCTATTGTGTTGAAATACTGCTTCCCCAGTGACATAAAACCGATAAAGATATCAGGACATATTTCTTGTGAACTTTTAAAGATGAGACTTTTCCAGACGTGCTGCTGTGATGTCTTACACATGTAGGATCTTAATTTCAGCCAGTTTGCTACAACAGGAAAATAATCCTGCAGCAACAAGACATTTAAATTATTATGTGGATTATAATTAATTTAAATTTTTGTAGGGGTTGATAGATTTTTCATAAGGGAAAATCAAGTCTGAAATTTCAAAGTGGAAATTACAAACTTCAGAAGCCTACACTACAAGTTTTATATTACCTGTTTTGCAGGAAAGTTCTCCTGCAACCGGGTGATCACATTAAGATCCTACATCTGTATGAAGAGAATAGCAGTGCATAAAAGGCTGAAGCTGACAATGGGGTGTCAGTGGAATGTCTCTAATGTCTTTGAACTGATCTGACTTGCATGAAACTCAGATCAAACAGACTGACTGAGGACACAGACACACATGCACACGCAGACACATGCACACACACACACACACACACACACACACACACACACACACACACACACACACACACACACACACACACACACACACACACACACACACACACACACACACACACACACACACACACACAGTCAGTCACTTTCATGGGGAACAAGGATTTGTTCCAATCTTTATGAGTTATTGAGGCAGAGCAATGACTTAATTTGTGTACACACTGAAAGAGTGAGCCATCAACAATGTACTAAATGTAAACATGCAAATAGTACTTGATAGTTCTATAATACATCAGACGAACTGTCATTCCTAATCAAATCATCCCCATGCTGTGTGTGTGAGTGTCCTGCAGCTGCCATTTCAGCCCATTAGCAAGCGATCTAATTCTGATTTGATCATGGCTCGTTCAGGCTTCTGAGAACAGAACACGCTAACTGCTGTATTCTCTGGTTGCCATGGTAAAAGATAAGAACCAGATACACATGTCCAATGACATCCCACCAGGAAACATAATGAATACAGGAAATACATAATGAGTTCTGAAACAGAAACCACAGCCAGGGGTTGTACTGAGGTTAAGTATTTCTGCGGAGAGGCTCATCGGCTGTCCCCTGCCCTCCATCGATGAAATGCACGTGCACAACTCCAGGACAAGGAAGTGTGCAGGAAAGGTCATTGCCGCCCACCCCAAACACCCCATCTTTCAAAGACTCCCCTCTGGCAAATGGTTCAGGTCAATCTTGACCAAAACCACCTGCCACCTGAACAGTTTATTCCCTGGTGCTGTGGCCCTACCCAACTGGCCATCGGGCTCATAGGTTTAAATAGACTTTGCATTGAGCCGAACACTGCACCTTGCCACCAATGACCTGTAATACTAATAACTGCATTTGCACTATGTACACACTATGTACACCTCTGCACAACACTGTATATGCACTGTACACAGTATATTCGTCACTGCAGCATCTCTCCTTCTGCATACTGTACATATATATCCCCTCTGTAAATTGTATATCCTCACTGTAAATCAGTTTATACTTCAGAGTTTAATGTTTACTGTATTTATATTGTATATTCTGTAAGTTGACTATGTTGACCTGGTGTCTGTATTGTGTTTGTACATTGTCTATTGCTGGCAGCAATCAAATTCTGTGTATGCGTAATTGTAATTGGGGAATAAAGTGATTCTGATTCTGATTCACATCAGAGTAACAGTTATAGGCCTAGATGGTAATATGCATGTATGTGCCTACGTCTCTTTCTCTCTCACCCCCCTCCCCGATCTCTCCCTTTCTCTCTAAATGTTATCTGTGCAGGCGGTTTGACTAGTAGTCAATGACAACACACATATGTGCTCTGCCACAGAATGCCACATTGCGTGATTTCCACACCGTTGTTATAGTAACAATGCAAAAATCCTCCATCCACTTCAGAAGACTGCTAAACGATACTTGATCAGAGTCCAACAGAATGTCACTGATAACCAGACTGTGCTGTGCGCTGACACAACATCTGTGTAATTGTTATAGTTTGTAAACATAAAACAAACATTTAAAAATGAATAGATTTGGTAGATAGTGTTTCATTATTTTGACCTCTCCACATTATAATTGGAAGAGGAAGTGTAAACTCTAACAGGTAACTCCAAACACATTTTCGCTAAGAGCAGCTGTTTAGCTTGTTAAACAAAGGTTAGCCATGTGTTGGAAAAAATTTATCAAGAAAGTTTACTAGCAGCCAGCGGCACTTACCGCACTAGTAGCCATATTAACGGATGCTTTTTCAAAGCTACTCCAGTGAGTGTAATTTGCTCAATATTAGGAGTGCCATACCAAGCGATGATGCAGCCAGTCAAGGTGCTCTCGATGGTGCAGCTATAGAACTTCTTGAGGATCTGAGGACCCATGCCAAATCTTTTCAGCCTCCTGAGGGGGAAGAGGTGTTGTCGTGCCCAGTTCACGACTGTGTTGGTGTGTTTGGATCATGATAGATCCTTGGTGATGTGGACACAGAGGAACTTGAAACACTCAACCCACTCCACTACAGCCCTGTCAATGTGAATGGGGGTGTGTTCGGCCCTCCATATCCTGTAGTACACAATCAGCTCCTTTGTCTTACTGACGTTGAGGGAGAGGTTGTTGTCCTGGCACCACACTGCCAGGTCTCTGACCTCCTCCCTATAGGTGGTCTTATCGTCATCGGTGATCCGGCCTACCACCATTGTGTTGTTGGCAAGCTTAATGATGGTGTTGGAGTCGTGCCCGGCCACGCAGTCGTAGGTGAACAGGGAGTACAGGAGGAGACTAAGCACGCACCCCTAAGGGGCCCCTGTGTTGAGGGTCAGAATGGCAGATGTGTTGTTGCCTAACATCACCACCTGGGGGCCGCCTGTCAGGAAGTCCAGGATCCATTTCCAGAGGGATGTGTTCAGTCCCAGGGTCCTTAGCTTAGTGATGAGCTTTGAGGGCACTATGGTGTTGGACACTGAGCTCTAGTCAATGAACAGCACTCTCACGTAGGTGTTTATTTTGTCCAAGTGGGAAAGGGCAGTGTAGAGTGCGATAGATTGTGTCATTTGTGGATCTGTTGGGGCGGTATCCAAATTGGAGTGGGTCCAGGGTGTCTGGAATGATGGTGGGTATTGATGTGAGCCAAGACCAGCCTTTCAAAGCATTTCATGGCTACCGGTGTGAGTGCTACAGGGCGATAGTCATTTACACAGGTTACCTTGGCATTCTTGGCCACAGGGACTATGGTGGTCTGCTTGAAACATGTAGGTATTACAGACTGGGTCAGGGAGAGGTTGAAAAAGTCAGTGAAGACACTTGCCTGCTGGTCAGTGCATGCTCTGAGTATGCGTCCTGGTCATCCGTCTGGCCCTGCGGCCTTGTGAATGTTAACCTGTTTAAAGGTCTTGCTCACATCAGTTATGGCGAGCATGATCACACAGTCGTCCGGAACAGCGGATGCTCGCAGGCATGGTTCAATGTTGCTTGTCTCGAAGCAAGCATAGAAGGCATTTAGCTCATCTGGTAGTCTCGTGTCACTGGGCAGCTCGTGGCTGGGATTCCCTTTGTAATCTGTGATAGTTTGCAAGTACTGCCACATCCGACGAGCCTCAGAGCCGGTGTAGTACGATTCGATCTTAGTCCTGTATTGATGCTTTGCCTGTTTGATACCGTTCCATTCATTCATTCTTAAAAAAGCCACCTAGCAGTTTTATTAATTTGGCTTTAACTAGCCCAGATAGGTTCCCAATCTCCCAACTTCATAACTAGCTACCAAGAAGCCATTTCAGGCTATCAATCAAGTTAGAGTAGCTAGCTTGTCTAACTACAGGTAACTGCCAAAATGTCTCTAGATTGCAGGAAAAAGCTGTTTCAGGTGTTTGAAAAATGCTAAATTCTCCAACCACCCTCACGTACTTTGTGCCCCCTCTGACGTTTGGGGTGCATGACTCCCTTGCCAGCCATTACTATGAGCCCATCCTCCCCAATGAAGGTGCCACCAGCCACCTGTGGTCAGCACAGCACCCAAGTCTGTACTGTTCACCTTCTAACAAAGACGAGAGGTATGAGTCTCTCTGTATGACCTTTCTACTATAACTATTTTAATGGGCATGGCTCAAACAAGCACAAATTATACAGGAAGGGCTTCTCCTTGTCCACAGAGGACTCAGCAAAGCAACTGCTTGTTTTGTTTTTTGCTTTTAATGGTGAGTGGACATCCACTGTCCTTTCATATTATTCTGGATAGCATCAGAGAGGAATGAGATGGGGAGACATATGTGGTGTAAGACTGAGGAGAAAGTGTCAGGGTAAATGTCAAACCAATACCCATGTCTGGACTCTGCAGTCTGCAGCACCACTGAACCAGACTGGCAAAAAGGATCTGCTTGCTTCTATTGCACATTGTTCCTCTGAGGATTAATTTCTAAGAGCCTCAAACTGTTTCTGGATCAGAATTTCATTATTCTATTCTACATCATTTTCAAATGGTAACGTTCACATCAAACAAAAATTGTCTCATTATTGGTTCTGTTACAGGCTTTGGTTTTTCCATTTATGTTTTGAGATTGGACTTTAGCACGAATAGCTCGTTAGCACGTAGGGCGCACCGATTGGTGTCACCTCGTTAGTCAGTATGTGTTACACCTGTGCTGGTTGCGGTCTCATTAGTGGGAAGGTGTTTCACCTGTGCTTGCCCAGGTGCTATTTAAGAGTGGCTGGCCCAGTGCTCCAGTTGTCTTGATACTGTAGTTGCGGAGGGTTAACACCTTTAGTTGACGCTCCCTATTTTGATTTTTAGACAAACAATTCTTTATATGATTTTGTGTTGGTCCACCTTTTTGGTTTGCTTCCTGTCTTTAAGTTTGGTGTGTGTTTTCCTTTTGTTTGCCTCTTAGTGGGCAAATTTAGTAGGTGATCATGGTGGGTGTCTTTTAGGTTCCAGTTGTTGTTGCTAGTGTCTTTCAGAACCCCTCCTAAAACCTCACTTGTTTTGTTTTGGTTGTTGTCAGTGACTCTTTGTTAGTTCCCCCTTCTGTTTTGAGCGACATTATTTGGTTTTCTTGCTGGGGAATGTAATAGTTCTGAGTGACAGTAAAACGCTACATGTCCAATGGAAACGTCTGATATCCAGTGAAATGGATAGGATGTTGTAACCGTTGAGACATTACTCTGCCTGCTACTCCATAAATCTGTAGTTTATGTCTGCATCCCAAATTGTATCCTTTTCCCTATATAGTGCACTACAAAGGGGAAAGTAATGCACTATATAGGGGATAGGATGACATTTGTGATGCACATTATGGCTTTCTGTTGGAGCTGCCAGCATACTATTAACTCGACCTGTTACTGGCCAATCAAGTAAAATTGCTCCTGTTCTGTTTTCTTTATTACAGTTTGTGAGTTTGAAATCGGCAGGCTCCCAATGGGTTCCACATCACTGGGTTTGATGAGACAATTCTCCCTCTGTGCATGCGTTAGTGCCTGATAAATACTGAAACAATTGCCTTGAAGGCATGTACAGTCAGGGAAAAAAGTATTTGATCCCCTGCTGATTTTGTACGTTTGCCCACTGACAAAGACATGATCAGTCTATAATTTTAATGGTAGGTTTATTTGAACAGTGAGAGACAGAATAACAACAAAAAAATCCAGAAAAACGCATGTCAAAAATTGTATTACTTGATTTGCATTTTAATGAGGAAAATAAGTATTTGACCCCTCTGCAAAACATGACTTAGTACTTGGTGTCAAAACCCTTGTTGGCAATCACAGAGGTCAGATGTTTCTTGTAGTTGGCCACCAGGATTGCACACATCTCAGGAGGGATTTTGTCCCACTCCTCTTTGCAGATCTTCTCCAAGTCATTAAGGTTTCGAGGCTGACGTTTGGCAACTCGAACCTTCAGCTCCCTCCACAGATTTTCTATGGGATTAAGGTCAGGAGACTGGCTAGGCCACTCCAGGACCTTAATGTGCTTCTTCTTGAGTCACTCCTTTGTTGCCTTGGCTGTGTATTTTGGGTCATTGTCATGCTGGAATACCCATCCACGACCCATTTTCAATGCCCTGGCTGAGGGAAGGAGGTTCTCACCCAAGATTTGACGGTACATGGCCCCTTCCATCGTCCCTTTGATGCGGTGAAGTTGTCCTGTCCCCTTAGCAGAAAAACAACCCCAAAGCATAATGTTTCCACCTCCATGTATCTCCCGAAAGGCGCAGTGGTCTAAGGCACTGCATCGCAGTGCTAGCTGTGCCACTAGAGATCCTGGTTCGTATCCAGGCTCTGCTGTAGCCGGCCGTGACCGGGAGACCAATGGGGCGGCGCACAATTGGCCCAGCATCGTCCAGGGTAGGGGAGGGAATGGCCGGCAGGGAGGTACAGTGGGGAAAAAAGTATTTAGTCAGCCACCAATTGTGCAAGTTCTCCCACTTAAAAAGATGAGAGAGGCCTGTAATTTTCATCATAGGTACACGTCAACTATGACAGACAAAATGAGCATTTTTTTTCCAGAAAATCACATTGTAGGATTTTTTATGAATTTATTTGCAAATTATGGTGGAAAATAAGTATTTGGTCAATAACAAAAGTTTCTCAATACTTTGTTATATACCCTTTGTTGGCAATGACACAGGTCAAACGTTTTCTGTAAGTCTTCACAAGGTTTTCACACACTGTTGCTGGTATTTTGGCCCATTCCTCCATGCAGATCTCCTCTAGAGCAGTGACGTTTTGGGGCTGTCGCTGGGCAACACGGACTTTCAACTCCCTCCAAAGATTTTCTATGGGGTTGAGATCTGGAGACTGGCTAGGCCACTCCACGACCTTGAAATGCTTCTTTCGAAGCCACTCCTTCGTTGCCCGGGCGGTGTGTTTGGGATCATTGTCATGCTGAAAGACCCAGCCACGTTTAATCTTCAATGCCCTTGCTGATGGAAGGAGGTTTTCCCTCAAAATCTCACGATACATGGCCCCATTCATTCTTTCCTTTACACAGATCAGTCGTCCTGGTCCCTTTGCAGAAAAACAGCCCCAAAGCATGATGTTTCCACCCCCATGCTTCACAGTAGGTATGGTGTTCTTTGGATGCAACTCAGCATTCTTTGTCCTCCAAACACGACGAGTTGAGTTTTTACCAAAAAGTTATATTTTGGTTTCATCTGACCATATGACATTCTCCTAATCCTCTTCTGGATCATCCAAATGCACTCTAGCAAACTTCAGACGGGCCTGGACATGTACTGGCTTAAGCAGGGGGACACGTCCTGCACTGCAGGATTTGAGTCCCTGGCGGCGTAGTGTGTTACTGATGGTAGGCTTTGTTACTTTGGTCCCAGCTCTCTGCAGGTCATTCACTAGGTCCCCCCGTGTGGTTCTGGGATTTTTACTCACCGTTCTTGTGATCATTTTGACCCCACGGGGTGAGATCTTGCGTGGAGCCCCAGATCGAGGGAGATTGACAGTTATTTTGTGTTTCTTCCATTTGTGAATAATCGCACCAACTGTTGTCACCTTCTCACCAAGCTGCTTGGCGATGGTCTTGTAGCCCATTCCAGCCTTGTGTAGGTCTACAATCTTGTCCCTGACATCCTTGGAGAGCTCTTTGGTCTTGGCCATGGTGGAGAGTTTGGAATCTGATTGATTGTTTGCTTCTGTGGACAGGTGTCTTTTATACAGGTAACAAGCTGAGATTAGGAGCACTCCCTTTAAAAGTGTGCTCCTAATCTCAGCTCGTTACCTGTATAAAAGACACCTGGGAGCCAGAAATCTTTCTGATTGAGAGGGGGTCAAATACTTATTTCCCTCATTAAAATGCAAATCAATTTATAACATTTTTTACATGCGTTTTTCTGGATTTTTTTGTTGTTATTCTGTCTCTCACTGTTCAAATAAACCTACCATTAAGATTATAGACTGATCATTTCTTTGTCAGTGGGCAAACGTACAAAATCAGCAGGGGATCAAATACTTTTTTCCCTCACTGTACACACACACACTGAAGGCAGATGGCATTGGTTTTATTAACCTCCTCACCCTCATCTGTTAGAAGCCTTGAAGAGCTATCAACAACCAATCAGCCATAATGTCTGTTCAGATGGACCTACAAACAGTACTGTTATAATGGTACAAATAGAGGTTCAAGACCCTCATAAGACATCACAGTAAAATAGGATTTATTGCAAAAGGAAATAGTAAAATGGTAGTGTACTGGGAAAGATGGGTTAGTCTGTGGACATTAGAGTTAGAATTAAGATTAGAGTGATTGGTTGATTGGCCGATACACTTGGAATCCAGTATGATTAGGAAAGAACTCCCCAGAGAAGCAGAGCAGAAAAGGTAGCTAGCTAGTTCGCTTTTTTGCTGCTAGCTAGCTGACAATCCCAACCAAAAATGTCTGGTTCCCTGTTTGGCTAGAGGCTAGCTAGCTAACGAACCCCAAAAACCACATAGATAAAAATCAACACTCTCCAGCAATGATACCAGCCACAAGTGTAGTCAGATTGACTCCTCAGTACAGGTGCTTTTAGATGCTAGCTAATGATGATAGCTAACATTAGCATTAATCGCTGACTAACTTACTAACTGGTAAACATGAGATTATAAACATACTTGGGTTACAAAACGAATAGGTAGTTAGTTTTAGGTAGTTACACACACTACTAAACTGCTTGTATTATTCAGAAAACATGCATATTTCTTTCAGCTCTGGCCTCTTTTATAGATTACGCCGTTTTGGACCCCAAGATGAGTGGCGCTGCTCAGGGCAAAAAGGTAACTGTATAGAAAAAACGTTGCTAGGGGTAAGTACAGTTTTTTTTGTACTAAAAGGCTGGGAAGGATAAAACACAGATGAAAGGGGGAAAGTATCTTTAATAAAATGATACGAAATGTATTCGCTACAGTACTATTGAATTATCAATATTAGTGCCCACCACTATTTATCACCGTCCACCTGCATAGACATCAATACTGAATTGTTGGACAAGATGGAAAATTCATATTATGTTCTAATTAAATTAAGCCAAAAATGTCCCAGGTTAATTTATTCGACATTCTACATTTGTTGCTAAGATAATTATCTGACAAAAATGTATTAATGATGTGCGCACTTATAATGAAGCCAAACGTGTCAAAAAAGGAAGTCTTACGCACTTATTGTCAAAGTTGATACAGTGAGGGAAAAAAGTATTTGATCCCCTGCTGATTTTGTATGTTTGCCCACTGACAAATAAATTATCAGTCTATAATTGTAATGGTAGGTTTATTTGAACAGTGAGAGACAGAATAACAACAAAAAAATCCAGAAAAACGCATGTCAAAAATTTTATAAATTGATTTGCATTTTAATGAGGGAAATAAGTATTTGACCCCCTCTCAATCAGAAAGATTTCCTGCTCCCAGGTGTCTTTTATACAGGTAACGAGCTGAGATTAGGAGCACACTCTTAAAGGGAGTGCTCCTAATCTCAGTTTGTTACCTGTATAAAAGACACCTCTCCACAGAGCCAACCAATCAATCAGATTCCAAACTCTCCACCATGGCCAAGACCAAAGAGCTCTCCAAGGATGTCAGGGACAAGATTGTAGACCTACACAAGGCTGGGATGGGCTACAAGACCATCGCCAAGCAGCTTGGTGAGAAGGTGACAACAGTTGATGTGATTATTTGCAAATGGAAGAAACACAAAAGAACTGTCAATCTCCCTCGGCCTGGGGCTCCATGCAAGATCTCACCTCGTGGAGTTGCAATGATCATGAGAACGGTGAGGAATTAGTCCAGAACTACACGGGAGGATCTTGTCAATGATCTCAAGGCAGCTGGGACCATAGTCACCAAGAAAGCAATTGGTAACACACTACGCCGTGAAGGACTGAAATCCTGCAGCGCCCGCAAGGTCCCCCTGCTCAAGAAAGCACATATACAGGCCCGTCTGAAGTTTGCCAATGAACATCTGAATGATTCAGAGGAGAACTGGGTGAAAGTGGTGGTGAGATGAGACCAAAATGGAGCTCTTTGGCATCATTTGGAGGAGGAGGAATGCTGCCTATGACCCCAAGAACACCATCCCCACCGTCAAACATGGAGGTGGAAACATTATGCTTTGGGGGTGTTTTTCTGCTAAGGGGACAGGACAACTTCACCGCGTCAAAGGGACGATGGACGGGGCCATGTACCGTCAAATCTTGGGTGAGAACCTCCTTCCCTCAGCCAGGGCATTGAAAATGGGTTGTGATTAGGTATTCCAACATGACAATGACCCAATGACCCACACAAGGCCAAGGCAACAAAGGAGTGGCTCAAGAAGAAGCACATTAAGGTCCTGGAGTGGCCTAGCCAGTCTCCAGACCTTAATCCCATAGAAAATATGTGGAGGGAGCTGAAGGTTCGAGTTGCCAAACGTCAGGCTCAAAACCTTAATGACTTGGAGAAGATCTGCAAAGAGGAGTGGGACAAAATCCCTCCTGAGATGTGTGCAAACCTGGTGGCCAACTACAAGAAACGTCTGACCTCTGTGATTGCCAACAAGGGTTTTGACACCAAGTACTAAGTAATGTTTTGTAGAGGGGTCAAATACTTATTTCCCTCATTAAAATGCAAATCAATTTATAACATTTTTGACATGCGTTTTTCTGGATTTTTTTGTTGTTATTCTGTCTCTCACTGTTCAAATAAACATACCATTAAAATTATAGACTGATCATGTCTTTGTCAGTGGGCAAACGTACAAAATCAGCAGGGGATCAAATACTTTTTTCCCTCACTGTATATGCATTGAGTTAAATAGTATTACATACATCAGAAGGTAATACCTCACATCTGCCATGGATAAAAAAAATTGCCTAGTAATATAATTGAATAGACCCATATATGCTCTATGTAATCAAGAAACAAATTGTCTCCCTGACATCTCCTTCCTTTCTACTGAATTAATGTCAGCCCATAAACACCCCACAGCCCTGGAATTATAACTATTTTTGTGGAAGCCAGGCACTGAAGGGTATACAACACAACAAGAATAGACTCATAGGAATCCTAAAGAATAATGATTGCTAATTATGTTTAGTCATTGTACTGCTATTAAAGTAATCACCCACTGGTCACAGACGTCAATTCAACATCTATTCCACATCTATTCAACCAGTGTGTGCCCAGTTGTCATATGCAATATTCATGAATAATTGCTGCATCATTATGCCTGGTAATAGATTATTTGTGGTTTCCTTTTCTATATCAAAATAGCTTGTATGGCAGAAATACTTAAATAATTGATTAATCGGACAACAAAAATAGTTTTTGGCTGCAGTCTCAATGGGAACAACTACCAACTGCTTCTCTTATTCACAGTTAGAGTGAGGATCAAACAGGATCAAACATTAGAATTAATCCTGACTCCTGGCCCGCATGAACATTGTTCAAAGGTCTCTGTAATCCTCAGGCACGTGGCCCCTTTGAATCCATTCATAAAAAGTGGAAATGGAAAAGCAATAAGGTAAGTTAATGAATGTTTTATCAAGGATCAGCTCTCTGGGTGTGACAAGATAATCCTCTCAGATTAAACAAGCCAAAATGTCAAATACTGCTTTTGGATAAATCAAGTCTGAGCACATTGATTCCCAGAGGTCACACTCCCTCAGAGATAGATGACATGCTATGTTGCACTCCATTCACCTGCTCAACACACACACAGACACACACACACACACACACCACACCTACACACACAGACTCCCTCATAGAGATGGCATACTATGTTGCACTCTACACCCCTGCACACCCCGTTTCTTCATCCTTTGAGCCTCCAGAGAAGTGGGAGTTATTTTGTTGGAGGTTTATAGTTCAATAGAGCCATCTAGTGGCCATGTTTGATAAATGTTCTGTACGTTAACCTTACCAGAACCCCAGTGCAGTAGAATTTCCCCACACATATTTAGCAGTTCGACTGATATTCTGCTAGATGGCAACCGAAAGAATAATTTATTTTTGAGGACTAATTACATTTACATTTTTGTCATTTAAGAGACAGACACTTATTACAATCGGTCTTTGGGTCTTTCCAAATACAACATCAAAGAAGTGAAAGAGGTGACTTGATTGTTGTAAATCAAACATATGTATGTGTCATTTTTTTGTACAGCCACAGGGGAAGGAAAACTACAGTGTGCCTTTTATCCCTAAAAGGTAAAAGAATCTCATGATTTTGCAAACGCTTTTTTTGATCCCTTCTGAAAATGTAGGACTTTTTCAAGCTTCTAGTTACCAACAAAAAAACCTGATTTCTGTGTTAATATGGAATAATTAAAAATGATCTCTCTTTTGTATACTAGTGCAGGGTATATGAACTCAATCTGGCTTTCAACTTGCTATTGAAAGTTGTAATAATAGAATGCACAAGGTGCAATTTTGAAATTGGGTAGTGCATCACCAGTTTTCCTCGTCATGGTAGTCATTGCATACCTTAGAGAGTTATATATAACTTATCAGAAATTTCCAGATCAACTAGCCCATGTCAGCTCACGTTTTTTAGCTAGGTTTTTAGCCCATAGATTTTGTAGTAATGTTTGAGTCAAATTAATTAAAAATGAAAAGCTGAAATGTCAATAAGTATTCAACCCCTTTGTTATGGCAAGCCTAAATAACTTCAGGAGTAAACATTTGCTTAACAAGTCACATAATACGTTGCATGGAGTCACTCTATGTGCAATAATAGTGTTTAACATGATTTTTGAATGACTACCTCATCTCTGTACCCCACACATACAATTATCTGTAAGGTCCCTCAGTCGAGCAGTGAATTTCAAACACAGATTCAACCACAAAGACCAATGAGGTTTTCCAATGACTTGCAAAGAAGGGCACCTATTGGTAGATGGGTAAAAAGAAAGCAGACATTGAATATTCCTTTGAGCATGGTGAAGTTAAAAATTACACTTTGGATGGTGTATCAATACACCCAGTCACAATAAAGATACAGGCGTCCTTCCTAACTCAGTTGCCGGAGAGGAAGGAAACCGCTCAGGGATTTCATCATGAGGCCAATGGTGACTTTAAAACAGTTATAGAGTTTAATGGCTGTGGTAGGAGAAAACTGAGGATGCATCAACAACATTGTAGTTACTCCACAATACTAACCTAAATGACAGAGTGAAAAGAAGGAAGCCTGTACAGAATAAAAAATATTCCAAAACATGCATCCTGTTTGCAATAAGGCACTAAAGTAAAACTGCAAAAAATGTGGCAAAGAAATTAACTTTATATCCTGAATACAAAGCGTTATGTTTGGGGCAAATCCAACACAGCACGTCACTGAGTACCACTCTTCATATTTTCAAGCATGGTGGTGGCTGCATCATGTTATGGGTTTGCTTGTCATCGGCAAGGACTAGGGAGGTTTTTTAATAAAAATAAATGTAATATAGCTAAGCACAGGCAAAATCCTAGAGGAAAACCTGGTTCAGTTTGCTTTCCAACAGACACTGGGAGACAAATTCACCTTTCAGCAGGACAATAACCTAAAACACAAGGAGTTGGTCACCAAGATGAGATTGAATGTTCCTGAGTGGCCTAGTTACAGTTTTGACTTAAATTGGCTTGAAAATCTATGGCAAGACTTGAAAATGGCTGTCTAGCTATTTTCAACAACCAACTTGACAGAGCTTGAATGATTTTAAAAATAATAATGTGCAAATATTGTACATTCCAGGTGTGCAAAGCTCTTAGAGACTTACCCAGAAAGACTCACAACTGTAATCAGTGCCAAAGGTGATTCTAACATGTATTGACTTAGGAGTGTGAATACTTTAAAAACATGTTTTCACTTTGTCATTATGGGGTATTTTGTTGTAGATGGGTGAGAAAAAATATATATTTAATCCATTTTGAATTCAAGCTGTAACACAACAAAATGTGGAATAAGTCAAGGGGTATGAATAGTTTCTGAAGGCACTGCATGTACCCTGAAAATATGTAGATATTGACCCACCCCAGTATAACAAAAGAAATACTAAAAAATGTAAATACAGTTGAAGTCGGAAGTTTACATAAACCTAAGCCAAATACATTTAAACTCAGTTTTTCACAATTCCTGACATTTGATCCCAGTAAAAATTCCCTGTTTTATTTCAGTTAGGATCACCACTTTATTTTAAGTATGTGAAATGTCAGAATAATAGTAGAGAGAATGATTTATTTCAGCTTTTATTGTCCTTAAGCCATTTGGCCACAACTTTGGAAGTATGCTTGGGGTCATTGTCCATTTGGAAGACCCATTTGCGACCAAGTTTTAACTTCCTGACTGATGTCTTGAGATGTTGCTTCAATATATCCACATAACCGTAGTCTGTCTTTTTTATGGCGGTTTTGGAGCAGTGGCTTCTTCCTTGCTGAGCGGTCTTTCAGGTTATGTCAATATAGGACTTGTTTTACTGTGGATATATATATACTTTTGTACCTGTTTCCTCCAGCAACTTCACAAGGTCCTTTGCTGTTGTTCTGGGATTGATTTGCACTTTTCGCACCAAAGTACGTTCATCTCTAGGAGACAGAACGCGTCTCCTTACTGAGCTGTATGATGGCTGCGTGGTCCCATGGTGTTTATAGTTGCGTACTATTGTTTGTACAGATGAACGTGGTACCTTCAGGCGTTTGGAAATTGCTCCCAAGGATGAACCAGACTTGTGGAGGTCTACAAATTTTTTTCTGAGGTCTTGGCGGATTTATTTTGATTTTCCCATGATGTCAAGCAAAGAGGCACTGAGTTTGAAGGTAGGCCTTGAAATACATCAACAGGTACACCTCCAATTGACTCAAATGATGTAAATTAGCCTATCAGAAGCTTCTACAGCCATGACATCATTTTCTGGAATTTTCCAAGCTGTTTAAAGGCACAGTCAACTTAGTGTATGTAAACTTCTGACCCACTGGAATTGTGATACAGTGAATTATAAGTGAAAGAATCTGTCTGTAAACAATTGTTGGAAAAATTACTTGTCATGCACAAAGTAGATGTCCTAACCGACTTGCCAAAACTATAGCTTGTTAACAAGAAATTTGTGGAGTGGTTGAAAAACAAGTTTTAATGACTCCAACCTACAGTGGGGAAAAAAAGTATTTAGTCAGCCACCAATTGTGCAAGTTCTCCCACTTAAAAAGATGAGAGAGGCCTGTAATTTTCATCATAGGTACACGTCGACTATGACAGACAAATTAAGGAAAAAAAATCAAGAAAATCACATTGTAGGATTTTTAATTAATTAATTTGCAAATTATGGTGGAAAATAAGTATTTGGTCACCTACAAACAAGCAAGATTTCTGGCTCTCACAGACCTGTAACTTCTTCTTTAAGAGGCTCCTCTGTCCTCCACTCGTTACCTGTATTAATGGCACCTGTTTGAACTTGTTATCAGTATAAAATACACCTGTCCACAACCTCAAACAGTCACACTCCAAACTCCACTATGGCCAAGACCAAAGAGCTGTCAAAGGACACCAGAAACAAAATTGTAGACCTGCACCAGGCTGGGAAGACTGAATCTGCAATAGGTAAGCAGCTTGGTTTGAAGAAATCAACTGTGGGAGCAATTATTAGGAAATGGAAGACATACAAGACCACTGATAATCTCCCTCGATCTGGGGCTCCACGCAAGATCTCACCCCGTGGGGTCAAAATGATCACAAGAACGGTGAGCAAAAATCCCAGAACCACACGGGGGGACCTAGTGAATGACCTGCAGAGAGCTGGGACCAAAGTAACAAAGCCTACCATCAGTAACACACTACGCCGCCAGGGACTCAAATCCTGCAGTGCCAGACGTGTCTCCCTGCTTAAGCCAGTACATGTCCAGGCCCGTCTGAAGTTTGCTAGAGTGCATTTGGATGATCCAGAAGAGGATTGGGAGAATGTCATATGGTCAGATGAAACCAAAATATAACTTTTTGGTAAAAACTCAACTCGTCGTGTTTGGAGGACAAAGAATGCTGAGTTGCATCCAAAGAACACCATACCTACTGTGAAGCATGGGGGTGGAAACATCATGCTTTGGGGCTGTTTTTCTGCAAAGGGACCAGGACGACTGATCCGTGTAAAGGAAAGAATGAATGGGGCCATGTATCGTGAGATTTTGAGTGAAAACCTCCTTCCATCAGCAAGGGCATTGAAGATGAAACGTGGCTGGGTCTTTCAGCATGACAATGATCCCAAACACACCGCCCGGGCAACGAAGGAGTGGCTTCGTAAGAAGCATTTCAAGGTCCTGGAGTGGCCTACCCAGTCACCAGATCTCAACCCCATAGAAAATCTTTGGAGGGAGTTGAAAGTCCGTGTTGCCCAGCGACAGCCCCAAAACATCACTGCTCTAGAGGAGATCTGCATGGAGGAATGGGCCAAAATACCAGCAACAGTGTGTGAAAACCTTGTGAAGACTTACAGAAAACGTTTGACCTGTGTCATTGCCAACAAAGGGTATATAACAAAGTATTGAGAAACTTTTGTTATTGACCAAATACTTATTTTCCACCATCATTTGCAAATAAATTCATAAAAAATCCTACAATGTGATTTTCTGGATTTTTTTCCCTCATTTTGTCTGTCATCGTTGACGTGTACCTATGATGAAAATTACAGGCCTCTCTCATCTTTTTAAGTGGGAGAACTTGCACAATTGGTGGCTGACTAAATACTTTTTTTCCCCACTGTAAGTGTATGTAAAGTGTATAGTCGTGGTCAAATGTTTTGAGAATGACACAAGTATTGGTCTTCACAAAGTTCGCTGCTTCAGTGTTATGATATATTGTTGTTAGATGTTACTATGGTATACTGAAGTATAATTACAAGCATTCCATAAGTGTCAAAGGCTTTTATTGACAATTACATTAAGTTTATGCAAAGAGTCAATATTTGCAGTGTTGACCCTTCTTTTTCAAGACCTCTGCAATCCGCCCTGGCATGCTGTCAATTAACTTCTGAGCCACATCCTGACTGATGGCAGCCCATTCTTGCATAATCAATGCTTGGAGTTTGTCAGAATTTGTGGGGTTTTGTTTGTCCACCTGGACCCAACATTTTGATGTTTTGTTCCCCGAGCCACTTAGTTATCACTTTTGCCTTATGGCAAGGTGCTTCATCATGCTGGAAAAGGCATTGGTCGTCACCAAACTGTTCTTGGATGGTTGGGAGAAGTTGCTCTCGGAGGATGTGTTGGTACCATTCTTTATTCATGGTTGTGTTCTTAGGTAAAATTGTGAGTGAGCCCACTCCCTTGGCTGAGAAGCAACCCCACACATTAATGGTCTCAGGATACTTTACTGTTGGCATTACACAGGACTGATGGTAGCGCTCACCTTGTCTTCTCCGGACAAGGTGTTTTCCGGATGCCCCAAACAATCGGAAAGGTGATTCATCAGAGAAAATGACTTTACTCCAGTCCTCAGCAGTCCAATCCCTGTACCTTTTGCAGAATATCAGTCTGTCCCTGATGTTTTTCCTGGAGAGAAGTGGCTTCCTCGCTGCCCTTCTTGACACCAGGCCATCCTCCAAAAGTATTCGCCTCACTGTGTGTGCAGATGCACTCACACCTGCCTGCTGCCATTCCTGAGCAAGCTCTGCACTGGTGGTGCCCCGATCCCGCAGCTGAATCAACTTTAGGAGACGGTCCTGGCGCTTGCTGGACTTTCTTGGGAGCCCTGATGCCTTCTTCACAACAATTGAACCTCTCTCCTTGAAGTTCTTGATGATCCAATATCCTTGCCTGTGAAGCCCTTTTTGTGCAAAGCAATGATGACGGCACGTGTTTCCTTGCAGGTAACCATGGTTAACAGAGGAAGAACAATGATTTCAAGCACCACCCTCCTTTTAAAGCTTCCAGTCTGTTATTCTAACTCAATCAGCATGACAGAGTGATCTCCAGCCTTGTCCTCGTCAACACTCTCACCTGTGTTAACAAGAGAATCACTGACATGATGGCAGCTGGTCCTTTTGAGGCAGGGCTCAAAAATGCAGTGAAAATGTTTTTTGGAGATTAAGTTCATTTTCATGGCAAAGAGGGACTTTGCAATTAATTGCAATTCATGTGATCACTCTTCATGACATTCTGGAGTATATGCAAATTGCCATCATCAAAACTGAGGCAGCAGACTTTGTGAAAATTAGTATTTGTGTAATTCTCAAAACTTTTGACCACGACTGTACATATTAGGCTTCCAGTCAATGTCTCTACACCAAGTTGAGAGTCTCATCTTTCAGATACAATTGGAACTGAGTTGATTAGCCCATAGCTTTCCAAAGTTAGAGCTAAAAGTCTGATGGCACCGGCGGGCATTTTGCCTAAATCAGCCATATCTGTAGTACCGGTATGTCAGATTAGCTCAATCGCCAATTTCTCAGCCTCTGAGAAGCACAGAAACAAAACACTTTGAATGAATAACAGACAAATGTTCATAACAAGTGGCTATGGATGAAATTGATCAAAATATATATTCAAACATGAAAAACACAAATGTCTATTTTGAAAAATGACATTTTACTATTTTTATATGCTTATTTTGGGGAATTTAAACCATTTACTTGTGTTAAAAAAGGTTAATAATTGTTTTGCTGTTTGACAGAGTGTATTTTTGCCATCCTTTCCAATTTGGGGTCACAAATGACCCCTGTTGGCACTTTCAGGGTTAAGGATTTCTGTGGCTCATCACTGGCCTGACTGCTAACAGGAAATGCTCTCATAAGGTGTGGCCTGTGGCTTGACATTGAAAGGCAGTTAATCTCTCTGTGTCTAACTAACAGTGGTCTAGGTCTCAGAAACACTCTTAGAAAAAAGGGTTCCAAAATGGTTATTCGGCTGCCCCCATAGCAGAACCCTTTTTGGTTTCAGGTATAACCCTTTTGGGTTCCATGTAGACCTCTGTGGAAAGGGGAACCCAAAAAGAGTTCTACCTGGAACCAAAAGGGTTCTTCAAAGGGTTCTCCTATGGGCACAGCCGAAGAACCCTTTTAGGTTCTAGATAGCATCTTTTTTTCTAAGAGTGTATACAGGTGACATACATCAGGCTCAGGCTTCTACATTACGAGGTAATGCTGTGGCCTGTGGGCAGAAGTTGTTACAAGGCAGGACTAGTCATTACCGTGAGAAGTCAAAGACTTAATGATGCACTATTAAATATACACTGAGTGTACAAAACATTAAGAACACCTTCCTAATATTGAGTTGCACCCCCCTTTTTGCCCTCAAAACAGCCTCAATTCGGCGGGGCATGGACTCGAAAGTGTTCCACAGGGATGCTGGCCCATGTTGACTCCAATACTTCCCACAGTTGTGTCATGTTGGCTGGATGTCCTTTGGGTGGTGGACCATTTTTGATACACATGGGAAACTGTTGAGCGTGAAAAACCCAGCAGTGTTGCAGTTCTTGGCATACTCAAACTGGTGCGCCTGGCACCTACTACCATACCATGTTCAAAGGTACTTTGTCTTGCCCATTCACCCGCTGAATGGCACACACACAATCCATGTCTCAGTTGTCTCAAGGCTTAAAAAGCATCTTTAACAAGTGACATCAATAAGGGATCATAGATTTCACCTGGTCAGTCTATGTCATGGAAATGTTTTGTACACTGTGTAGCTTACTAGTCTATTAGCTAAATAAAATAAAATAAAATAAAATAAAATAAAATAAAATGTTATTGGCCACATGCGCCGAATACAACAGGTGCAGACATTACAGTGAAATGCTTACTTACAGCCCTTAACCAACAGTGCATTTATTTTTAATAAAAAAAGTAAAATAAAACAACAACAAAAAAGTGTTGAGAAAAAAAGAGCAGAAGTAAAATAATATAACAGTAGGGAGGCTATATATACAGGGGGGTACCGGTGGCACCGGCTACTTGAGGTAGTTGAAGTAATATGTACATGTGGGTAGAGTTAAAGTGACTATGCATAAATAATTAACAGAGTAGCAGCAGCGTAAAAAGATGGGGTGGGGGGCAGTGCAAATAGTCCGGGTAGCCATGATTAGCTGTTCAGGAGTCTTATGGCTTGGGGGTAGAAGCTGTTGAGAAGTCTTTTGGACCTAGACTTGGCACTCCGGTACCGCTTGCCGTGCGGTAGCAGAGAGAACAGTCTATGACTAGGGTGGCTGGAGTCTTTGACAATTTTGAGGGCCTTCCTCTGACACCGCCTGGAATAGAGGTCCTGGATGGCAGGAAGCTTGGCCCCAGTGATGTACTGGGCCGTACGCACTACCCTCTGTAGTGCCTTGCGGTCGGAGGCCAAGCAGTTGCCATACCAGGCGGTGATGCAACCAGTCAGGATGCTCTCGATGGTGCAGCTGTATAATTTTTTGAGGATCTGAGGATCCATGCCAAATCTTTTCAGTCTCCTGAGGGGAATAGGCTTTGTCGTGCCCTCTTCACAAATGTATTGGTGTGTTTGTACCATGATAGTTCACTGGTGATGGACACCAAGGAACTTGAAGCTCTCAACCTGTTCCACTACAGCCCCGTCAATGAGAATGGGGGCGTGCTCAGTCCTCTTTTTTTTCCTGTAGTCCACAATCATCTCCTTTATCTTGGTCAAGTTGAGGGAGAGGTTGTTATCCTGGCACCACACGGCCAGGTCTCTGACCTCCTCCCTATAGGCTGTCTCATCATTGTCGGTGATCAGGCCTACCACTGTTGTGTCATCGGCAAACTTAATGATGGTGTTGGAGTCGTGCCTGGCCATGCAGTCATGGGTGAACAGGGAGTACAGGAGGGGACTGAGCACGCACCCCTGAGGGGCCCCTGTGTTGAGGATCAGTGTGGCAGATGTGTTGTTACCTACCCTTACCAGCTGGGGGCAGCCCGTCAGGAAGTCCAGGATCCAGTTGCAGAGGGAGGTGTTTAGTCCCAGGATCCTTAGCTTAGTGATGAGCTTTGAGGGAACTATGGTGTTGAATGCTGAGCTGTAGTCAATGAATAGCATTCTCACGTAGGTGTTCCTCTTGTCCAGGTGGGAAAGGGCAGTGTGGAGCGCAATAGAGATTGCATCATCTGTGGATCTGTTGGGGCGGTATGCAAATTGGAGTGGGTCCAGGGTCTCCGGGATAATGGTGTTGATGTGAGCCATGACCAGCCTTTCAAAGCACTTCATGGCTACAGACGTCAGTGCTACGGGTCGGTAGTCATTTAGGCAGGTTATCTTAGTGTCCTTGGGCACGAGGACTATGGTGGTCTGCTTGAAACATGTTGGTATTACAGACTCAGTCTGGGACATGTTGAAAATGTCAGTGAAGACACTTGCCAGTTGGTCAGCACATGCTCGGAGTACACATCCTGGTAATCCGTCTGGCCCTGCGGCCTTGTGAATGTTGACCTGCTTAAAAGTCTTACTCACATCGGCTACGGAGAGCGTGATCACATAGTCATCCGGAACAGCTGGTGCTCTCATGCATGCTTCAGTGTTGCTTGCCTCGAAGCGAGCATAGAAGTGGTTTAGCTCGTCTGGAAGTCTTGTGTCACTGGGCAGCTCGCGGCTGTGCTTCCCTTTGTAGTCTGTAATAGTTTTCAAGCCCTGCCACATCCGACGAGCGTCAGTGCCGGTGTAGTACGATTCAATCTTAGTCCTGTATTGACTCTTTGCCTGTTTGATGGTTCGTCGTTTGATCCCTATAGCAACTAAAGTGCTATGTATCTCTTCATATTCAATGAAGGGAACATATGCATCTCAATATGCAAAAAGCTGTATCACTCATTTTTAACATCTATCTTCTCATATCCCTCTTGTCTCAGCTCCATTCACACAGAGCAGGCAAATACACAGTTCACGGGCAAAACAAAGGTGTTATAAAAAGCATAATAATAGAGACAAAGATTGTATTTAGAGCAAATTGACATCTAAAATAACAGTTTTGTGGATTGTTGTAGAGTTAATGGGAGGTTTCTTCTATTGAGGAGCTAACCCTGGAAAAATACAGTGCAGATTGACCCTGGTTTGTACTGATGTTAATCTAACAGCTCTTCACTGTGATTGGGCTGAATTCATTCCTCTTAATTATGCCTCATTTGGCTATCTTTAATTGCTTTCTAGCAGCTGTCCAATAAGCTTTGGCAGCAGACAACACAGTGGAGAGCAGCAGACCTGGGTTCCAATAGTATTTGAAATCTTTCATATACTTTGAGCGTTTGCTCTAGCCTGCCTTGAGAGCCAGGTAGGCGGGGGGTTACAGTTTTGGGACTGTTCTATTTATCCAGGCAAGCTCAATCAAGCACAGATCAAGTATTTTCAATTATTTCAAATAGTATTTGAACCCAGGTCTGGAGAGCAAATTAGAGCTTGAGCCTGCATTGCGTTCAATCTACTGCCCAAAGAGGAGAGGTGTGTGTGTGTGTGTGTGTGTGTATGTGTGTGTGTGTGTGTGTGTGTGCTCAATCTGCTGCCCAGAGAGTAGAGGAGAGGACACATAATCAATTCCACTGTCTTTGTTCTGCCTACTCAACCATGTGAGTCCAGTGGGCTTGAAATATAACAGTAAGATTCGGTCATTATGATGGATTTCTAAAGGGTAATGAAGACGAAAACAACAACAATATGTTAGAGTTACCATGACAGAGAAACTGTCTGAATACTGACCCTGTAACACCATAGGTTACTCTAAACTAATCCATATACAATATATGTACAGGTAATTGCTAAAATAATGGAAACACTTAAGTAAATGAGGGTTCTGGCGGCTGTTATGGTGCGGGTGCTTTTTCTTGGCATGGGTTAGGTCTACTCAACCCCTTAGAGGGCAAGGTAAACACCAGTAAATACACAGCCATTCTGAGTGATCACCTTCAACCTATGGTGAATCATTTCTATCCTGAAGGAAGTGGATGACAATGCCCCATCCACAGGGCACGAGTGGTCACTGAACGGTTTGATGAGCATAAAAACAATGTAAGCCATATGCCATGGCCGTCTGTCACCAGATCTCAACCCAATTGGACACTTCTGGGAGATTCTGGAGCGTCGCCTAAGACAGCATTTTCCACCACCATCAACAAAACACCAAATGATGGAATTTCTCGTGGAAGAATGGTGTCGCATCCCTCCAATAGAGTTCCAGACACTTGTAGAATGTATGGCAAGGTGCATTTATTTTTTTCTGGTGGCTCATGGTTGCCCAATGCTCTATTAAGACACTTTATGTTAGTGTTTACATTATTTTGGCACTTACCTGTACAGTCGTGGTCAAAAGTTTTGAGAATGACACAAATATAAATTTTCACAAAGTCTGCTGCCTCAGTTTTTATGATGGCAATTTGCATATACTCCAGAATGTTATGAAGAGTGATCAGATGAATTGCAATTAATTGCAAAGTCCCTCTTTGCCATGAAAATTAACTTAATCCCCAAAAAACATTCCCACTGCATTTCAGCCCTGCCACAAAAGGACCAGCTGACATCATGTCAGTGATTATCTCGTTAACACAGGTGAGAGTGTTGACGAGGACAAGGCTGGAGATCACTCTGTCATGCTGATTGAGTTAGAATAACAGACTGGAAGCTTTAAAAGGAGGGTGGTGCTTGAAATCATTGTTCTTCCTCTGTTAACCATGGTTACCTGCAAGGAAACATGTGCCATCATCATTGCTTTGCACAAAAAGGGCTTCACAGGCAAGGATATTGCTGCTAGTAAGATTGCACCTAAATCAACCATTTATCGGATCATCAAGAACTTCAAGGAGAGAGGTTCAATTGTTGTGAAGAAGGCTTCAGGGCGCCCAAGAAAGTCCAGCAAGCGCCAGGACCGTCTCCTAAAGTTGATTCAGCTGTGGGATCGGGGCACCACCAGTGCAGAGCTTGCTCAGGAATGGCAGCAGGTGTGAGTGCATCTGCACGCACAGTGAGGCGAAGACTTTTGGAGGATGGCCTGGTGTCAAGAAGGGCAGCGAGGAAGCCACTTATCTCCAGGAAAAACATCAGGGACAGACTGATATTCTGCAAAAGGTACAGGGATTGGACTGCTGAGGACTGGAGTAAAGTCATTTTCTCTGATGAATCACCTTTCCGATTGTTTGGGGTATCCGGAAAAAAGCTTGTCCGGAGAAGACAAGGTGAGCGCTACCATCAGTCCTGTGTCATGCCAACAGTAAAGCATCCTGAGACCATTCATGTGTGGGGTTGCTTCTCAGCCAAGGGAGTGGGCTCACTCACAATTTTACCTAAGAACACAGCCATGAATAAAGAATGGTACCAACACATCCTCCGAGAGCAACTTCTCCCAACCATCCAAGAACAGTTTGGTGACAAACAATACCTTTTCCAGCATGATGGAGCACCTTGCCATAAGGCAAAAGTGATAACTAAGTGGCTCGGGAACAAAACATCGACATTTTGAGTCCATGGCCAGGAAACTCCCCAGACCTTAATTCCATTGAGAACTTGAGGTCGATCCTCAAGAGGCGGGTGGACAAACAACTCCAAGCATTGATTATGCAAGAATGGGCTGCCATCAGTCAGGATGTGGCCCAGAAGTTAATTGACAGCATGCCAGGGCGGATTGCAGAGGTCTTGAAAAAGAAGGGTCAACACTGCAAATATTGACTCTTAGCATAAACTTCATGTAATTGTCAATAGAAGCCTTTGACACTTATGGAATGCTTGTAATTATACTTCAGTATACCATAGTAGCATCTGACAAAAATATCTCATAACACTGAAGCAGCGAACTTTGTGAAGACCAATACTTGTGTCATTCTCAAAACTTTTGACCACGACTGTATATTATAGGATATTCCTGATTTACAATATCTTCCTCAAGTGTGTTTTGATTGTTTTCTGTAGGTGATGTAAATTAGTCCTGTCATATGTCCAACCCCAGTTCTTATCTGAACAACTTGCTCTGAATAAGGAAGATTTGTAACTTCAATTCCTGATGGTATAATATATTACCTCGAAATAAAAAAATATTTCAGTGACCTCAGCTGTGTGGGCTATGACACTGTGCAATAGTGGGATTCAATTTGACTGGTGTTTTTGAACAGGTGAGGCCAGGGCCGTGCACAGACCTTTCAGGGGGCAGGTACTCAAAATGAAAAAAGGGCACCCACCGGCGGAGAAGTGAGGTACAGGTGGGTGGCTAACTTGATGATGTCATGACGACTTGCGGGCAGTGGGTTCAGAACAAAACTACAAAAACTGTATTCAAAAAATATAATTATACCACCACCCAAAAGGGCACTTGGTGAGTGGGAGGGCAAAGGGGCAGGTGCTCAGGCACAGGTAGACCCCTATCTGTGCACGTGCCTGGGTGAGGCCATACAAATTCGAAAAATGACTTCAATAAGATGTTGTGCAAGCTGCATGATGTTGTCAAAGTCTCAGAGGCCACTATGCAGCTTGCCAACTCCACTTTGGGTGTGTTGCAGGGTGCAACAAGATCCTGTGGGTCTGGGTCCCAATGGAAGGACTAATGTGTTTTTGTGCTTCACTCACCATGGGCATTGTTTAGTAGGCCTAAATGTTGAGATAACAGAAAACTGACATGAAGTGGTCAACATGTTAGCCTAAACCTTTGGAAATACAGTCTGGGTTGACTGGAAGTCACTGGGTTTTTTAGCATACAGTTTTGAAGATAGTCCATGCAGTTTCAAACACTGGTAATGGTACACTCTTAGAAAAAAGAGTTCCAAAAGGGTTCTTTGTGGAGGGACTGTTTTCTACCAAAAAATGTTTTGATCTGAATAACCATTTTTGGAAGACAATGGCTCTTTGTATGGCAAAGGGCTCTACCAAGAACCTTTAACATCCTAAGAAGCGTTTTTGAAAGAAAGGGGTCTTTTTTTTGTTGATTTTTTTATTTTAATTGATTTTTTTCACCCCTTTTTCTCCCCAATTTTGTGGTATCCAATTGGTAGTTACAGTCTTGTCCCATCGCTGCAACTCCCGAACGGACTCGGGAGAGGCGAAGGTCGAGTGCCGTGTGTCCTTTGAAACACAACCCAATCGAGCCGCACTGCTTCTTGACACAATGCCCGCTTAACCCGGAAGCCAGCCGCACCAATGTGTCGGAGGAAACACCGTACACCTGGTGACCGTGTCAGCGTGCACTGCGCCCGGCCCGCAACAGGAGTGCGCGATGGGACAAGAACATCCCTGCCGGCCAAACCCTCCCCTAACCTGGACGACGCTGGGCCAATTGTGCGCTGCCCCATGGGTCTCCCGGTCGCGGCCGGCTGCGACAGAGCCTGGACTCGAACCAGGATCTCTAAGGAAGAAAGGGTTCTTTGATGATTCTTTGGAAGGCAAGAAGGGTTATTTGGAAGGCAAGAAGGGTTCTACATAGAACCATATATCATATATCCCATCATGCTCTATTGTAGGGAGATGTTCATAATTGTTTGTTTTAATATCTGTGTTTTTGCATGTACATTGATTGGTTGATTAATCTTCTGCTACACAAACATAAATAGCATATCTTTTTCTAAACTAATCCAATCTGGTAGTAGTTGGACTTATTGCACCCGTTACTGAGTTGGTTGTTCCAGTTTAGATGATTGAGGTAGTCTCAATATTCAGTCTTCCCTACCCTGGCGGTTATTCTGAATGCAAGGTTACGGGTGATAAAAAATTCCACTTGTTGGATATCCTAACTGGCTGGATTCCAATAGGAATTAAACATCACTTTGCAAGCCAGCATAATGTGACTTGCAGGCCTGATGTGGCCTGTAAACTAGGCCCTCAAAGAAAGGCCTTACGATATATGTAATGTATTGTCATAAAGAATGTAATTTTAATAAGGCTGGCGGAACCGTTCATAGAGGGTTCAAGGAAGAACCCACCAAAGATAAAAGGGTTCTTGGTAGAACCCTTCATAGAGGGTTCTAGGTAGAACCACATACAGGGGGTTCTATGAAGAACCCTCTATAGAGGGTTCTAGGTTCTCTCTAGCACCAAAAAGGGTTCCCCTATGGAACGAATAACTGTATTTATTTGTGTTCTGCTAATGTTAAGTTATGATTATTTAATATTTTTAAGTCAATCTAACAGTGAATGGGCAAGACAATAGATTTAAATGACTTTGAACGGGGTATGGTAGTAGGTGCCAGGCGCACCGGTTTGTGTCAAGAACTGGAACGCTGATGGGTTTTTCACAATCAACAGTTTCCCCTTTGTATCAAGAATGGTACACCACCCAAAGGACATCCAGCCAACTTGACACAACTGTGGGGAGCATTGGAGTCAACATGGGCCAGCATCCCTGTTGAACGCTTTCCGACTCCATATTAGGAAGGTTTTCTTAATGTTTTGTACACTCAGTATAGGTTAAGTTGAAATATTGAATGAACTGAATTACATTATAAATACCTGCATAAATAATGAAATCCTTTAAATATTAAGTCCTAAATTGAAAGGCACAACAGATGTTGTCTTTATCCTACAATATAAAGAAACGTGACTCTTTTTTTATTCTCTCTATTCAGCGCACTAACTAACATTCACTCTGACTACAGGGTACAGTGAATGCTGCGTTGATAAGGGCAACGAAAGTTTCAGCACTTGCCTTCTTCGCTGATGACTGACACCTTCTGCACCTCTCGAGCGACCTTTTGAACCGCATTTTTAATGACGGCGCTCGGTCCAGCTTCGGTCAGGTGGTCCTCGTTCGCTGCTGTCCACACCGGTTCTTCTCGCTCCGTGACTATGACCGAGACAACTGCCGTTTTCCGTCGCATGAGCGTCGAAGAGAGAGTGCCCATGTAGAATATAGAATTCTCCGCCGAAACCTGTCAACACGTGAGAGGTGCAGTTTTCCCGCAAGCGAAACCTCACAGCGATAGAAAGCCCATGGTCACACCTGTTGGATGCAATATTCACCTGTATATTTTTTCTCACAAAATATGGAGCATGCCATATAGACTAGTTGTAGCCTAGTAGTAACTTCGTGGTCTCACTTCCCAGCTCGCTGCTATTGATGTTCAGTAGTCCAAATACAGTTGTCTTTTCTACCACAGCATCCTCTTGATTAGGCTGCAATATTAGAACCGCTCTGTTGTGATTGAACGTGACAAGCATACGCGTTAACAGCATTTGGTATTATTGTGCCCTATTCAAAGATGTGAGTGTATCTTCAGATTAATATAATAATTCGTTGAAAACGTTTACATGCTTTGCGAGAATAACGATTTCCCTAATAATCCTGTTTACATGGACACATCTGACATCAGTACCTGATGGGACTTTTGATAAATGCAGAAAATCGCCAATCAAAATAAACGTTCTACCACAGTGACCATGTTATTATTGCGAAGCATATTTGATTCTGAGTTCGGACATATAAAGTTTGTATATGAAAACTATTTCGAAGATGCATACTTTCATTTTTTGCGAACTCACTTCACTCGCGCATAAGGTTTGGCTGCTGGTGCTGGCACATGCGCAGATCAAATACACCTCTGGAACTCCGATAAAGCTGTTTTGATGTCCTAATAATTCGAAAGATTGTTCAGAAAACCAGCTATTTTAATCGGCGTATGTTTACATCGATGTTGACCTTATGCCGATTAAGATAAGCAGAGTAAAGTGTTTACATTTACATTTACATTTACGTCATTTAGCAGACGCTCTTATCCAGAGCGACTTACAAATTGGTGCATTCACCTTATAGCCAGTGGGATAACCACTTTACAATTTTTTTATTTTTTTATTTTTTATTTTTTTGGGGGGGGGGGGGGTAGAAGGATTACTTTATCCTATCCCAGGTATTCCTTAAAGAGGTGGGGTTTCAAATGTCTCCGGAAGGTGGTGAGTGACTCCGCTGTCCTGGCGTCGTGAGGGAGCTTGTTCCACCATTGGGGTGCCAGAGCAGCGAACAGTTTTGACTGGGCTGAGCGGGAACTATGCTTCCGCAGAGGAAGGGAAGCCAGCAGGCCAGAGGTGGATGAACGCAATACCCTCGTTTGGGTGTAGGGACTGATCAGAGCCTGAAGGTACGGAGGTGCCGTTCCCCTCACAGCTCCATAGGCAAGCACCATGGTCTTGTAACAGATGCGAGCTTCAACTGGAAGCCAGTGGAGTGTGCGGAGGAGCGGGGTGACGTGAGAGAACTTTGGAAGGTTGAACACCAGACGGGCTGCGGCATTCTGGATGAGTTGTAGGGGTTTAATGGCACAGGCAGGGAGCCCAGCCAACAGCGAGTTGCAGTAATCCAGACGGGAGATGACAAGTGCCTGGATTAGGACCTGTGCCACTTCCTGTGTAAGGCAGGGTCGTACTCTCCGAATGTTGTAGAGCATGAACCTACAGGATCGGGTCACCGCCTTGATGTTAGCGGAGAACGACAGGGTGTTGTCCAGGGTCACGCCAAGGCTCTTCACACTCTGGGAGGAGGACACAACGGAGTTGTCAACCGTGATGGCGAGATCATGGAACGGGCAGTCCTTCCCCGGGAGGAAGAGCAGCTCCGTCTTGCCAAGGTTCAGCTTGAGGTGGTGATCCGTCATCCATACTGATATGTCTGCCAGACATGCAGAGATGCGATTCGCCACCTGGTTATCAGAAGGGGGAAAGGAGAAGATTAGTTGTGTATCGTCAGCGTAGCAATGATAGGAGAGGCCATGTGAGGATATGACAGAGCCAAGTGACTTGGTGTATAGCGAGAATAGGAGAGGGCCTAGAACTGAGCCCTGGGGGACACCAGTGGTGAGAGCACGTGGTGCGGAGACAGCTTCTCGCCACGCCACTTGGTAGGAGCGACCGGTCAGGTAGGACGCAATCCAAGAGTGAGCCGCGCCGGAGATGCCCAGCTCGGAGAGGGTGGAGAGGAGGATCTGATGGTTCACAGTATCAAAGGCAGCAGACAGGTCTAGAAGGACAAGAGCAGAGGAGAGAGAGTTAGCTTTAGCAGTGCGGAGAGCCTCCGTGACACAGAGAAGAGCAGTCTCAGTTGAATGACCAGTCTTGAAACCTGACTGGTTTGGATCAAGAAGGTAATTCTGAGAGAGATAGCAAGAGAGTTGGCTAAAGACGGCACGCTCAATAGTTTTGGAAAGAAAAAAAAGAAGGGATACTGGTCTCTAGTTGTTGACATCAGAGGGATCGAGTGTTGGTTTTTTGAGAAGGGGTGCAACTCTCGCTCTCTTGAAGACAGAAGGGACATAGCCAGCGGTCAAGGATGAGTTGATCAGCGAGGTGAGGTAGGGGAGAAGGTCACCGGAGATGGTCTGGAGAAGAGAGGAGGGGATAGGGTCAAGCGGGCAGGTTGTTGGGCGGCCTGCAGTCACAAGTCGCAAGATTTTATCTGGAGAGAGAGGGGAGAAAGAAGTCAAAGCATAGGGTAGGGCAGTGTGAGCAGGACCAGCAGTGTCATTTGACTTAACAAACGAGGATCGGATGTCGTCAACCTTCTTTTCAAAGTGGTTGACGAAGTCATCCACAGAGAGGGAGGAGGGAGGAGGGGGGGGGGGGGGGGGGGGGAGGATTCAGCAGGGAGGAGAATGTGGCAAAGAGCTTCCTAGGGTTAGAGGCAGATGCTTGGAATTTAGAGTGGTAGAAAGTGGCCTTAGCAGCAGAAACAGATGAAGAAAATGTAGAGAGGAGGGAGTGAAAAGATGCCAGGTCCGCAGGGAGTCTAGTTTTCTTCCATTTCCGCTCAGCTGCCCGGAGCTCTGTTCTGTGAGCTCGCAATGAGTCATCAAGCCACGGAGCTGGAGGGGAGGACCGAGCCGGCCGGGAGGATAGGGGACATAGAGAGTCAAAGGATGCAGAAAGGGAGGAGAGGAGGGTTGAGGAAGCAGGATCAGGAGATTGGAGGGAGAAGGATTGAGCAGAGGGAAGAGATGATAGGATGGAAGAGGAGAGAGTAGCGGGAGAGAGAGAGCGAAGGTTGCGGCGGCACATTACCATCTGTGTAGGGGCAGAGTGAGTAGTGTTGGAGGAGAGCGAGAGAGAAAAGGATACAAAGTAGTGGTCGGAGACATGGAGGGGAGTTGCAGTGAGATTAGTAGAAGAACAGCATCTAGTAAAGATAAGGTCAAGCGTATTGCCTGCCTTGTGAGTAGGGGGGGACGGTGAGAGGGTGAGGTCAAAAGAGGAGAGGAGTGGAAAGAAGGAGGCAGAGAGAAATGAGTCAAATGTAGACGTAGGGAGGTTGAAATCCCCCAGAACTGTGAGGGGTGAGCCATCCTCAGGAAAGGAACTTATCAAGGCGTCAAGCTCATTGATGAACTCTCCAAGGGAACCTGGAGGGCGATAGATGACAAGGATATTAAGCTTAAATGGGCTAGTGACTGTGACAGCATGGAATTCAAATGAGGAGATTGACAGATGGGTTAGGGGAAAAATTGAGAATGTCCACTTGGGAGAGATGAGGATTCCTGTGCCACCACCCCGCTGACCAGATGCTCTCGGGGTATGCGAGAACACATGGTCAGACGAGGAGAGAGCAGTAGGAGTAGCAGTGTTTTCAGTGGTAATCCATGTTTCCGTCAGCGCCAAGAAGTCGAGGGACTGGAGGGTAGCATAGGCTGGGATGAACTCTGCCTTGTTGGCAGCAGTACATGACTATTTACATACTCTGCTTACTGCTATAATCAGTTTAATATCTAATTATTAGTGTGCATGTAAACGTACTTAATGTGTATGCTAATAATAATGTTTTCATCGTCAAATTACACTGCTTTGATGATGTGTGATATTTCGCCCATTAATCGAGTGCATCTGTCTAAACAGTTTAGTACTGTCTAAGTAGCCTATAGCCTACTAAATGTTATATTACATGATTATAACATGTTTATAAGTGGTTATCATGCATGAGGACATAATACTGTAATTGTAATCAGATGTGCTGTGTTGGGGATGTAATTAATATGACGATAATCAGCCACAAGGATAGAATAGGATAGAATAACTTTATAAACTCAATTGAATGGAGATTAACTCTTCAGTAGCAATATTTTATTCAAACATATTCTGAATACACACACACACACACACACATTGATCAAAAGGGTGGATTTATGCATTAATCAACATAGGTTCTTAACAACGCAATTCATACTAGTTCCCGAAACATATATTATGGTGGAAATGTTAGCAGTAGCCTAGCCTACATTGTGTATGGAAGAATAATTAACTAGAATAATTATATGTTTACATTCTAGAACAAGAGTTCATAACATTTTATTTTGCATTCAAACATGTTCATATAAAACATTAATAAACAACATATTTCAAACACCCACAATCATAGTAATATTTTTTTTGCAATAAAAAAACCACATTTTAAACTAAAGATAATAACATCAAAAAGAATACATGTCTGTTACAAAATCATGGAAGTAGATTATAACATTTAAAATATTGCCTTCAGTAGATTACTTCTCTTAGCTTATTCAACATCGCATAGATCAGGGGTTTTCAAACTTGGGTCCGAGGCCATCGTGGATACTATTGTTAAATCTCTGCGTCCAGTATGAAGGACGTTAGAGGTAATTTCACGAGCCAATGCTAACTACCGTTAGCACAATGACTGGAAGTCTACAGGAACCAATTAGCATGCTAGCTTGTATGCTACCATCTGACTCTGGGGAAGTAGATAAATGGCTTCATTGCCAAAATCTCGAACTATCCCTTTAATATGGAGCTAATTACCAGGTTTTTTGTATAGAAAATTCTTAGGTGGGTTGGAAAACAGTTTCAACTTAAACTATCAAAACCAGATAGAAAGCATGCAGAAAAGATATTGAACTATGTATAGTTTGAAGTAATACCAGCTTTGAGAACTAACAATCAAATAAAAGCTAGACAGTCAGGGAGAATCGAAAATTCCAGGGCACATGCACATTGATTTAATAATGTTTGAGCAGAGGAATACAGCGTTAGCCACGGCAAAATGCATAGAATTGTTGGAAATTATCTTCAAATCTGCTAAATGTTCTCTCAACTCAATGGAAAAATATGTAGAATTGCAGAAAATTAGCTTTACAACAGCAACATTTTCTCTCTGCTGCCAAGATACCTTTCTAGCTAATAGTCTATGTTAGAGTTTACGCTTCCAATAAACTGTAGGGAGGTCAAAATTATGAAACAGTACCAAATCTATTCATTTTAAAAATGATTAACATTGATTGACAAGACAATCAATTATTTATTTATTTTTGCTAAAAAATGATGGGGGTCCCGGGGTTGCCGGTTTGCCTGGGCGGGGGCCCCTGGGCAAGAAAAGTTTGAAATCCCTTGCCGTAGATAACATCCCAACATACAATAAATAATATATTAAGACAAAGTAAGGATGTCCATAATATTTCTTAAACCAAGATTGAAGTTAATACAATTAAAACTCTACATTTAATATTATAGTTTAGTCCGTTTTTTCTAACCTCACACATTTGGTACAAAAAAGGAAAGACTCAAAATTAACTTAAGAATTTTTGCACAGACATGGTTCATAAAGTTGAGAATCGTATATTTATACCTTTCTTAAATTCCATTGTGGCCTTATGGGTTAAATTCCATTGTGGCCAAATTCCATTGTGGGTTATAGAAATTGATAACAGAGATGTTTTTCTATTGAATAACACTGGACCCACAGTGTATATTGACAGGGCATTGTAGGGCTTTTGAAAAAATGACGTCTAATGAACACCTCAACATGATGTTGGGGTCCCTTGGGTATTAGGGGTCATATTAAGATCCAAAATGACACCCTATTCCCTATATGGTGCACTACTTTTGACCAAGGCCCCAACGCACTATACTGTATATTTCAGACACAGCCCAAGATCTTTATCAGAATGGCCTCCTTGTGAGAAACAGTGGCTGATATGAAATGCATTATTCTGGCCCTGCAGGTGTTGCTGTTGTTGCTCATGCATAGCCCACACCATTGGCTTCTATGCCCCCTTTCGGTTTGAAACCTTTCAACTGTTCAAGAAACCCTGGGTTTGGGCACGTGGCCGGCCGGGCCGATTTCACCAAGGCAAACGCGTCATCGAAAGGCTTTCCTTCCCTGGACATCAGGTATCCAATGATGACCGAGGCCGACCTCGAGACTCCGGAATTGCAGTGAACCAACACAACTCCTTTCTGAGGGAGAAGACGAGAGAAACAAGCCTTATTTTAGTAGAAGGAACCCAAACACACTTCAGCCCAGCTTGAACAAAAAAGGGAATGAGGTGGTCAACTGAGGGACTTAATAATAATCAAAAAAACGCGTTCCTTACTCCAGGAAACCTGTTGAAGTGTCCTGGGGTAAGGAACGTTTTGGGGGATTATGATGCCTTATGTCCGTTTAGTGCTATCCAGTCCAAAAGCATGAGACATGATGTGCTTAGCTGCTTTAAATTTGAATCCCATGTCTTCAATTCACACAGCCCCAGTAACACAAGAGCAATTACATTGTCCTGCACCTCATGGTAATCTAATAAAATACTATTATGCTAATCACACATAATGGGAAAATTACAAGCTGTAAGGTGATAGAATTATTCTCCCACTTAGCTAAAAGCAACATGGACGGTTTGATTAGCCAGTTGGAGTTACCCCTGCATGGTATCACAGGTTACATAGGGAAGTAAAAAGATCCACTAACCTCCATTCAACAGAGAGTGGAAACTTATTTCCAACAGGCCAAGTCATTGTAATCATAAACCTTTGGTGAATTTGCAACATGTGGCAGTGTCAGGTTCTTGGGTGATCAGCACAGCGATTTGGTAAAAGGTTGTATAGCAAACAAAGGGCCGCTAGTGATATGATCTTTCTACAACAGGCTAAATTATACATGGTGAAAACTCAGCCATGTATTATTCACTACAGTGTGGATATAGAGGTAGGGAGGATACCTAAATACTTAGATGTAGGGAGGCTTTGCATTGGCTCAGTGCTGTCCAGCATCAGATATATGCCAGGTAATAAACTTGAACACTCAAGGAAATTACTAATAAAGTAAAGTCATTTTACCTATGTACTGTATACAGTACAGTGATGATCAAATCAAATCAAATTGTATTTGTCACATGCGCCGAATACAACAGGTGTAGACCTTACTGTGAAATGCTTACTTACAAGCCCTTAACCAACTAACTGTAAGTTGCTCTGGATAAGAGTGTCTGCTAAATGACTAAAATGTAAATGTAAGAAATAGAGTTAAGAAAATATTTACTAAATAAAAAAAATAAAATAACAATAACGAGGCTATATACAGGGGGTACCGGTACCTAGTCAATGTGCGGGGGTACAGGATAGTTGAGGTAATTTGTACATGTAGGTAGGGTTAAAGTGACTATGCATAGTTTCTCCTTGATATAAAACATCAGATTATTGATGTATGCAGCTTTCTTTACAACTACCACATCATGGAGACAGGTATCAATCATAAAAGTTAGCAAGTGGAAATAACTTTCATGATGTGTCACCTTTCATGATGCGTAGGAATGTTGAAACTGTCAGGTAAGATGAATGCAGTGAAAGATATGGTATTAAAGCATAAAAAGTGAAAAGGAAAAGGAAACTGGATATTGCAGCCCCAATTAGCCTACATTAGCCTACAACGTTGTGAAAACACACACAACTTACCTCTGCATTTGTTTGGTCTATGAATTTTGAGCACTCTTGGAAATAGGATGTTATGTCAGTATCAGGAACATCCAGAATGCTCAGTGTTTTATAAATGAACAGGTCTGGAAATGCGTTTTCAACACCATAGGCTACATTTAATATGTGGGACACCTGAAATGGAAGAAGAACATCTATGAAACACCAAAACAAGACAGAAAAATATATAAAGTATAAAGCTTATCTCTATTACATAAAACAATACCTTATATTTTCTCAAAGTGCCAAAGTCATGTGCAGCATCTTGTGAGCCTACAACAAGAAAAAACAACCATCAAATTGTGAGCCTGTGAGAAATTGTTTTAAATGGAAATATCTATAACTGAGCATAGATATTTGTATTATATTTTCTTCAGTAATGATAAAGAAAAACAAAAGTTCAGAAATATGAGCTTAAACTGCCTATAGGGAAAAATTGTATGTGTTTACATGCAATAATCCAGTAGACTCAGAGTCTCAGAGAAAACAAACTGAAAATGTAAAGCCTCATATCACACTGACAGCTACAGTATGTGTGTCTGTGTAGGCACCTGTCAAATATCCCCTGTCAATAATAGACATCTCATCGACATCCACTCACCTAATAGTAAATAAGGTTTAATAACTCCAACTTGTACGTCCCAGCTGTTGTCCTGTACATAGCCGCATGCTGTCTCAGGCTGAGTTTGATCCTCTACAACATGTATTGTCGACCCTTTCCATGTCTCAATAATCCTCCTGCCACTCAACGTCATCACGCGGGTGCATTGCTTTCTCAAATTGGTCTTGGAAAATGTCTTGATTTCCTGGGCAAGAGACTGCATCACCTTTGTCTTCTCAAAACAAAGCAAAGGAGACTAAAATAATCCTATGTTAGATTGGTAGGGTGTCAGACCAGCCTAGGCTACTCCATTGGATGTAATGTGAACAGTGCCTAGCTCCTGGTTCAAATGGATTTCTGCATGTTTATGGGCAGGTTTTGTCACTCAGCCTATATGGGGGACCAGAGTATTTTTTCTAGGCGTCACAGATGTCACTATCACATGATGCCATCATGAAGTGAGTGTGTGTGTGTGTGTGTGTGTTTTGTGTGTGTGTGTGTGTGTGTGTGTGTGTGTGTGTGTGTGTGTGTGTGTGTGTGTGTGTGTGTGTGTGTGTGTGCCATAGGCTATTCAGTTTGGCTGGTGCAGTGGTATAGTATTTCAAAGTCTATTTTACATGCCGTCATCATAATGTTCAAACACAACTGAGGATTGACCTAAAGGGCTTGCCCATATTTGCCCATATGAAGTTTTACACAAGCACAGTCTTTGTGTTTAAATAATGTATTTAAGAATTGAATATAATATATTTAGCAAATTAAAAGTCCTCATACAATTTAACACTTATGACAATGACCACCACAAGAATGCAAGGAATGCATGGGGGATGTACTGGTTTAGGATTTTGATGTAAAATATTCACACTGAGACATCCAGCCACACTTTATAGTTGCCTTTTAATGTAGGCCTTCAATGTAGGCTGAAATACTTGAGAACTATTTTGTCGTGGGCGTAGCCTCCTACATATAGGCTCATGTTCCTTCCCTATAATAAAATGCTGGTCACGTGACGTGCCTTTGGATTGCAGGAAACAGCCTGTCAGCCTCGTTTTCGTCAGATAGGACAACACCTAGGAAAAACCGAGACGGGAGAGAGGAGTGGGGATTGGCGAAACCGCTCAACCCGCAGAATGGGCGAATTGTAACATTGTAGCACTGGAGTGTCACTATTTTCACAACAATCAAAAAGCGGGAGAAATTCTACAACAATTATTCTACAACAATCAGTAGCTATGTCGGCAACACTGTCGCGTGGCTCGCTCCAACCTGGCCAGCAAAAGCTGGCCGAGAAATTTACCATTCTGAACGACAGGGGTATCGGAATGCTCACTCGCATCTATAATATCAAGAAGGTAAGGTATCAGTGTAATTCTTAGGTCGAATAATAAATTGTACTACATTCAAGAGAATTGAAAGATCAAACCGCCCCAAAATCATCTGTGATATATGGCAGAAACCTTTATTTTGAAACCCCAAGCATGACAGCCGTAGAATGCAAGTCAAGGCCCTCTTGAAAATGTGTTGCAGATAAGCTATTTGGCTAGCCAAGCCCACTCATCAATTGGACAAATAAATCACTGTTTTCTGAGATTGGTCTATTTCAAACTTCGTGTAAAAATAAAATAATTAATCGGCTACTGAAAGCTATCGTTCACTGGCTTGAAATAAAATAGTATCTCACTGAAGTAGCCTACTAATGTAGCTACATGCCTAGCTATGCAATAATTTTTGTGCTTGATGGCTAGCTATCTACATAGTTTCTCCTGCATACTTGTATAAAGCACAACAATATTAGTCAAATAAATTGACAAAGGAGTGCTTTTCTAGATTCCTTAGCCAATTCTAAGATTGAAGTCGGAGATCAATATAATGGGAACACATTTATAATTAGTCAGATTAGCAGTACCATCTGACAGACACATATTGGCACATCATGACTGTAGCATACTACTTACCAACCAATGGCACAGCAGTATCTACAGTTGGTATACATGTATGTTATATGGTTGTTATGCAGTTATAAATGCCTGATGCACCGGATCACATATTGGTCCTGGTTTGAAAAACACACATTTTCCTGGGATAGAAGGGAGAAGTATCTTAAAGAAGGCACAGTTTTAGAGATCATTATGATTTGTTTATGACACTTACTCATAGTGGGGAGGAAGTGTGAAAGTGGGGACATTGTGATAGACCGATTCCATACTAGGGCCACTTTCCTGGACACAAATTAAGACTAGTCCTGGACTAAAAAACATGTTAAATTAAAGTGCTTTTTAGACCAAGACTCTTAATCCGTGTCTGGGAAATTGGCCCATGATGTTTAATTTACTAATTGTAAAACCCTATAGAGAATACCACTCTTAGTAATGTTATTACTAGTGTATTAGTATTCACTATTCATTGATTAAAAAAAAAAATCATCAGATGTTATAGTGGCTGCAGCGAACCTCTTATGTTACTAGCTCCTAATGATGCAGTAAAATGTCAAACAAGTACACAAATAATTAAAACATTTTTAAAAGTTACAAAAAACAGCAAGCAATCAAGAACGTCGGGACGAATCCAATTAACAGCTCAAATAGCACTGTAACAGTGATAAAAATGCAATCGATACGTATGTACACCGGAATAATTTACACAGGATATACTAAGAATGATATGTACAGCAGTAGATATATTAGAGTGAGCTATGTCAAGAATCCAGTATATAAATACATATGTGGTTTGTATAAACAGTGTAACTAAATACAAAGTACAGTAGTATAAATATTAGAATGAGCTATGTCGGGAATACAGTATTTAAATACTCAGTGTGAAACGGGAAGTGTCCAGTGGTTCAATGTCTCTATGACATGGGACAGCAGCCATCATGAAGCCTGTGTGTGTGAGAGAGAGTATGAGGTGTGTGTGAGAGAGTATGAGGTGTGTGTGATAGCTTGTGTGTTTTGTGTGAGTGAGTGTGCATCACCTGGTAGATGGCTAGTGATGTCTGATGGCCTGGTAATAGAAGCTGTTTCTTAGTCTCTGTCTTGGCTCTGATGCACCTGTACTGACTCCATCTGCTAGACGGTAGCCAGGTAAACAGTCTGTGGCTTGGGTGACTGATATATTACTTATTCATAGTGGGGGCTGGCGAGGTGTATCATGAAAGGCAGATTCCATACTAGACGTTAGGCTTGGGCGATATACCATTTATAACGTATACCGGGGTATTTCGAAATACCAACGTAATGATTTTCAATACCATTAAAACAGCAGCAGCTCGCAGGGGTGCGTGCTACGCCACTGTTTATAACTATAAGTATAACTATATGAAATCTAAGATGTGTGAAATAAATTATATCCAGCTCAGGGCTATGCATTTTGTTTGCTAACTTGCTAGCTAAGTGGCTAGATGTCATGATCAAGCTTCTTGGTTACAGCAGACATTCAATCCCCTCCTGGATCAAGATCCCTGCTGCCTGAATTGTTTTGTGCGGCCCTTGTGTGCACTTCCGGTAATGCCGTATACCCTGGTATGATACAGAAACGGTATGAAAATCTGGGTACCACCCAACCCTACTAGACGTTTCAGTCAGTGTAACAGAGAAGAGCATTCTTAGAGTGTAGCTGTCCATCTTAATGGCTTTGATACAGTGACAGTCAGTCCTTTAATGATGAGAGAGAGTACTGTGGATGTGTCCCAAATGGCACCATATTCCTTATATAGTACACTACTTTTGACCAGGGTAGTGCACTACATAGGGAATAGGGTGCCATTTGGGACTTCGACTGGGTATCAGAGATGCTTTGCCGACTTTGGGAAAATGGCAGCAGATAAAAGAAAGCTGGAGGCTGTCCAGCGTGTAGCTGAATGGAGGCTAGTGGAGAATCATGCCTCTCTGCCTTGACTGTCTGTCTGCTAGCACCCTCCAGCCAACCAACCCTTGTGATGAGGGCCTATCCTCCCTAGTAGGCCTAGCCCTTTATAAGTAACCACACAATCATCTTCTGTGTCTCACTCCCTCCAAACTCTCAATTAAAGTTAGATGTGATAGAAAGATTAGCATAAAAACATTATGCAGATACAGAATTCAGAAGAAAAAAACTTACCCCAGGACACAAGATGACTATCATGATGACCACAAGATACAGGATTGTCACAACACGCAAGAGCTGAGTTGTGTGATGATTTTGTCACTCTCGGTTGCAGTCAATTTGTGAATAATATTCAGCCTATTACTCATATATTTCCATTTATATACCTCAATCTTTATGTTCAGCATGACACAATAGGCTACATGCCAAAGGATTTATACCCATGGTACATTTCTTGTTTTATTCAGAAAATATACTGTACTTATTGAAACTGTGGCGGCATTTGATGCTCAGATCTGAACAGATTTAACTAACAGATCTGTTGCTTGGCAACTGGTAGGCATTGATACTAGCTGGCAGAAGCATTTAGGAAGAATCTCAGATGTATTCTACTTAATCTGTGATTGTAGGCTAATGTGATTGTAGTCTGGTGCAAAGGCCTACCTCAGTAAATAAAACAACTGTACACTTCTGCACAGGCCTACTAAATTAGTAGGCTTGCAGTAGGCCTACGGCACACAGGTCTACCACAGGCCTACCTCATAGGCCTACTGCTCACGTTTACTGCCCATTCCTACTGCACACGCCTTCTAAGCATTTCACTGTTAGTCCACACCTGTTGTTTACGAAGAATGTGACAAATACAATTTAATTTCATTTAATACTACTACCACAGGTATACCCCATTACTGTAACCTACTGCACAAGTCTACTAGGCCTACCTCAGTAAATCAAACTGCTTAGACCAGAAGCTTTATCTAACACAGTTAAACAGACAATTCATCCAAAATAGAGATCTATATTATTTTGTTGATACCCACTCAACAAGTAACATGTGAATCTGAAGATTCAGTGGACAACAATATGGGATTATGTACCAAGAAGAGTTTATAGTTTAGCATTAGCATTGTTGACAGCAAAACAATGAGACCCCTGATATGACAGCTGGCTGCAAGCGGGACACTACTGTCTGGACCAATAGTATTGCTTTTTATATTGATGTAACTTACACAACCGCCTGCCTCCCATGATAATATTTCTGATAATATTTATGTCACCAGTGAATGTTTATGTAATTTATCAGTGTCACAGAGTGCAATATTTGTTTTAAAAGTGAGTAACAGGTATAATGCTTTACGATACAGTTATAGTACATTGTAAGACTTGTCATAAGCATGTATGTAGCATTTTATATGTTAGTTGATGAAATGTAGGCTATTTTGTTGGTTTTCAATATGATCAAAAATAACCATGTTTGTGGAGAGTGGAGCTTCTTATGATGTCATATAATTGAAGGGAAATCTAAACCGGAAGCAGCACAGAGCCCCTCCTCAGAACCCTCCTAGTCTTTACAGAGACAATAGGAAGCTCACTCTTATCTAGGATGTTCTTATCCAGGACTTGTCAGTAGAGAGGAGATATATATCAGGGAGGATGGTACTGTACTGAAGGCCTACTGTATCTACCCTCTTTAGAACTCAGCCTGAGAGGAATTAAATTAAACTATGCACCCAACACAAATATAGTGGAAGTTTAACTGGCAATATGGACCCCTCTGTATGGTAGGTACATTATTAGAACAGAATAGCAATACATTGTTTAATCTTGACGGGAAATACTGTACTTAAAGCAACAGTCACAACAACAGCAATCAATGTAGTAAAAACAGATAGCAGTACAAGCAGGAAAAACATCAATCATCCGTCCATAGACGGAGCCCTGATAGACAGAGCCCTGATAGACAGAGCCCTGATAGACAGAGCCCTGATAGACAGAGCCCTGATAGACAGAGCCCTGATAGACAGAGCCCTGATAGACAGAGCCCTGATAGACAGAGCCCTGATAGACAGAGCCCTGATAGACAGAGCCCTGATAGACAGATCCCTGATAGACAGAGCCCTGGCTGAGAGTGCAGGGATGGAGGGTCTCTACTATGCGGTCAGAGGGATGTGAGTGTGTGTGTGTGAGGAAACAGCCTTGACCTCAGTCTGTTACTCACTCTCCAATGACCCTGTTAGCATTGGGAAAGCACTGACGAAGCACTGTTAACACTGGAGAAACACAGTTAGCACTGTATTAGCACTGGGGAAGCACTGCTAGCACTGGGGAAGCATTGTTACCACTGAGGAAGCACAGTTAGCAAAGGTATTAGCACTGGGAAATCAATGTTAGCCCTGGGGAAGTCAGTACAGTGTCAGTCCTGGAAAAACCACATGGTACCGACAACCTGAATGGTAAATTGCTGAGGTTGGTAGCGGAATACATTGTGACTCCTGTTTGCCACATCTTCAAATTAAGCCTAGAAGATGGTGTGTGCCCTCAGACATGGAGGGAGGCAAAGGTCATTCCGCTACCCAAGAATAGCAGAGCACCCTTGAATGGTTCAAACAGCCGACCAATCAGCCTGTTACAAGTGCTTAGCAAATGTTTTGAGAAAATGGTGTTTGATCAAATACAAAGTTATTTTACAGAAATCAAATTAGCAACAGACTTCAGCATGCTTATACGGAAGGGCACTCAACATGATCGGCACTGACACAAATGACTGATGATTGGCTGAAAGAAATTGATAGTAAGAAGATTGTGGGAGCTGTTCTGTTAGACTTCAGTGCAGCTTTTGAAGTCATTGATCATAATCTATTACTGAAAAAACGTAGGTGTTATGGATTTGCATCCTCTGCCTTATTATGGATTGAGAGTTACCTAGCTAATTGAATGGTTTTGTTAATGGAAACCTCTCATGCAAATTCAGTTGAGCGTGGTGTACCGCAGGGCAGCTGGCTAGGGCCATTTTTGTTTTCTATTTTACTAATGACCTTCCACTGACCTTGAATAAAGCCTGTGTGTCTACGTATGCTGACGACTCAACAGTATACACATCGGCTGCAACAGTAAAATAAATAACTGACACCTTTAACATAGATCTCCAGTCAGTTTTAGAATGGGTAACTAGCAATAGGCTAGTGCTAAATATCTCAAAAACAAAAAGCATCATTTTTGGGACAAATCACTCGCTCAATGCTAAACCTCATTTAGATCTATTATTGAATAATGTGGCGATTGAGCAAGTTGGGGATACTAAACTGCTGGGTGTAACCCTAGATAGCAAGCTGTCATGGTCGAAACATATAGACTCAATGGTTGCTGAAATGGGAAGAGGTCTGTCCATGATAGGGGATTGCTCTGCCTTCTTGACATCTCAGTTGACCAGACAGGTCCTACAGGCCCTACATTTGTCGCACCTGGACTACTGCCCAGCTGTGTAGTCATGTGCGGCAAAGGGGAACATAGGTATATTGTAGTTGGTCCAGAACAAAGCAGCATGTATCGGAGGGTAAGTGTCAGTAACATGAATGTCAATCTCTCCTGGCTCAAAGTTGAGGATAGATTGACTGCATCACTTTTGGTCTTTGTGCGAGGTATTGATATGTTGAAGGTACCGAACTGTCTGTTCAAGCAGTTGGCACACAGTTTGGACACTCATCGGTACAACACAAGACATGCAACCAGAGGTCTCTTCACAGTCCCCAGGTCCAGAACATATGCTGGGAACCGCATAGTATTAAATATCGCCATGACTACATGGAACTCTCTGCCACCCCAGGTAACTCAAGCTAGCAATAAAAACAGATAAAAAAAACAGATAAAAGAACACCTTAATGCACAAATGGGACTGTGAAGAGACACAGCCATTTTATATTGTAATGTAATGTGCACTGTATAATGTATTAGACCTAGATATTGTGTGTATGTACTGATATGTAGGCTATGTGTGATGTTTTAAAATGATGTCTAATAATGTTCTGTAAAATGTATTATATCATGTTTCATGTGGACCCTAGGAAGAGTAGCCGCTGCTTTTGCAGCGGCTAATGGGGATCCTAATAAATACCAAATACCAAAGTGCTGCTCACTAAATTAGACCAAGTTACCTTAACTAGGGTCTCAGACCATGGTTGTGTTGGATAAAGTAGAGAAACACATTTTCTGTTTACTCCTTTTGATTTTGCACATTTTTAAAGGAAATACAGTATTTACAACAAAGTGAATTGTGTCATTATACTGTTAGACATTTTTTTTATTTTGTGTATATTACAATTTATCTTGGAAATTACCATACAGTGCCTATGTCAGCGAGCTGAGTTAAATGATCAAATCTGTTGCCTTATACTTTACAGGTTGTGCGCATGAAATGTATTAGCCCATATTCTTTTTAAGTTAATTGGTAGATGGTTCATTGGATTGTAGGTTCCTTGGGATTACTTGCATGTTTCTGGTCCTGCTTGTTCTAATCAAACACTACCTTACAGTGAGCTCCTAAAGTATTGCGACAGTGACACATTTTGTTGTTTGTTTTGGCTCTGTAACCCAGCACTTTGTATTTGAAATGACACAATGACTATGAAGTTAAAGTGCAGACTGTCAGCTTTCATTTGAGGGTGAACCGCTTAGAAATGAATCGTGAATAATGATGAGTGAGAAAGTTAAAGACGCACAAATATCATACCCCCAAGACATGCTAACCTCTCACCTTTACAATAACAGAGGAGGTTTGTATTTTGGGGGGGTTTGATATTTGTGCGTCTGTAACTTTCTCACTCATCATTATTCATGATTCATTCAGGACTATCCGTAATCATGGTAGCATCCACATTAATGTAGAAGTGTTTAGATATTCTTATTTACAATAAAAGTGACTCCAAAATGACACAATATATTATTTACCATTCATTTCTATTGGGCACAAAATAATCTGAAACAACAAACAGCAAATACATCCAACAAGCTTGTAAATTTTTACATTTGACCTTTTAGTCATTTAGCAGACGCTCTTATCCAGAGCGACTTACAGTTTTAGTGAGTGCATACATTTTTCATACTGGGACCCCAAAGAGTCACAAACTTGATGTAATCATTGCGTGCTAGGAATATGGGACCAAATACTAAACTTTGGACTACTTTAATACATATACATTTTGTTACATTACAGCCTTATTCTAAAATGAATAAAATAAAATAAAAAATCTCATCAATCTACACACAATACCCCATAATGACAAAGCGAAAACAGGTTTTTAGAAATGTTAGCAAATGTATAAAAAATTACAAACAGAAATACCTTATTTACATAAGTATTCAGACCCTTTGCTATGAGACTCGAAATTGAGCTCAGGTGCATCCTGTTTCCATTGATCATCCTTGAGGTAAATTCAATTGATTGGACATGATTTGTAAAGGCACACCCCTGTCTATATAAGGTCCCATAGTTGACAGTGCATGTCAGAGCAAAAACCAAGCCATGAGGTCGAAGGAATTGTCCGTAGAGCTCTGAGACAGGATTGTGTCGAGGCATAGATCTGGGGAAGGGTACCAAAACATTTCTGCAGCATTGAAGGTCCCCAAGAACACAGTGGCCTCCATCATTCTTAAATGGAAGAAGTTTGGAACCACCAATACTCTTCCTAGAGCTGGCCGCACGGCCAAACTGAGCAATCTGGGGAGAAAGGCCTTGGACAGGGAGGTGACCAAGAATCCGATGGTCACTCTGACAGAGCTTCAGAGTTCCTCTGTGGAGATGGGAGAACCTTCCAGAAGGACAACCATCTCTGCAGCACTCCACCAATCAGGTCTTTATGGTAGAGTGGCCACTCCTCAGTAAAAGGCACATGACAGCCCGCTTAGAGTTTGCCAAAAGGCACCTAAAGGACTCTGACCATGAGAAACAAGAATCTCTGGTCTGATGAAACCAAGATTGAACTCTTTGGCCTGAATGCCAAGCGTCACGTCTGAAGGAAACCGGTCACCATCCCTACGGTGAAGCATGGGGGTGGCAGCATCATGCTGTGGGGATGTTTTACAGCGGCAGGGACTGGGAGACTAGTCAGCATCGAGGGAAAGATGAACAGAGCAAAGTACAGAGAGATGAAAACCTGCTCCAGAGCATTCAGGACCTTAGACTGGGGCGAAGGTTCACCTTCCAACAGGACAACGACCCTAAGCACACAGCCAAGACAACGCAGGAGTGGCTTTGGGACAAGTCTCTGAATGTCCTTGAGTGGCCCAGCCAGAGCCCGGACTTGAACCCAATCGAACATCTCTGGAGAGACCTGAAAATAATGTATGCAAAATGTAAGTCACTCTGGATAAGAGCGTCTGCTAAATGACTAAAATGTAAATGTAAAATAGCTGTGCAGCGAAGCTCCCCATCCAACCTGACAGATCTTGAGAGGATCTGCAGAGAAGAATGGGAGAAACTCCCCAAATACAGGTGTGCCAAGCTTGTACAGTGAGGGAAAAAAGTATTTGATCCCCTGCTGATTTTGTACGTTTGCCCACTGACAAAGAAATGATCAGTCTACAATTTATAACATTTTTGACATGCGTTTTTCTGTATTCTTTTGTTGTTATTCTGTCTCTCACTGTTCAAATAAATCTTCCATTAAAATTATAGACTGATCATTTCTTTGTCAGTGGGCAAACGTACAAAATCAGCAGGGGATCAAATACTTTTTTCCCTCACTGTAGCGTCATACCCAAGAAGACTCAAGGCTGTAATCGCTGCCAAAGGTGTGTCAACAAAGTACTGAGTAAAGGGTCTTAATACTTATGTAAATGTGATATCAGTTTTGTATTTTTAATACGTTTGCATAAATTACAGAAAAAAAGTTTTTGCTTTGTCATTATGGGGTATTGTGTGTAGATTGATGAAAGAAAAAAACAATTTAATTAATTTTAGAATAAGGCTGTAACGTAACAAAATGTGGAAAAATTCAAGGGGTCTGAATACTTTCCGAATGCACTGTATAAGTGAATTTGTCCCAATACTTTTGGTCCCCTAAAATGGGGGAGTATGTACAAAAAGTGCTGTAATTTCTCGATATGGATTTATACTGAACAAAAATATAAACGTAACATGCAACATTTTCAATGATTTTACTGCTTTAAAGTTCATGTAAGGAAATCAGTCAATTGAAATAAATTCATTAGGCCCTAATCTACATATTTCACATGACTGGGCAGAGGTGCAGCCATGGGTGGGCCTGGGAGGGCATAGGCTTTGGAGCCAGGCCTACCCACTGGGGAGCCATCCCAGCCAATCAGAATGAGTTTTTCCCCACAAAAGGGCTTTATTACAGACAGAAATGCTCCACAGTTTCATCAGCTATCTGGGTGGCTGGTCTCAGACGATCCCACAGGTGAAGAAGCTGGATGTGGAGGTCCTGGGCTGGCGTGGTTACACATGGTCTGCAGTTGTGAGGCCGGTTGGACGCACTGCCAAATTCTCTAAAATGACATTGGAGGCGGCTTATGGTAGAGAATTGAACAGTCAAATCTGGCAACAGCTCTGGTGAACATGCTGTTTAATCAGCTTCTTGATATGCCACACCTGTCAGGTGGATGGAAAAGTAGAAATGCTCACTAACAGGGATGTAAACAAATTTGTGCACAACATTTGAGAGAAATAAGCTTTCTGTGCATATGGAACATTTCTGGGATTTTTTTTTCAGCTCATGAAACATGGGACCAACACTTTACATGTTGCGTTTATATTTTTGTTCAGTATAAATACTCTCAAATTAAAGCTGACAGTCTGCAATTTAACCTCATAGTCATTGTATCATTTCAAATCCAAATTGCTGGAGTACAAAATAAAATTGTCACTGTCACAATACTTTTGGAGCTCACTGTATATCCTCTCTTAAACTTAAAGCCTTAATACTCTACAGTGTTTGTCACGTTCGTCTAATGACGGGTCAGACCAAGGCGCAGCGTGATATACGTACATGTTTATTAAATTATAAACACAAAACTCTGTACATGTTTATTTACACTGAATAAACACTTGACAAAACAAGAAACGAAACGAAACGTGAAGTCCAAGGTAGCATACCTTAACCAGAACAAGATCCCACAACTAGACAGTGCCAATCGGATGCTTAAGTATGGTCCCCAATCAGAGACAACGAGCGACAGCTGCCTCTGATTGGGAACCACACCGGCCAACATAGAACTATACATACTAGAACACAAACATAGAAAACGCACAACAAAGAATATACACACCCTGACTCAACATTTAAGCGTCCCCTGAGTCAGGGCGTGACAGTGTTACTACTCTAGGAGGAGTGTCTCCACCATGGGCTGAGCTAGTTGTTGAACAATGCTTTGACAAGCAGTACATTCCTCAACAAACTATCCCAGAAGTAAAACCTAAAGCCTTTTTCATGTAGATGCATGGTTCTATGTTTTAAACCTGACTTTACCTGTGTTTACCTGTGTTTACCTGACTTTACCTGTGTTTACCTGTGTGGTTTTCTCTCTTCTATCACAATGCTTCCCTCAGCAAGGACAAGTTTGGAAGGTTTGCTCTTCCCTAAATCTCTCCCCCTCCCTCTACCCTTCCCTGCTTTCCTACCAGTATCATGTCCCAGAATTACTTGTATGCTTCTCAGTACTAACAACGTTCACAATTCAACAAACAGGCCCATCCCAAATTGCAATTGAATCTCTGATTATTTCATTAAGTCAAAATAGATATCATATTTGCTAGTGTGCATTTTTCCCCAGTTTATTTCTTACATGATATCTAACAGTTGCAAATACTGTATCTAGCTTGTTATGAAAAGCGGTGAGCAGCTATAGTCCAACAATTAGATCAGAATACATTAAAGCTTAAACCATGGTCTTCTTTTGGTTTGTGAGCATCAAATTAACAGTTTCACAGTTCCAGGACATTTGCACCACAAAACAAAATGTTTGTATTTTTAGGGATTGAAGATCAGGCAATGGGAAGACATAGGGCCTGGTTGAATTCACAGACACTTCATTTTGCAATTCAACACAGCTCTGCTCTCCTCTGCAAAATGAAAGTGTTCTCTGCATGGATCCATGGCATTGTATCACTAATCTTGAATCCAGTCTTGATCATATGGGGATTTGAACATTTATAACTGTTCTCACTGTTCTCTATCAAGCTCATATTATTTATCTACATGTCTGTCGGCTGTACTGTGTTCATTTGAGTGTATTGCGAACCTCAACTCTTGTGTTATAGACTGAATACTAAAACATTACTATTCCTGTTTTGTCAGGCTGACGTGCATGCCCAGTGTCATATACCATACACCACCCTACCTCAAACATACATCTGCAAAATTTTTGTTGCTTCTAACATCTAAAATGTAACACACAGTTCAACTATCTTTTCTCACAGTAGGAGTATGTCTATGCACTGCTTTCTCACTAACTGCTCTCCAATCTCCCATACACCACTCTGTCAGTAGAAATGTATTCTCTCTCACACACATTCTCTCAATCTCTCGCTCTCAATATCTCTCTGTCTCTGTATCTCTGTGTCTTGCTCGCTCTCTCGCTTGCTCTCTCTCACACACTCTCGCTCAGTGTATTCCAACTTTCTTAATTTACCTTATCATCCTAGCACTTCTGCCAATGTTTTGTTTTGTTGTTGATATGTTGTTAGTATTATTGTTGATGCATCTTTAGCATTTGTCTGTGTTTTTGGCCCTCTTCATTATAGGCTTGTGGTGACCCCAAAGCCAAACCATCCTATCTAATAGACAAGAACCTGGAGTCCGCTGTCAAGTTCATTGTCAGAAAATTCCCAGCAGTTGAAACACGCAACAACAATGTAAGTCTGTTATTTGCATGTATATTACATTATATTTAAGCTAATTTTAAGGCTTGGTATCTATATGCAGTCCTTTCTCTATTGCACTACTAGGTCTGTGCAATAAATGTTGTGTTTAGTCATACTTTAAAGATAGCATTGTTTAGATCAAGTAGGAATTGTAAATGAAATTCTATCTGAGATTCATCATCCTATCTTTTCACTATTGATGTACCACCCACATGTACATTTTCATAAATGTTATGTTATGTATGCTAATTCTATCTTTATAGCTAACATTTTTTCAATACAACTAATACATTATATCACCATTGGCTGGCTTTGTATTTTGTTAGAAATGTTAAACTGCTTCTTTGGTGTAGCTGTGATGTGTTTTGCTATGTTGTTGTACTTTTTGCTGCTGGGTTTTATGTTTTACTTGGTCTGTGTTTTTCTTTTGCATGCTAAACTTCTTGGCTTTTTTCTGGAATATTCTTTTGGTAAGTTGAAGCTCCTCATAGTTCTTGTTTTTTCTAAGGAGTGGCTGCAGATCCCACTTTTCTGGACCTTATTTCTCAACAGCTAAAGGTCCCGAAGCTTCTGCGCATGTGCAGGATCCTCTACTGCTCTACTCCTAGAGAACAGGCTACTGTGGTGAATGGTGCTCGTTTAATAAAGTTAGATCAAAGTTTAATCAATGTCTGCAAAAACACATAATGATAGTATTCTACATAACAAAACCGACTATAATAGCATAGTATAACGTTACTGTAAGACAAAAACACCACCTAATTTCTTATGAGATTTTAGGATGATTGAGCGAATGGTTGCAGTTTCCTCTCATGTGGCCAAAATTCAACAGCGCGTGCCACTAGGCAAAATATGTGTTTTGATTGAAACTAAACACAGGTAGGCTATGCTACAATGTGTTAACACCATCTGCTATCAAATTCGCTCACTATACATACAGTGCATTCAGAAAGTATTCAGACCCTTTCACTTTTTCCACATTTTGTTACGTTACATCCTTATTCTCAAATGTATTAAATTGTTTTTTTCCTCATCAATCTATACACAATACCCCATAATGACAACGCAAAAACAGGTTTTTAGAAATGTTTGCTAATTTATAAAAAAAATAAGTATTCAGACTTTGTTAAAGCACCTTTGGCAGCGATTACAGCCTCAAGTCTTATTGGGCATGATGCTACAAGCTTGGCACACCTGTATTTGGGGAGTTGCTCCCATTCTTCTCTGCAGATCCTCTCAAGCTCTGTCAGGTTTGATGGGTAGCATCGCTGCACAGCTATTTTCAGGTCTCTCCAGAGATGTTCGATCGGGTTCAAGTCCGGGCTCTGGCTGGGCCACTCAAGGACATTCAGAGACTTGTCCCAAAGCCACTCCTGCGTTGTCTTGGCTGTGTGCTTAGGGTCGTTGTCCTGTTGGAAGGTGAACCTTCACCCCAGTCTGAGGTCCTGAGCACTCTGGAGCAGTTTTTCATCAAGGATCTCTCTGTACTTTGCTCCGTTCATCTTTCCCTCGATCCTGACTAGTCTCCCAGTCCCTGCCGCTGAAAAACATCCGCACAGCATGATGCTGCCACCACCATGCTTCACCATAGGGATGGTGCATGGTTTCTTCCAGACGTGACGCTTGGCATTCACTTGGATTCTCATGGTCTGAGAGTCCTTTAGGTGCCTTTTGGCAAACTCCAAGCAGGCTGTCATGTGCCTTTCACTGAGGAGTGGCTTCCGTCGGGCCATTCTACCATAAAGGCCTGATTGGTGGAGTACTGCAGAGATGGTTGTCCTTCTGGAAGGTTCTCCAATCTCCACAGAGGAACTCTGGAGGTCTGTCAGAGTGACCATCGGGTTCTTGGTCACCTCCCTGACCAAGGCCCTTCTCCCCGATTGCTCAGTTTGGCCGGGTGGCCAGCTCTAGGAAGAGTCTTGGTGGTTCCAAACTTGATGGAGGCCACTGTGTTCTTGGGGACCTTCAATGCTGCAGAAATGTTTTGGTACCCTTCCCCAGATCTGTGCCTCGACACAATCCTGTCTCTGAGCTCTACTGACAATTCCTTCGACCTCATGGCTTGGTTTTTGCTCTGACATGCACTGTCAACTGCGGGACCTTATATAGACAGGTGTGTGCCTTTACAAATCATGTCCAATCAATTGAATTTACCACAGGTGGACTCCAATCAAGTTGTAGAAACATCTCAAGGATGATCAATGGAAACAGGATGCACCTGAGCTCAATTTCGATTCTCATAGCAAAGGGTCTGAATACTTATGTAAATAAAATAAAAACTGTCATTATGGGGTATTGTGTGTAGATTGATGAGGGGGGAAATTAATTTAATCAATTTTAGAATAAGGATGTAACGTAACAAAATGTGGAAAAAGTGAAGTTGGCTGAATATTTCCTGATGCACTGTAATTCAAAACAACACTGTAGGCTACTTCGAAACAACACTATATCTCAAGAAGATCTAAATGCATATCCCCATGAAACTGAGATCAAATGGTTGGTATTCAGATGCTGCGTGGACGTTTTACCGGTAAATCTTGAAGAATTATCATTCATAACTGACAGTAGAAATGTGAAAGGAGGTTCTCTACGAGGAGAGCAGAGACTGTGCGTAAAGTAGAGAATCCTGCACATGCGCAGAAGCTTCGGGAAGAAGGGTCCAGAAAAGTCAGATCCGCAGCCTCTGTCGTTTTTCTATATTTTGCATGTTCTCTTATTGTCAGTGTAGCAGATTCTTGTTTAAGTAATATTGCTAATGATTCATATTTTTTATCATCTTTCACACCTCAAGATCATTCAAGTTTTTCGATACTGCTAGGTAACAGTTAACTGTTAGGGAACATTTTGTTAGGTTTTTGTTTGAAAAATAGAATAAGTAACATTTCTGTTGTAGAGAAAAGAGACCAGGGCTGTCTAACAAATGGCACCCTATTCTCAATATAGTGCAGTACTTTTAACTAGAGCCCTATTGGCCCTGGTCAAAAGAAACACACTACATAAGGAATAGGGTGCCAATTGGGACGCACACCAAAGATAACAATCCAGCCAACATGACTTCACATTTGGCTTGTGAGAGGCTATCATTGGCTAAATAAAGGTGCCATTGTGACAGTGCTAAAATGCGGAGATGTTATCGAAAGCAACATGAGTATTTTGGAATGATAAAGTTATTTTTGCTTAGAGCTCTACCTTTTTGAGTTGTTCAAATGTCACCCTGACCCATTGTGTGATATCCTTAGTAGTATTTCTCAGGATATCTAGGGATGTTAACAGATTGAGACCACTTACACTATCCGGAGAAAATATGCACTACCAAGCACAGATGGCAATGGGAACAAATTCATGATGAAGTATACAATGTTACCACCCTTCTACCAGATTCCATCAGCTTATTTTACTGTGCTCATCATTCATTATCCATACCATGAAGCTTTGTGTGTCCTGTAAAGTTTAACTTGAGTATAAAAACAAAATGTTTTTTCTTTACTTCTACAGCAACAGCTTGCACAACTACAAAAAGAGAAGTCTGAAATCCTTAAGAATTTAGCATTGTATTACTTCACATTCGTAGATGTGATGGAATTTAAGGTATGTGGAACTAAGCATCATTCAAAGTAGTGAAAAAAGAGAAGGTTCTTAAGATTCATTGTCAAATAAGCAGGAGCATGTTAGGACTGTCTTGATACCAATTTACAGTACTCTATATACTGTACATGTGTAATGATAATCCATCACAAATAATAGTTACTTATCATCAACTTACTATACTGTGAAATGTACATACATCTAATGTCTTTCTCTCCTTCCAGGACCATGTCTGTGAGCTGCTGAACACTATCGATGCTTGCCAAGTCTTCTTTGATATTGTAAGTTATAAGGCACATTGATCTGTACATAGCATGTAATTACAGGATGCTTTTTTCACTTCAAAGATGATATCTCATACAGTGCCTTCCGGAAGTAGAATTAGTCCTTTTGGAGGTTTTTGTTGGTAAGCCATTCTCATGATTTTTGTTGTTGTTGTTGAGCACCCCTCCTTTCCTTTGTTTGCTGAAGTGTGAAGGCCCACCTGAACTCTTTCCTTCAGAAAGTATTCATACCAGTTTACTTATTCCACATTTTGTTGTTACAGCCTGGATTCAAAATTGATTACATTTATTTATTTTACAGTCTACACACAATACCCTATAATGACAAAGTGAAAACATGTTTTTAGAAATTTTAGCAAATTTATTGATAATGAAATACAGAAATATCTCATTTACATAAGTATTCACACCCCTGAGTCAATACTTTGTAGAAGCACCTTTGGCAGCGATTACAGCTTTGTCTTTCTGTTTAAGTCTCTAAGAGCTTTCCACACCTGGATTGTGTAACATTTGCCCATTATTCTTTTCAAAATTCTTCAAGCTCTGTCAAATTGGTTGTTGATCATTGCTAGACAACCATTTTCAGGTCTAGACATAGATTTTCAAGTAGATTTAAATCAAAACTGTAACTCGTCCACTCAGGAACATTCACTGTCTTCTTGGTAAGCAACTCTAGTGTAGATTTGGCCTTGTGTTTTAGGTTATTGTCCTGCTGAAAGGTGAATTCATCTCCCAGTGTCTAGTGCAAAGCAGACTGAACCAGGTTTTCCTCTAGGAATTTGCCTGTGCTTAGCTACATTCCATTTCATTTTATTCCTGAAAAATTCCCCAGTCCTTAACGATTACAAGCATACCCATAACATCATGCAGCCACCACTATGCTTAAAAATATGTAGAGTGGAACTCCGTAATGTGTTGTATTGGATTTGCCCCGAACATAACACTTTGTATTCAGGACCAAAAGTTAATTGCTTTGGCAAAAAAAATCTGTATTACTTTAGTGCCTTGTTGCAAACAGAAGGCATGTTTTGGAATATGTTTTATGCTGTACAGACTTCTTTCTTTTCACTCTGTCAATTAGCTTAGGATTGTGGAGTAACTATAATGTTGTTGATCCATCCTCAGTTTTCTCCTATCACAGCCATTAAACTCTGTAACTGTTTTAAAGCCACCATTGGCCTCATGGTGAAATCCCTTAGTGGTTTCCTTCCTCTCCGGCAACTGAGTTAGGAAGGACGCCTGTATCTTTATAGTGACTGGGTGTATTGATACACCATCCAAAGTGTAATTAATAACTTCACCATGCTCAAAGGGATATTCAATGTCTGCTTTTTTTTTATTTTTTTTTACCCATCAACAAATAGGTGCCCTTCTTTGCGAGGCATTGTAAAACCTACCTGGTCTTTGTGGTTTAATCTGTGTTTGGAATTCACTGCTCGACTGAGGGGCCTTACAGATGATTGTATGTGTGGGGTACAGAGATGAGGTAGTCATGTTAAACACTATTATTGCACACAGAGTTTGTCCATGCAACTTATTATGTGACTTGTTAAGCACATTTTTACTCCGGCTTGTCATAACAAAGGGGTTGAATACTTATTGACTCAAGACATTTCAGCTTTTCATTTTTAATTAATTTGTACACATTTCTGAAACATAATTCCACTTTGATATTATGGGGTATTGTGTGTAGGCCAGAGACAAAAAATCTCAATTTAATCAATTTTAAATTCAGGTGTAACACAACAAAATGTGGAAAAAGTCAAGACGTGTGAATACTTTCTGAAGGCACTGTAGATTACATGTTTTTAGGATCAGATTTAATAGTCTGGATGTAGATTCTAATTTTCTTCCCACATCTCATTTTACAGACTGTAAACTTTGACCTGACCAAGAACTACCTTGACTTAGTAGTGACCTACACTAACCTAATGATGCTACTGTCTCGGATTGAAGAGAGGAAAGCTATCATTGGCCTCTACAACTACGCCCATGAAATGACACATGGATCAAGGTATGTAGGGTGGTGGCTCTTCCGGTCTATATCCTTGCTCCGGTTCATCTCTGAAACGTTCAATCTCCATTTGCACCATCGCTGTAAATAATATTAAGATCATACTTTAACACAATTTTAACTTACTGTTATACCAATTGACAGTGGCCTTATATTCAAATCACATAGTAATATATGAAAAATGCATTCTTAAAATATTGTATGGTAGTTACAGACCTAGCTTAGATACACCTGAGAACTACCAATGTCAACAACATCTGTATTCTTTTTTATTTATTTTCATCTAGTGATCGAGAGTACCCTAGGCTGGGACAGATGATTGTCGACTACGAGAACCCGCTGAAAAAGATGATGGAGGAGTTTGTTCCCCATGGGAAGGTGAATATAAAGTGTCACCTGTATCTCAACATGTTATGTTCTTGTCCTGAGCACTGACAATGATAATACATGTTTTGGTTACACTTTATAATATAACTTTCGGTTACACTTTATAATAACTTTGATGCTTAAGCCATGATTATGAATGCTTTTATTGCTTATACGGTTTTATAAATGTATATATAGTTGATTAATGCTTGTTCATGAAAGTTATTATTAACTGTCATAAACCAATATATCTCTCTCTCTCCTCCCCCTCTCTCTCTCTCCTCCCCTTCTCTCTCTCTCTCTCCTCCCTCCCCTCTCACTCCTCCCTCCCCTGTAGTCGTTGTCAGACGCCCTGCTCTCCCTCCAGATGGTGTACCCCAGGAGAAATCTGTCTGCTGACCAGTGGAGGAATGCACAGCTACTCAGTCTCATCAGTGCCCCCAGCACCATGCTCAACCCAGCCCAGTCAGACACAGTGAGAACCCAATATATAATACAGTTTTGATCCAAAGGGGCATGTACAGTACAGTGGGTGTGTACAGTAATGTGATCCCTGCAGGAGTTGAACCCATGACTATGGTGTTGCTAGTGCCATACTTGAGACACACAGTACCATCAATATAAATCTCTGAAATCACACCGTTTCCTGCTCACAGGCATGTGCATTTACCTATGATTCTCATTGTTCTAGATGCCCTGTGAATACTTGTCCCTGGACGCCATGGAGAAGTGGATAGTATGTAAGTGTGCATAGAGTACAGTCTGATCTAATTGATTTGATAGGTTTATACCATTGGAGGGAAGGGGGAGCGTGATCGTTTTTAATTGTAGTTCATTGTTCAGGTACAGGCTTATTATTAAAAACATACATGAAATGTGATGTCATACAAAAAACGGGTAAAAATATTAATAATTCGAAATATTCTCATTCCCCACAAATACTGTTCAAAATTGTATTTCTGTGCCTCTAACTTTCTCTCTGTCCTTGTGTTTGATTGTCAGTTGGCTTCATCTTATGCCACGGGGTCCTGAATAGTGATCAGGCAGCTCTGAGCCTGTGGAAGCTGGCTCTTCAGAGCAGCACCTGCCTCTGTCTCTTCAGAGACGAGGTGTTCCACATCCATAAGGCTGCTGAGGACCTCTTCATCAACATCCGCGGGTGAGGGACACTAACTTTACGGGCTGGTTTCCTGAACCCAGATTAAGCTTAGTCCTGGACTGAAAAGCATGCTCAATGGGTACAGCTTGAGAATATTCCCAGACATCTGTTAAGTGTGTGTGTGAGTAAGTATGTTAACTATTCTCCCTTTTCATTTCATAGCTACAACAAGCGTGTGAATGACATCAAAGAGTGCAAAGAACAAGCTCTGTCACATGCGTAAGTGCCTCATAAATGCATCTTATTGCACCAAGAGGTTTTTAATGGTATCTGACACAGTATCCTCTCCGAATTAAATTGTTGGCGATTGTTTTTGTTTTGTTACAGAGGCTTGATGCACAGAGAAAGACGCAAGTTCCTGAGATCTGCCCTGAAGGAGCTGGCCACAGTCCTATCTGACCAGCCAGGATTACTGGGGCCTAAGGTACTGCACTAGTGCTCTATTTTGGTATTTTGACACTTTTATTTAGACAGTATGGAAATCAGAAGGGGATACGGCAGGTGGGAGAAACAGTGGGAAGGGTGGACACAGAGATTGAATCCAGTCTCAAGTGGGGAGATTTGTATGTGTGACTCCTGCTAGGAGTGTTGCCACTTAACGACGGCTCTTCACCTGCCCTGCTGCACGACTGCTCTCTAGTTGTGTTAACATGATAGTGTTACACCAGACTAATGTAGCGGACATGAGTTGAGCATGGTTGCTCATAGCCCCGCCTGCGAACTTCAAAACAAGTGTCTGCCCTCGGAGTAAGAGGGATTTTCCTCTTGGTCTAATGGTCTAAGACGTTGGTTGCTCCGGTGGGAGATCTGAGTTCATATCCCGTGTGTTACACTAACACCACTGCACTACTGCTCTCTAGTTGTGTTAATATGTTAATGTGAGTTGGACTAACACAGTCTAGATTACTGAGCCCTAAGGTACCACACTACTGCTCTCTAGTTGTGTTAACATGATAATGTTACATCAGACCAGGTGTCTCCAACAGGTCCACCTATGAGTAACTCGCCAAACAATTCAGAAAATAGATGCAATTTTCACGTGTTCCACCGCAAATTGTCATAAACATATCAGACACTGCAAGCTCCCAGCTACTATCTAATCAATGCAACATTCACATTATCCCACCCCTGGTTAGCCCCTATTGGCTTAAAAAGCCAAACCTAACACAATATCTGTCAATTAATTTCCAGCAATATTGCCCCTGTCTGTGTGGTGCGCACGTTAGTCTATCACTCTGTGTGCAGCCAGTTGATGTGATAACCGTCTTGTGGGTTGACAAATACTTTCCCCAAAACCTTCTCAGTTAAATGTTAACTGCAAAGTAGGCTTACCTGGCAGAGGTATATCATAAGTAAGTATATCATTTGTATCTATTATTTGTTATTTGCTAACTTTGCAGAACTATCAGTAGATGGCACTCCTCACTCAATAGATTCGCAATTAAAGGGCCAGATGCGCAATTAAAGGGGAATTACACAAAAATCCAGATCTAAAAAATGTTTTATTCAGATATGATTTGAGCATTGACATGGACTCAGAACATCCAATTTAGTTGTTTCTCTATGAACAATTGTAATTTTGAGAGTGAAAAAAAGGAATAATCTAAAACCAGGAAAAATTAAACTGAGAAAACATAATTTGGGAAAATATATAACATAATTTGGTTAAAAATAATACAGATTTTAGAGTTGTTTATTAATGATTATTTTACCAAATATATTGACAGAAAACATAGTGCACTACTTTCTCTTGTACACTAAGGACCCGGGTAAGAGTTACAGGGGAGAGGAGAAGAGAAGAATGTGCCTATTTGAAAGCTAGAAAAAAATGAGTAGCTTGTGACATATTTCATTTTTTAAAAGTAGCTGTCATGCTAGAAAAGGTTGGAGACCCCTGCGATAGACTAACACCACAGCTGTCTACTTGTCTTAACATGATAATGTTACATCATAATAACACTACTGCACTGCTGCTCTCTAGGGCAGCAGGTAGCCTCGTGGTTAGCGCGTTGGGCCAGTAACCGAAAGGTTGCTGGTTTGAATACCCGAGCCGACAAGGTGAAAAATCTGTCGATGTGCCCTTAATCCTAATTTGCTCCAAGGGCGCCGTACTACTATGGCTGACCCTGTAAAACAACATATTTCACTGCACCTATCCGGTGAATGTGACAATATAACATATTTCTTTATATCCTAATATTTTCTAGTTGAGTTGGACTAACACTATGTGCACTCTAGTTTTGTTAACATGATAATGCTCGTTGGACTAACTCTAAAGTGATCAGAGAATAAGGATTCAAATCCTGAAAGATGTGACTAATTGATGGGTGAAAGTAACTATATAACATGACTCCTGTCCTCTTCATAGGCCCTGTTCGTGTTCATGGCTCTGTCGTTCGCTCGGGATGAGATCATTTGGCTGCTACGACATGCAGACAACATCCAGAAGAAGAGCACAGATGACTTTATTGACAAGTAAGACACATCCTACTGACTCAGCTTGTAACTATGGGATTTCCCTTTACCCCTCAGGTAATGTAGTGGCCCTGTGTTTGCCTCCTTGAAAAGTCTGTGTCAAAATGCATCTTCATGACACGTTTTACTCTTGCTTGATTTTGGCCATTAGGAGACTGAAAGTGATGTGTCTTAACTTGAATGTTGGCATGCACAGTTTTGTGGGACTGTATCAAAAGCAGAGAAAGTAAAAAAATTGTTTTTGTAAAATGACCCTTTAAGGAATGCCATGGTGTGAAGGAGTATTGAGCATACTAATGAAGTGTATGTCTATTCTCTTAGATAACTCTTGCTATTCTATGTCCTCAGGCACATTGCAGAGCTGATCTTTTACATGGAGGAACTGAGGGCCCACGTGAGGAAGTATGGTCCTGTCATGCAGAGATACTACGTCCAGTACCTGTCTGGATTTGACGCCGTGGTGCTCAACGAGCTAGTACAGGTGAGACTGCTCTGGCTTGCGTCCCAAATGGCACCCTATTCCCTATATACAGTATATTGCACTACTTTGGACCATGGCTCCTAGAGCTCTGGTCAAAAATAGTTTACCTATATAGGGAATAGGGTGCAGTTTCGGACGTACTAATTGTCAATGTTCTCCCTTTGGTTTCATAATATCCTAGTATTTATTATATAGTGTATGACTGGTGATGGAGTATTCTGTTATATGGGTATTTCTATAAACTAGGGTACCAGTGAGCATTTCTTGTAGTGGACAACTGTTTGGAGCTGTTACAAAGTCATTAATAATAATTTGCCTATTTTTTCACATGAATACATTAACATATAAAGGGGGAACATGGATACATTCAATATAATTCATGAGTTGAATCAAAACCTATGTTTAAACTCTTTCTCATGCTTGGAGTCTTCACAGATTTGGCAAATATTGTGTGACATAAAACACTACCTTTCTTTCTTTATGAAACTGCTGTTTGTCGTTTTATCATTTACTAAGCATTTAACAATTGAATTACACATTGAACTTCATCCTGTAAAATTCCTGGATATTGCTGTCGGACTGTTTTTTGTATGGAGATCTTGGAAGTGCACTGTAACCTCGTAACATTTCGTATCTCCCTATGTTGAGGTGTGAAAACAGTTTTCACGGGCACACATATACAAAATAATGTATGGATTGTAAAATCGAATGCTTCTAACAGAAAGAGTAACTTCAACAAGATGAATCAAATAAAATCGACACTGTCATTAACGGGGTTCTTAAATAATTATGCATAATAGTTGTTTGATGTGTATTTTTAATGTCTAGCTGTTTAGTTACATAGGGAAATTATCGCACAACATCAGCTGATTCAGGAAAGGTTTTTCTGAATGAAAGTCAAGTGATAAAGATCGGGTGTGATACTGCAGGCGATTGAACAACAGCCAAAGTGCGGGAATAAATGTTGATCTGGAGAATTGACAGAACATTTTGGTGTCTATACTGTTACGGCGGTCAAGATAATTAGCCTATGTCGTGGACAACATTGGCAAGATCAAATCAAATGTTATTGGTCACATACACATATTTAGCAGATGTTATTGCGGGTGAAGCGAAATGTTGCGGTTGTAGTTACATTCCTGAGGTAAGATTACGTTCTGTGTACGTTTTGATTGTTTGTTTTCCAAGTTAAAAAGGAGCAATCTGGAGGGTGAAAATTGCGTATTTATTAGTTTTTTAATAGAAATAGAAAAAAAAGTTTTTCGTTTTTTGCATATAAAACCAAAAAACAACTTGATATTTCGATTTTCACGTGTGGGTGGGGTTAAATGTTGAATGCCTGTCATTGATTAAGTGCAAAGCCAACATTTCCTGTCCTTTCAAAGTAGGAGTTCGCCCTTCTAACTCCATTCTATGAATCTATGAATATATTATTAATTAATTAATTGATTAATAGCTGCCTATACCGTGCCAAGATAAAGTAAGATTTCTCAATTTCTGCATAAGATTTAATGTGTATTGACTTATTAATTAACTGCTGTTACTGTAAATGGTTAGCTGACTGATATATCCTAGCTACCTAACTATCCATTGGTAATCTTATTAAATGATGCCATACAGCCAAAACAACATTATATATTGCTAGACTAGAGATATTCCCCTAGCTATAGTTAGTCAGTGGTTGCACATCTAACTAGCTGGAATGAAACAAGGATGTGAATAGTAGACATGTAAATATATCCTTTCACTGTTTACAGCAGGTATTCAGCTACCCAGAGCTGTCTGATCAGCCTGATAGGGTGCCGTGGGTGTGTCCAGCTTACACCTGTGCAAATCCATGTGTGTATAGCAAAGGAAATGAAACATCCAACCAATGCCTCGAGTCGTGCTGTAGGTTCACCACACACCTGGAGGGTTGTGGGGTCCTGTCCAGAAGCAACCCCTTGCCCCTACCCCTAGACACTTGTGGAGATCTGAGAGGATTGGACAGGTGTAAGCAATACTGCCAAAATCCACCAAGCCTTTCAGAGGGTAAGGTGGAGCTCTCACCATGTCACCACCCATCAATCCCTTTCAGATCTCCACAAATGTGTAGACTCTGGGCAGTAGGGGCTAGGGGTTGTTTCTGGACAGGTCATGGGTATTTTGGTAGCGCAGTCAGTCAGTCTGGCACTGTCTAAAAATGTTAAAGGGGCAGTGCAGTTAAAAACTTGAATTGAGATACTGGTGTAGTCCCGGCCCTACTATGAGGTCGAAATAACACTCTGTAATTGTGAAAGTTATGATAATGCCCTTTTTGTGTAAGAGCTGTTTGGAGAAAAAAAAACTGGAATTTCAACCTGTTCAGGTGGGATGGAACCTTTGGCCCACATCATGATGTCACAATTTGATCTGATTATAATAGACCAATGACCGTTCATCTGGGTAAAGGGGTGGGCTCTAGACCATCCTATCAGCAGATCTGAGCTGTGCACGTAAATATCTTCAAATTTGTTTCCTAACGCCCGCACGATCAGACTGAGCATTTCAAGGACCAAAGGAGGCTCAGGGAAATAAATGCTAAACAATGTGCCTTCGGAAAGTATTCAGACCCCTTGACTTTTTCCACATTTTGTTACGTTACAGCCTTATTCTAAAATTGATTCGATAGTTTTTTCCCCTCATCAATCTACACACAATACCCCATAATGAAAAAGCAAAAACTGGCTTTTAGAAATGTTTGCTAATTTATTAAAAATAAAAAACTGAAATATTACATTTACATAAGTATTCAGACCCTTTACTCAGTACTTTGTTGAAGCACCGTTGGCAGCGATTAAAGCCTAGAGTCTTCTTGGGTAAGACGCTACAAACTTGGCACACCTGTATTTGGGGAGTTTCTACCATTCTTCTCTGCAGATCATCTCAAGCTCTGTCAGGTTGGATGGGGAGCGTTGCTGCACAGCTATTTTCAGGTCTCCAGAGATGTTCGATCGGGTTCAAGTCCGATCTCTGGCTGGGCCACTCAAGGACATTCAGAGACTTGTCCCGAAGCCACTCCTGCGTTGTCTTGGCTGTGTGCTTAGGGTCGTTGTCCTGTTGGAAGGTGAACCTTCGCCCCAGTCTGAGGTCCTGAGCGCTCTGGAGCAGGTTTTCATCAAGGATCTCTCTGTACTTTGCTTCGTTCATCTTTGCTTCGATCCTGACTAGTCTCACAGTCCCTGCCACTGAAAAACATCCCCACAACATGATGCTGCCACCACAATGCTTCACCGTAGGGATGGTGCCAGGTTTCCTCCAGACATGACACTTGGCATTCAGGGCAAAGAGTTAAATCTTGGTTTCATCAGACCAAATAATCTTGTTTCTCATGGTCTGAGAGTCTTTAGGTGCCTTTTGCCAAACTCCAAGCGGGCTGTCATGTGCCTTTTATTGAGGAGTGGCTTCCGTCTGGCCACTCTACCATAAAGGCCTAATTGGTGGAGTGCTGCAGAGATGGTTGTCCTTCTGGAAGGTTCTCCCATCTCCACAGAGGAACTCTAGAGCTCTGTGAGAGTGACCATCGGTCCCTGACCAAGGCCCTTCTCCCTCGATTGCTCAGTTTAAACAGGCGGCCAGCTCTAGGAAGAGTCTTGGTGGTTCCAAACTTCTTCCATTTAAGAATGATGGAGGCCACTGTGTTCTTGGGGACCTTCAATACAGCAGACATTTTTTGGTACCCTTCCCCAGATCTGTCCCTCGACACAATCCTGTCTCTGAGCTCTATTGACAATTCCTTCGACCTCACGGCTTGGTTTTTGCTCTGGGATGCACTGTCAACTGTGGGACCTTATATAGACAGGTATGTGCCTTTCCAAATCATGTCCAATCAATTGAATTTACCACAGGTGGACTCCAATCAAGTTGTAGAAACAGCTCAAGGATGATCAATGGAAACAGGATGCACCTGAGCTCAATTTCGAGTCTCATAGCAAAGGGTCTGAATATTTATGTAAATAAGGTATTTCTGTTTTTTATTTTTAATAAATTTGCTAACATTTCTAAAAACCTGTTTTCGCTTTGTCATTATGGGGTATCGTGTGTAGATTGCTAAAAAATGTATATATATTTAATCCATTTTAGAACAAGTCTGTAATGTAACAAAATGTGGAAAAAGTCGAAGGGTCTGAATACTTTCCGAAGGCACTGTATTTCGGAGTTATTTTAATTAAATAAACACACACAGTGATTTATTAGATATACAGTGATGATTTAAAAATAAAATTACAAAGACTGCATGTGGGCTTTAATAGCTTTCAAATACTTGATTCCTCTGTCCTTGGGAGAATCTCAATTGCATTTCCTTGATTTGTCGCATCCTCTCCTCGTCTCCTTCTTAAAACCCATTGGATGAGAATGTCAGAGGTCCTTGAGAATGTCAGAGGTCCTTCCCCTGTCACCTTCTTATCCAATGGGTTTTGAGAAGGAGGCGAGGAGACAGGATGTGAGGAATCAAGGAAATGCAATTGAGATTCTCCCATTGTTTCCCCTATTCCTCACCTCCCTCTTAAAGCACATTGGGGGAGAGGAGTGAAGGTTACTCCCCTCAGGCTACAATGCACTTTCAATGAGAGGCAAGGAGTGGAGGAAACAAGGACAGAGGAAGCAAGAATTTGACTGCTAGTTTTCAGACACAGACTCACACACACACAATGTTTGAAGAGTTTACTGATTATAATGATTTAATTATTGGTTATTATTATTGTCAATGATTTTGTTGACAGAACCCATTGTATTATATTATTGTATTAAATTATTATATCACCTATTAAAACATATAGAAATGCTGTAGGTAATATTTTTCATTCTTCAGGAATGTTTAGCATGGCTAAAATTGACTAAAGCACAAAAAATACCTGGCAACTAGGCATGACAAAGAAACATGCAGTGTCCTGTTTCTTGTGACATTTTGAATGCCATGTAGATGTTTTGTTGTGGCTAGGTAGAGTTATGGTCTCATTGTGCCTACCTAGACTTGTATTCCTCTGACTACACATGTGAAGCTGCCTTGAAAATCATATTTAAATGTATATCAAACCATTTAGAGATTTGGACCCTGATGTCACACATTGGCCCGTTTATTTATAGAAAGACCCATATGCAGGTTTATATTTTGAAGGGAAAAAAGCAGAGCTGACCACTAGATGGAGACCAAGTATTTTGTTGACGTTATTCTTTGCTTGGCCACATCTCACTCTCTGAAATGCAATGTAAAACCCTCTTGTATTTGCTCAGTTGATCCCCTCACAGCAGCCTACTGTAAACAGTGTCTAACTGAGGCACTCATCTCCTCTAGAATCTGTCCGTCTGTCCTGAGGATGAGTCCATCATCATGTCCTCCTTCGTCAACACCATGACGTCCCTCAGCGTCAAACAAGGTATTCAACCTAACCCGGCCTGCCACTCATATTACAGAAATACCATAAAAATTAAACGTTTCTCATTTAGACTCATGTTGTTGATCCAACCTAAAAGAGAGTTCATTCCATCTTTTTGCTGTACATGTTCCAGTTTAGAAAACCTCTACTTGTATTGAGCAATGCTTACCGTAGTTGTTTTTATGTTGACCCGACCTATAACACAGTTCAATCCATTCTGTTGCGTTACAGTAAATATTCCAGTTTAGGAAATGTCTAATTAATCATGCTTAGTTGTTTTTATCTAGCCATATTAGCCTTAAAGCACTAAAAGCCTTTGTCAGTGTAGACAGGTGTTGTTTTGGTAATGGCTGAGTGATGGACAGATGAAAGGAGGGAGGGCAAATGGTGAGCAGAGTAGGAGCCTGAGCTGCTCTCCACCTCTCCGCCCGCTTCCCTCCCTCATGTGTCCTCCTGTGTCATGGTGATCCCATATCTGAGTGAATTGTCTCTGTCGGTGTTACAGTGGAAGACGGGGACGTATTTGATTTCAGGGGCATGAGGCTGGACTGGTTCAGATTGCAGGTAAGACGCCATCAGCAAAATGAGACGAGCTCTGTGGCGGTGAGGCAGATCTGGGTTCAAATAGTATTCGGAATCCTTTCACAATACTAGGCTGGGTTTGACACTTTTGAGACTATTCTATTGGTTCCATTGCTCAATGGAACCAATAGAATAGTCTCAAAAATTTCAAACCCAGCCCATCTGGCAATCCTGGCAGGCTAGAGCCAAGGCATAAAGTATTTGGAAGGATTTCAAATATTATTTGAACCCATGTCTGGGCTATGAGGCCACTGCTGGGTGTGTGTGTCGTAATTAGCACTGTGTGTGTCATAATCAGCCATAATTAGCACTCTGGGCCAGTAATGATGGGACAGTGTTTAGCATGCTACCCTACTCCTGTCAGCCTGCTCCTGTTTCCTATCTATAGGCCGCTGTGCTGTGCTGTGTGTGTGTGTGTGTGTGTGTGTGTGTGTGTGTGTGTACTGTAGCCGTTGTGTGTGTTGGGGAACCGCCGCCTGGAGATGCAGTAGAACAGGTTCCCCTCCGCCTCATCAGCCATAATTAGCACTCTGGGACAGTAATAAGGGAACAGTGTTTAGCATGATACCCTACTCCTGTTAGCCTACTCCTGTCTCAGTGTTGCCTATCTATAGCTCAGAGAGGACCTGAGCCCCTATCCGCATAGCATCTCATAGTAGGAGTGCTGATCTAGGATCTGTTCATATTATCTTATGTATTATGATCTAAAAGGCAAAAATGATCCTAGATCAGCACTCTTACTCTAACGCTTTGTGAATACAGGCCCTCTGGCTGCTGCTCTACACCCTTCACAAACAGCCTCTCCTACTGTACACCAGGATAGCAAAAACAGAACTGCTCAGATAACAAGAAGCAGGACGTTGGTTTATTCGGTGTTTGCCAGGGACAAAGCAAATTCAGGAAGTATTTAAACAGCCTGTACAGCTATACATACAGTGTAGGCCATCATATTCAGGTGCTGCTGTCATCCCTAAAAATAGTATGGTTGTATGAATATGTCACCGAATAGTCCTTATTTATCGAGATGGAGTTCTTCATGTGTGGATCAGAACCTAAACCTGTCTGTTCATCAAGAACACTCAGTTCTTAAGGTTCTACCGCATGTGCTCTATTTTCCTCCCAGCTGCATGTCAACCATATAACCCACACATTAATGAAGTTAACAGACTAGTAATGGAGAAAATATGGCCTGAAATACTGAAAGGAGGAGGAGTACGCTCTGTCTGTCATTAGTGACAAATGTCTAACCATCATAAAGAAAT
>NC_140003.1:29637718-29882763 GCF_964263955.1 Coregonus lavaretus
GCGGCACCATGAAGACCAAGGAGCTCTCCAAACAGGTCAGGGACAAAGTTGTGGAAAAGTACAGATCTGGGTTGGGTTATAAAAAAATATCAGAAACTTTGAACATTCTACGGAGCACCATTAAATCCATTATAAAAAAATTGAAAGAATATGGCACCACAATAAACCTGCCAAGAGAGGGCCGCCCACCAAAACCCACAGAGCAGGCAAGGAGGGCATTAATCAGAGAGGCAACAAAGAGACCAAAGAAAACCCTGAAGGAGCTGCAAAGCTCCACAGCGGAGATTGGAGTATCTGTCCATGAGACCACTTTAAGCTGTACACTCCACAGAGCTGGGCTTTATGGAAGAGTGGCCAGAAAAAAGCCATTGCTTAAATTTGGTGTTCGCCAAAAGGCATGTGGGAGACTCCCCAAACATATGGAAGAAGGTACTCTGGTCAGATGAGACTAAAATTTAGCTTTTTGGCCATCAAGGAAAACTCTATGTCTGGCGCAAACCCAACACCTCTCATCACCCCGAGAACACCATCGCCACAGTGAAGCATGGTGGTGGCAGCATCATGCTGTGGTAATGTTTTTCATCGGCAGGGACTGGGAAACTGATCAGAATTTAAGGAATGATGGATGGCGCTAAATACAGGGAAATTCTTGAGGGAAACTTGTTTCAGTCTTCCAGAGATTTGAGACTGGGACGGAGGTTCACCTTCCAGCAGCACAATGACCCTAAGTATACTGCTAAAGCAACAGTGGTTTAAGGGGAAACATTTAAATGTCTTGGAATGGCCTAGTCAAAGCCCAGACCTCAATCCAACTGAGAATCTGTGGTATGACCATTGAAGAATGGGCAAGAATCCCAGTGGCTAGATGTGCCAAGCTTATAGAGACATACCCCAAGAGACTTGCAGCTGTAATTTCTGCAAAAGGTGGCTCTACAAAGTAGACTTTGGGGGGGGGGGGGGGGGGGGGGGGGGGGGGGGGGTGAATAGTTATGCACGCTCAAGTTTTCTGTTTTTTTGTCTTATTTGTTTGTTTCAGAAGAAAATATATTTTGCATCTTCAAAGCGGTAGGCATGTTGTGTTAATCAAATGATACAACCCCCCCAAAAATCCATTTTATTTCCAGGTTGTAAGGCAACAAAATAGGAAAAATGCCAAGGGGGGTGAATACTTTCGCAAGCCACTGTAACCTTGGTGTCCCTGGGAACGATCAGCAAACAGAGTTAGCCATCCCATCCTCGTCGTAAAGAATTGTAGTGGAAATTCTAACCAGAAAGGAAGAGAGAGACTGTAGATTCTTCAAACAACAACTTTATTATAAAAATTGCAATTCTGTAACGGTTAACAATTCACTCAATGTTGCAGAGTTATGAGCCCAATGAACAGGAGTTGGGTCTCAGCTTTTATAACCTTTGTCTACGTGGCAGTTTAGCAGATGTGTGAGAGCCTGGTGGGAACATAGCATACAAACAAGAGATAACGGCAGTTTTGTTACTATCTATCTGCTGCTGCTCAAGCTAGCCTCTGTTCTCTTCATATCTCCACACAGCTGTGCCCTTGAAAGATACAAAAATAACAGGATGGACCAAAAACTGTGGTCACTCTCAGACGGACCTTTGTCTTTGGCCGTGTGACTAAGTTACACAAAGACAAGAGTGGAAGAACACTACCTTCTTCTTACATGACAGAAACAGACAGTGGAAATGTACAGGTTTAAGGCTTATACAGCATATGTACATAACAGAGTTTGTAATTTTCCCACCATACTCCCTGACCTTGTAACTCTGCAGTAAGATCGCCAAGATGATAGGGGATTATAAGCCAATTTGAGAAAAAACAATTGTTTCAACTGTGTGTTGTTATTCTCTTTGAAATTTGTCTTAGACATTTGTATTAAGAATATTGGCAATAGTAATAATTTGTCATACAGTGAATAATTTCTAATTTGTAATACAGTAAATAATTTGTCTGGATTTCCTGAATCAGAAATGCCCTAAACTAAACTGTTGTTCTGGTCTGTCCTCTCTCGAGGTCATGACGAAGGTGACCACAGATGGTGTCTAGATGCATGGAAGGGATAATTTGACCAAGAACAGTGTGAACCTCAATCCCCCCTAACCGGCTGAAGTAATGGCGACAATAGCTTCACTATGGTCCTTCACCACTTCTACCGTGAGACCTAAGTCCAAGCCAGCAACCTGTACACAGCATCCAGTCGAAGCAATCAACTGCCTTTTCTCTCATGCCTTTTCTCTCAGGAGTGTGACATGAGTCCACATGGAGTGAGCATGGAGAGAGATCCCGTCCAAACTTATCTCATGCTGCTGGTGTAATGGACAAGACATAACGAACTGCAAAGGACATGACTTGACTAAGGTGAGAGAAATCGGGGCCATCAACTTTGAACATGTGCCACTGGGAGGACGAACTGAAACGCCAGAAGAATGAGTGCCGGGAGGGAGGGGGGTAGTCAACCGTGCCCGCAATTAAAGCAACACTCGAGTGGTTTAAGGGGAAACATTTAAATGTCTTGGAATGGCCTAGTCAAAGCCCAGACCTCAATCCAATTGAGAATCTGTGGTATGACTTAAAGATTGCTGTACACCAGCGCAACCCATCCAACTTGAAGGAGCTGGAGCAGTTTTGCCTTGAAGAATGGGCAAGAATCCCAGTGGCTAGATGTGCCAAGCTTATAGAGACATACCCCAAGAGACTTGCAGCTGTAATTTCTGCAAAAGGTGGCTCTACAAAGTAGACTTTGGGGGGGGGGGGGGGGGGGGGTGAATAGTTATGCACGCTCAAGTTTTGTTTTTTTGTCTTATTTCTTGTTTGTTTCACAATAAAAAATATTTTGCATCTTCAAAGTGGTAGGCATGTTGTGTTAATCAAATGATACACCACCCAAAAAATCAATTTTAATTTCAGGTTGTAAGGCAACAAAATAGGAAAAATGCCAAGGGGGTGAATACTTTTGCAAGCCACTGTAAATGTGATAATTATGTGTAATGTGAGATAGGCTGGTAATTAAGTGAAGTGTTTTGTTTCATAGAAGAAAGTAGATAGGATTTAAGTAAGATGTTAAAGTAGGTTTGAACAACATTGTTAAAATAAAAATAATAATTACATAAATAGAATGATTGTAAAGGAACTTGAGTAAGAATGGGAGAATGTCGTAGTATGATAAACAAGAAAAGACGCAGACTCTTCGGTTGAAGAAAAATACTAAAATAATGTGAGTAAAGAAAGGGGAAGGATAACTGAAAACGAAGCCTGAAGACTACTGGACGAATGAAAAATAATGACATTGATGGGGCACGTACAGTAAGTTAGTTGAAGGAGATTCTAAAAGTATGACGGACTGACATAAATTGCGCCTAAAAAATCAATAAATATCTCAACTACTCTGGGAGTGGAACGCGCAGAACAAGAAAATAATGTAGACAGTTTGGATTTGCCTAAGATAGAATTGTTTGGGCTAAACCTTTGCATGATGAGTGAGGAAGAGGGCTGGTTAGCCTAATACATGGAAAAGAAGAAACTGCACGAGGATGGGATGCCGAGAGAGAGATGAACTTATTAACGAGACCAGGACATGAGGCTGAAAGCTGAAGATGGATATCTCACTAACTAGGCTTGCATGTGGACATTCATTTACAATTACAAGATGACAGACTGAATTGGCTTGATTAAGTGAAGTTTAGGAAATGCAAAAAGCGTTTGGGCGTTGTGACCATCCTTCCCAAAGTTCCTGACTGAAATATAAATGGCAAAGGTATGTCACGCCCTGACCTATAGAACTCTAGTTTGTTGAGTCAGGGTGTGGAAATCTATGTTAGAAATTCTATGTTTAAGTTCTAGTTTTCTATTTCTATGTCTGGCCGGGTATGATTCCCAATCAGAGGCAGTTGTCGCTCGTTGTCTTTGATTGGGGATCATACTTGGGTAGCCTATTGCCTACTGTGTATTGTGGGATCTTGTTCCTGTTAGGCTGGTATATGTATAGCCCTTTGGACTTCACGTTACGTTGTTTCTTGTTTTGTTGAATGTTTATTTAGTTAATAAACATGTACGCTTTTCACGCTGCACCTTGGTCCGACCCGTCTCTCAACGTTCGTGACAGAAGATCCCACCAAACGAGGACCAAGCAGCGTGGCCAGGAGCAGACATCCTGGACATGGGAGGAGATCCTGGATGGTAAGGGATCTTGGACATGGGAGGAGATCCAGGCTGGGATGGATCGCCGTCCTTGGGAACAGACAGAGGATGCCCGGGTAAGAGAGGAGCAATGGCGACACCGACGGCGCCGGCCGAGGAGGAAGCCCGAGAGGCAGCCCCAATATTTTTTTTTTGGGGGGGGGGGGGCTAAAGGGGTGGTCGGGGATCGAGAGAGAAGAGCCCCAACTACTGCACCCGGTGGGGTTCCAGTTGGAGTCCCTACGACCATGGGAACAGGAATGGGAACAGTTTTACACTGAGGAGACGGAGGATGACGACGACGATGAGTTTCTGTTCCCTAACTCGTGGGGGCTCCCGGAGGAGTCCTCACTGGAGGAGGATTGGGCACGGAGAGTAAAGGACTGGTACAGTCGTAGACCTCCAGCGCCGGTTCCCAGTCCGGTATGCCTTGTGCCTGCTTCTCGCACCAAGCCAGTGGTGTGTGCTCCCAGTCCGATAAGGTCCATGCCTGCTCCTTGCACCAAGCCAGTGGTGCATGTTCCCAGTCCGATATGGCCCGTGCCTGCTCCCCGCACCAAACCAGTGGTGCGTGTCTCCAGTCCGGCACGGCCCGTGCCTGCTCCCCGCACCAAACCAGTGGTGCGTGTATCCAGTCCGGTACGGCCCGTACCTGCTCCCCGCACCAGGCCAGTGGTGCGTGTTCCCAGTCCGGTACGGCCCGTACCTGCTCCTCGTACCAGACCTGTGGTGCGTGTCTCCAGTCCAGCCCGGCCTGTTCCTGCTCCTCGCACCAGACCTGTGGTGTGTGTGTCTCCAGTCCGGCCCGGCCCATTCCTGCTCCTCGCACCAAACCAGTGGTGCGTGTCTCCAGTCCGGCCTGGCCCGTTCCTGCTCCTCGCACCAGACCTGTGGTGCGTGTCTCCAGTCCGGCCTGGCCCGTTCCTGCTCCTCGCACCAGACCTGGGGTGCGTGTCGCCATCCCGGTACGCCCCGTACCTGCTCCCCGCACCAGGCCAGTGGTGTGTGTTCCCAGTCCGGTACGGCCCGTACCTGGTCCTCACACCAGACCTGTGGTGCGTGTCTCCAGTCCGGCCCGGACTGTTCCTGCTCCTCGCACCAGACCTGTGGTGCGTGTCTCCAGTCCGGCCCGGCCCGTTCCTGCTCCTCGCACCAGATCTGTGGTGCGTGTCTCCAGTCCGGCCCGGGGACTGGAGACAGGGGTGCATGTTCCCAGTCCGGCACGGCCCGTGCCCGTTCCACCGGTGCCCAGTCCAGCTCCGGTCAGCGGCTCAATTCCGGAGTCAGAGCATTCCGCTCCACCGGGGTCCAGTCCAGCTCCGGTCAGTGGCTCCACTCCGGAGCCAGAGCAATCCGCTCCACCGGTGCCTGATCCAGCTCCGGTCAGCTGCTCCACTCCGGAGCCAGAGCAGTCCCCGCCACCGGTGCTAGTCCAGCTCCGGTCAGCAGTTCCACTCCGGAGCCAGAGCAGTCCGCTCCACCGGGGGCCAGTTCAGCTCCGGTCAGCGGCTCCACTTCAGACCCAGAAGTCAGCCCCTTTCCAGGGTCGGGGTCTCCCACACCAGGGTCCAGACAGGGCTTGGTGCATCGCGGGAGGATTGCCGATCAAGGCCCAGACGTCAGCCCCTCTCCAGGTTCGGGGTCTCCCACACCAGGGTCCAGACAGGGCTTGGTGCATCGTGGGAGGAAGGAGAGGGGAAGCATCACGCCGAGGTCCAGACCAGACCAGGGGCGCAACGGGGAGGCAGAGAGGGAGAGGTCGTCACGCCCGGAGCCGGATCCGCATCCGAGGCGGAAAGCCCACCCGGACCCTCCCCTGTCATGTCGGGGGGGGGGGGGGGGTCCGGGACCTATAGAACTCTAGTTTGTTGAGTCAGGGTGTGGAAATCTATGTTAGAAATTCTGTTTAAGTTCTAGTTTTCTATTTCTATGTCTGGCCGGGTATGATTCCCAATCAGAGGCAGCTGTCGCTCGTTGTCTTTGATTGGGGATCATACTTGGGTAGCCTATTGCCTACTGTGTATTGTGGGATCTTGTTCCTGTTAGGCTGGTATGTGTATAGCCCTTTGGACTTCACGTTACGTTGTTTCTTGTTTTGTTGAATGTTTATTTAGTTCGTGACAAGGTATTATGATACAAATTGGAGTTGTTGAACATATTATGTAGAAAATTAGCATTATCAACTTGGTGCAGTAATAACTGCGATGGGAAAATGATTTGTGGGTTAAATTAGCAGGTTATAGTTGTTTAAGGTTGCTTAAGAGTTTGCCCGGTTGACGACTCAGGGTTATTGTTTTGTATGATGTGATTTCTTTTGATGATTGTTTTGTAAGGGAAATGTACTGCTTGAAAAGCATTTACTGCTGTTATTTTATTTAAGATTGAAGGATTTTTTATTTATTTTTTAATTGTCTTGAAATGCTAAGTTTGAAGACAATTAGAAAATTAGCGTTGAAGTATATGAAATTTGTTTAAGGGGAATTAATTAGGTATTGGAATGAATGAGTACTGTTGTAACTCAGTGGACTCCTTTAGACCGTCCTATATTTTATAAGATCTACAATTGCTGTAGACTGTAGTTTACAAAATTATAACTAAGCTACTGACTGAAGGAGTTATGACTGATTTCCAACAATACCATTTTCTGTCTGCCTGCTAGTTGTAGCAGTGTTGTAACTGCTAACCGTTGCTTTCACAGCAATACCGGTGAAGACTAAGTTTTAAAAGTTAATACTTTAAGCCTTGTGTAGAGAAGGCCTGTGTACAACATTTGAAAAGTTGTTCTTGATGTAACTGATTCCTGGTTTTCAAGTGAGTTGACATGTGTCAAAAGGGTAATGGTAGTAAGAATACCTGTACTCTTGGGAACTGAATTTAAGTAGTGAGAAATTAGTTGACTGATCTTTGAATTGAATTTACACCACCGGTCAAAAGTTTTAGAACACCTACTCATTCAAGGGTTTTTCTTTATTTTTACTATTTTCTACATTGTAGAATAATAGTGAAGACATCAAAATGAAATAAAACATATGGAATCATGTAGTAACCAAAACAGTGTTAAACAAATCAAAATATATTTTATATTTGAGATTCTTCAAATAGCAACCCTTTGCCTTGATGACAGCTTTGCATAACTCTTGGCATTCTCTGAACCAGCTTCATGAGGTAGTCAACTGGAATGCATTTCAATTAACAGGTGTGCCTTGTTAAAAGTTAATTTGTGGAATTTATTTCCTTCTTAATGACTTTGAGCCAATCAGTTATGTTGTGACAAGGTAGGGGGAGGTAATCAGAAGATAGCCCTATTTGGTAAAAGACCAAGTCCATATTATGGCAAGAACCGCTCAAAAAAGCAAATAGAACGACAATCCATCATTACTTTAAGACATGAAGGTCAACCAATACGGAAAATCTCAAGAACTTTGAAAGTTTCTTCAAGTGCAGCCGCAAAAACCATCAAGCGCTATGATGAAACTGGCTCTCGTGAGGACTGCCACAGGAATGGAAGACCCAGAGTTACCTCTCCTGCAGCGGATAAGTTCATTAGAGTTACCAGCCTCAGAAATTGCAGCCCAAATAAATGCTTCACAGAGTTCAAGTAACAGACACATCTCAACCTCAACTGTTTAGAGGAGACTGTGTGAATCAGGCCTTCATGGTCGAATTTCTGCAAAGAAGCCACTACTAAAGGACACCAATAAGAAGACACTTGCTTGGGACAAGAAACACGAGCAATGGACATTAGACCGGTGGCAATGTGTCCTTTGGTCTGGAGTCCAAATTGGAGATTTTTGGTTCCAACCGCCGTGTCTTTTTGAGAAGCTGTGTGGGTGAACGGATGATCTCCGCATGTGTATTTCCCACCATATAGCATGGAGGTGGGGGTGCTTTGCTGGTGACACTGTCTGTGATTTATTTAGAATTCAAGGCACACTTAACCAGCATGCCTACCACAGCATTCTGCAGCGATACGCCATCCCATCTGGTTTGGGCTTAGTGGGACTATCATTTGTTTTTCAACAGGACAATGACCCAACACACCTCCAGGCTGTGTAAGGGCTATTCTACCAAGAAGGAGAATGATTGAGTGCTGCATCAGATGACCTGGCCTCCACAATCCCCCGACCTCAACCAAATTGAGATGGTTTGGGATGAGTCGGACTGCAGAGTGAAGGAAAAGCAGCCAACAAGTGCTCAGCATATGTGGGAACTCCTTCAAGACTGTTGGAAAAGCATTCCAGATGAAGCTGGTTGAGAGACTGCCAAGAGTGTGCAAAGCTGTCATGAAGGCAAAGAGTGGTAATTTGAAGAATCAATGCAAATAGTCCGGGTATCCATTTGATTAGCTGTTCAGGAGTCTTATGGCTTGGGGGTAGAAGCTGTTAAGAAGACTTTTGGACCTAGACTTAGCGTTGGGATGATGTTCTCGGGGTGATGAGAGGTGTTGGTTGCGCCAGACATAGCGTTTTCCTTGATGGCCAAAAAGCTCAATTTTAGTCTCATCTGCCCAGAGTACCTTCTTCCATATGTTTGGGGAGTCTCCCACATGCCTTTTGGCGAACACCAAACGTGTTTCCTTATTTTTTTCTTTAAGCAATTACTTTTTTCTGGCCACTCTTCCGTAAAGCCCAGCTCTGTGGAGTGTACGGCTTAAAGTCGTCCTATGGACAGATACTCCAATCTCCACTGTTGAGCTTTGCAGCTCTTTCATGGTTATCTTTGGTCTCTTTGTTGCATCTCTGATTAATGCCCTCCTTGCCTGGTCCATGGGTTTTGGTGGGTGGCCCTCTCTTGGCAGGTCTGTTGTGGTGCCATATTCTTTCAATTTTTAAAATAATGGATTTAATGGTGCTCCGTAGAATGTTCAACGTTTCGGATATTTTTTTATAACCCAACCCTGATCTGTACTTTTCCACAACTTTGTCCCTGACCTGTTTGGAGAGCTCCTTGGTCTTCATGGTGCCGTTTGCTTGGTGGTGCCCCTTGCTTAGTTGTGTTGCAGATTCTGGGGCCTTTCAGAACAGGTGCATATATACTGAGATCACGTGACACTTAGATTGCACACAGGTGGACTTTATTTAACTAATTATGTGACTTCTTAAGGTAATTGGTTGCACCAGATCTTGTTTAGGGGCTTCATAGCAAAGGGGGTGAATACATATGCACGCACCACTTTTCTGTCATTTATTTTTTAGAGTGATTTGAAACAAGTATTTTTTTTCATTTCACTTCACCAATTTTGACAATTTTGTCTATTTCCATTACATGAAATCCAAATAAAAATCCATTTAAATTACAGGTTGTAATGCAACAAAATAGGCCAAACGCCAAGGGGGATGAATACTTTTGCAAGGACTGATGGAAGAGGCAGATTACCCACTCTCTGTCGGATCCTTACAAGTCACCCTGACCTACATCCCCGATATCTCCATCTCTTTCTCCTGCGAATGACGGGGATTTGGGCCTCGTTGGGTGTCTGAAGTAAATCCTTCGCGTCCGACTCGTTGAAGGAAAGAATCTTCATCCAGTACGAGGTGAGTAATCGCTGTCCTGATATCCAGAAGCTCTTTTCGGTCGTAAGATACAGTGGCAGAAACATTATGTACAAAAGAAGTTACAAATAACGTGAAAAAACACAAATAATAGCACAATTGGTTAGTAGCCCGTAAAACAGCAGCCATCTAGTAGCCCGTAAAACGGCGCAGCCATCTCCTCCTGATGTCTTCACTATTATTCTACAATGTAGAAAATAGTAAAAAATAAAACTTGAATGAGTAGGGGTTCTAAAACTTTTGACAAAATATAATTTAAATAGGCCTGGAATTATAGTAGTTAACTGATTGATCTAAGAGTTGACTGCTGTTAAGACATTTAGATACCGTTAAAGAACTAAACAAATAAGGAGGGGTACCCCATGAATTAATGTGTGGACGCACACAATAACAGAATTATTGTGAATGAATGATTGCATAATGATGAACAGTTTGAACTGTTTAACACATTTGTCTTAAAGACAGTTCGAATACCTGTTAAGTACACCGCTGGAATGGTAAATTACTATGCTCTGTGCTGCACTTAACAATGCTCGAAAGTCTATTTTCCCCAGAGTTGAAGCAGCTTTGTCTGAACCAAAGGGAGGACAGCTCCACAAATTGCAGCCAGGAGATTGGGTGGTCATCAAGGACCTCCGCAGAAAGACTTGGCACCAACAGCGCTGGAGGGGCCCATTCCAGGTGCCCCTGATGACCCAGACAGTGGTGAAGGTTGCAGAGAGGTCTACGTGGGTTCACACCAGCCATTGCAGCTGTTGTATGGGTCCTGAGAGGAGCAGAACAGCACAGAGCGAGAAGTGGCCACAATGCAACTGAAGTATACAACACCAGCATAGTCCCACGGCTGGACTTAAATAACAGCCACTCCAGCTCGAGCCAATGGCAGGCTCAGAACGGGAGTCCAGCAAACAATAGCCGCCCCATTGCTAGAAGAAGCAGGAGGTCAATGCTGAACCCTGGCAGTGTGGACAGTGTCAATGTGATGATTGTCGTCTTTGTACAGACGAAGAATGTACTCCTGTGTAACTGTTTAAATGACTTGTAGCTGTTTAAATGAGTCCCTTAAGAATGTTTTGCACCATGTGAAGGTAAAACACTCAGTGGCTCAACAGAAGCAATTTACAAAGATAATGTACTAGTGTAAGAAAGCCCTCTCCTACAATGTTTTATATTTTGCTTGGTTGATGTTTTTCTTAGATTATGACATAATTGGCTTACATGATGAGTTATTACTTACATGCTTACTTGTAATTTATTATTAGGTTGAGATTAGTCTCAAAAGGGAGGAATATGGTGGGAAAATTACAAATTCTGTTATGCACATACGCTGTATAAGCCTTAAACCTGTACATTTCCACTGTCTGTTTCTGTCATGTAAGAAAAAGCTAGTGTTCTTCCACTCTCGTCTTTGTGTAACTTAGTCATGCGGCCAAAGACAAAGGACCATAGTTTTTCATCCTGTTCTTTTCGTATCTTTCAAGACCACAGCTGTGTGTAGATATGAAGAGAACAGAGGCTAGTTTGAGCAGCAGCAGATGGATAGTAACAAAACTGGCGTTATCTCTTGTTTGTACGCTATGTTCCCACCAGGCTCTCACACATCTGCTAAACAGCCTCATAGACAAAGGTTATAAAAGCTGAGACCCAACTCTTATTCGTTGGGCTCTTAACTCGGCACCATTGAGTTAATTGTTAACCGGTCCAGAATTGCAATTCTTATTATAAAGTTGTTGTCTCTCTTCCTATCTGGTTAGAATTTCCATGACAGGAGTTAGAGGGCTAATCCGTGGGGAGAAATCCCGACCATCCAGCAGACCCAATCTGGTGAGATTTGTTATTGAAGCAAGACAAAAACAAACAAACAACACAACAACAGCAATACACTTCTTCATATAAAACTAGATGTGGGGAAAACGGTTCTAAAAACATTTACTTGGATCTACTTATTGTGGACATAGTTCCACAGATTATTGTTTTAGATGACATTACTTACTTAAATCACTGGTGCTACCCAAATTATAGAATTGATTAATAATAATTGGAAATGGTCAAAAATGTCTCTTATTCAATTATTCATACCTCTGTCCCAAATTTCAATCAATCAGCTTATTATCCAAATTTCAATCAGCTTAACACGTCCTTTCCACACTCACACAACTTTCACATCCACATTCACTTAGTACTATTCCCAAACACACTCAGTAATCTCCCTTATTAGTCCATGTGCATCTTCAGTGATTCTCCTGTCGTTACTTCTATGCACCATATGTATCTTTCTATACATATAGAATAGCAGCTCATATTCGAAATAATACTTTCATATCTCCATACAGAATCCCTATATAATGTTATAAATCTTTAGTTATTCACATCCACACCACTAGCAATGATCACAGCGCAGCAGCCTGAGAGGTACACAATGGCTTCTCCTGTCAGTGCTCACTACCTGTAGATCGATGACCGGTGGTGGACACCATATATATCTCCAACGGTTCACAGTGGTTCTCAACCATGTAGACACTTCTCTTATACATGCCTACAGACAATTGTCAGTGGGGCCTCCTGCCCTCACTCTAGCCTTCTCTAAGTCTAGCCAGTGGTTCTCAGACCACGTAGACACTTCTTATAAATGCCTACAGACAGTGGGGGAAAAAAGTATTTAGCCACTTAAAAAGATGAGAGAGGCCTGTAATTTTCATCATAGGTACACGTCAACTATGACAGACAAATTGAGAAAAAAAATCCAGAAAATCACATTGTAGGATTTTTAATGAATTTATTTGCAAATTATGGTGGAAAATAAGTATTTGGTCACCTACAAACAAGCAAGATTTCTGGCTCTCACAGACCTGTAACTTCTTCTTTAAGAGGCTCCTCTGTCCTCCACTCGTTACCTGTATTAATGGCACCTGTTTTAACTTGTTATCAGTATAAAAGACACCTGTCCACAACCTCAAACAGTCACACTCCAAACTCCACTATGGCCAAGACCAAAGAGCTGACAAAGGACACCAGAAACAAAATTGTAGACCTGCACCAGGCTGGGAAGACTGAATCTGCAATAGGTAAGCAGCTTGGTTTGAAGAAATCAACTGTGGGAGCAATTATTAGGAAATGGAAGACATACAAGACCACTGATAATCTCCCTCGATCTGGGGCTCCACGCAAGATCTCACCCCGTGGGGTCAAAATGATCACAAGAACGGTGAGCAAAAATCCCAGAACCACACGGGGGGACCTAGTGAATGACCTGCAGAGAGCTGGGACCAAAGTAACAAAGCCTACCATCAGTAACACACTACGCCGCCAGGGACTCAAATTCTGCAGTGCCAGATGTGTCCCCCTGCTTAAGCCAGTACATGCCCAGGCCCGTCTGAAGTTTGCTAGAGTGCATTTGGATGATCCAGAAGAGGATTGGGAGAATGTCATGTGGTCAGATGAAACCAAAATAGAACTTTTTGGTAAAAACTCAACTCGTCGTGTTTGGAGGACAAAGAATGCTGCGTTGCATCCAAAGAACACCATACCTACTGTGAAGCATGGGGGTGGAAACATCATGCTTTGGGGATGTTTTTCTGCAAAGGGACCAGGACGACTGATCTGTGTAAAGGAAGGAATGAATGGGGCCATGTATCGTGAGATTTTGAGTGAAATCCTCCTTCCATCAGCAAGGGCATTGAAGATGAAACGTGGCTGGGTCTTTCAGCATGACAATGATCCCAAACACACCGCCCGGGCAACGAAGGAGTGGCTTCGTAAGAAGCATTTCAAGGTCCTGGAGTGGCCTAGCCAGTCTCCAGATCTCAACCCCATAGAAAATCTTTGGAGGGAGTTGAATGTCTGTGTTGCCCAGCGACAGCCCCAAAACATCACTGCTCTAGAGGAGATCTGCATGGAGGAATGGGCCAAAATACCAGCATCAGTGTGTGAAAACCTTGTGAAGACTTACAGAAAACGTTTGACCTGTGTCATTGCCAACAAAGGGTATATAACAAAGTATTGAGAAACTTTTGTTATTGACCAAATACTTATTTTCCACCATAATTTGCAAATAAATTCATAAAAAATCCTACAATGTGATTTTCTGGAAAGAAAATTCTCATTTTGTCTGTCATAGTTGACGTGTACCTATGATGAAAATTACAGGCCTCTCTCATCTTTTTAAGTGGGAGAACTTGCACAATTGGTGGCTGACTAAATACTTTTTTCCCCACTGTATAATAACGTTATTGATAAAAAAACTCAGCTAACAGAACTGGTTGGGGTATCCATTCAGACACGCACCTCTTTCACACTCTCACATCCACATTCACTTCGTGCTATTACTTTTCCACACTCAGTACTTAATAGTAATAATATCTCTTATTATTCTAAATTACAATCTCCATAAGACTATGGGTACTTTTTTATGTGTTACTTGCCTTAATTTGATTGGTTATATCTGTCACGATCGTCGTAAGGAACAGACCAAGGCGCAGCGTGATGAACGAACATGTTTAACTTTATTATCTTTAGTGATAATAGAACACAATCAACAAAACAAGAAACGACTCGTGAAGTCCACGGTAACAATGACCGAACACGGAACAAGAACCCACAAACACAAAGGGAAAATAGACAGTATAAATATGGCTCCCAATCAGAGACAACCAACGACAGCTGACACTCGTTGCCTCTGATTGGGAGTCACTCTAGCCAACATAGAAATAAACACACCAGAATTACCAACATAGAAATAAACACATAGAATGAACACACCCTGGCTCAACATATAGAGTCCCAGAGCCAGGGTGTGACAGTACCCCTCCCTAAAGGCGCGGACTGCGACCGCGCCTCAACTTGCACAAAACAGGGGAGGGCTGGGCAGGCATACCTCCTCGGTGGCGGTTCTGGCTCCGGCCTTGACCACCACCCTCCAATAAACCCCCCATAGCGCCCCTGGTCCAGGCTGGCCCCGCCGGCTGGAGCTGAACTGGACTTAGCAGGAGCGGTTAGCTTCAGCTCCATAGTGGAGCAGTTGACCGGTACCTTACCAGGCACCGGTGACCCAGGCACGGGTTGTGCTGGACTGACGACGCGCACCCCTGGCTTGGTGCGTGGAGGAGGAACGGGCCTTACCAGGCTGACGACGCGCACCCCTGGCTTGGTGCGTGGAGGAGGAACGGGCCTTACCAGGCTGACGACTCGCACCCCTGGCTTAGTGCGTGGAGGAGGAACGGGCCTTACCAGGCTGACGACTCGCACCCCTGGCTTGGTGCGTGGAGGAGGGACGGGCCTTACCAGGCTGACGTCTCGCACCCCTGGCTTAGTGCGAGTAGCAGGAACAGGCCTTACCAGGCTGACGTCTCGCACCCCTGGCTTAGTGCGAGTAGCAGGAACAGGCCGGGCCGGGCTGGCGACGCGCACCGTAGACTTGGTGCGAGTGGCAGGAACAGGCCGGGCCAGGCTGGCGACGCGCACCGTAGACTTGGTGCGAGTGGCAGGAACAGGCCGGGCCGGGCTGGCGACGCGCACCGTAGACTTGGTGCGAGTGGCAGGAACAGGCCGGGCCGGGCTGGCGACGCGCACCGTAGACTTGGTGCGAGTGGCAGGAACAGGCCGGGCCGGGCTGGCGACGCGCACCGTAGACTTGGTGCGAGTGGCAGGAACAGGCCGGGCCGGGCTGGCGACGCGCACCGTAGACTTGGTGCGTGGAGCAGGAACAGGCCGGGCCGGGCTGGAGACGCGCACCGTAGACTTGGTGCGAGTGGCATGAACAGGCCGTGCCGGGCTGGCGACGCGCACCGTAGACTTGGTGCGAGTGGCAGGAACAGGCCGGGCCGGGCTGGCGACGCACACCGTAGGCTTGGTGCGTGGAGCAGGGACAGGCCGGACTGGGCTGGCGACGCACACCGTAGGCTTGGTGCGTAGAGCAGGGACAGGCCGGACTGGGCTGGCGACGCACACCGTAGGCTTGGTGCGTAGAGCAGGGACAGGCCGGGCTGGGCTGGCGACGCACACTGTAGGCTTGGTGCGTAGAGCAGGGACAGGCCGGGCTGGGCTGGCGACGCACACCGTAGGCTTGGTGCGTGGAGCAGGGACAGGCCGGACCGGGCTGGCGACGCACACCGTAGGCTTGGTGCGTAGAGCAGGGACAGGCCGAACCGGGCTGTGGAGACGGATAGGAGACCTGGAGTGAAGAGCGGCCACAACCCGTCCTGGCTGAATGCCTACCCTCACACACTCTGTGTGAGGCATCCGCACAGGACGTACAGGGCGGTGTATCCGTAACCTGGTGGCCTTCTGAATCCGCCCCTTTTCTGCCTCCGTCAGCCCCGTCGTCCATGCCGTGTGCCCCCCCCTAAAAATGTTCTGGGGTTGCCTCTCGCCTGTCCGACGTTGACCCGTTTGGCGCCGCTGCTCCTCTCTACGGCGCGCCTCCACCGTCTCTTCTCCCGACGCTTCCTCCCATGTCCAGCCCAAGAGCTGCCCCTGGACACGCTGCTTGGTCGTTGCATGGTGGGTTCTTCTGTCACGATCGTCGTAAGGAACAGACCAAGGCGCAGCGTGATGAACGAACATGTTTAACTTTATTATCTTTAGTGATAATAGAACACAATCAACAAAACAAGAAACGACTCGTGAAGTCCACGGTAACAATGACCGAACACGGAACAAGAACCCACAAACACAAAGGGAAAATAGACAGTATAAATATGGCTCCCAATCAGAGACAACCAACGACAGCTGACACTCGTTGCCTCTGATTGGGAGTCACTCTAGCCAACATAGAAATAAACACACCAGAATTACCAACATAGAAATAAACACATAGAATGAACACACCCTGGCTCAACATATAGAGTCCCAGAGCCAGGGTGTGACAATATCATTTAAATTGACTTCCTGAAATCAGTTGCCATGTCCTTCAATTGTTCGCGGATGATGCGTCTCCTCCTGGGCAGTTCACAGTAAGGGTCTGGGCGGGTCTCGTCGTCTTTTGGTCAGACAGGAATTTCCCTCACGCTTCATAACAAATTGTTGTGGAAATTCTACACAGGGACACTCAAAGTCAATCTTAAATTAATCATTGTGTATTATCAGCGAGCTGGAGAGGTTCCAAATAACTCAATGCACCAAGTACACATGTCGATCAGGAGCTCTTCCGGGTCATATTTGCATGATTTAGCTTATTCATCATTCATAATTAATTCATCATTAACGTTTGCTTCCTTCATGTGACCCACCAATACTGGGTCATGCATGTGACAGACCAATACCTCACAAGGTTTCTTCTAAGCTGAGACCTTGAAACTGAGATATCCCTTTCTCAAAACAAGGTTCTGGGCGTACTGCCAAATTGCAGATACTGATAGTGAGGATTCGTTCAATTACTAGAAAAGCACATGAATAGAACACAGAAATTGGTTATTAGAAAAGCACAAACATACAATTTTCCATCACAGCCACATCATATTTAGCTTATGTTGATTGGACTCAATTATCTTTGTTATTTTTTAGTTGTCACTGTATTAGACTAAGCAGAGGTGATTTGATGATGTTGAAATGTTGAAGTTGAAATGGTGCTGGAATAGTGGAGGCAGCTCCTGTTTTCTTTGCGACTTGCGGTAACTCTCTGTGGTTCTAAATCAATAGTTGTTTAGTGGTCCGAAAATGTCGGAAACATTAACTTGCTTGACCATGCTGTAGGTCATGTAACTGTCTGTTACTGTACATGCAATATGCTTTGTGGACTTCACTGGACAGAGGTTGCTCTCCGGTTTTGTGATAAAACAAAGGTATTGTTGAATTTATTCTGCCACACTGTCTTCTTATTACCTCAGCCTATAGGCCTACAGTGCATTCGGAAAGTATTCAGTACCCTTGATTTTTTCCACATTTTGTTATGTTACAGCCTTATTCTAAAATTCATTGAATTGTTTTTTCCCCCTCATTAATCTACACACAATACCCCATAATGACGAAGCAAAAACAGGTTTTTAGAATTGTTTGCACATTTATTAAAAATAACAAACTGAAAAATACATTTACATAAGTATTCAGACCCTTTACTCAGTACTTTGTTGAAGCACCTTTGGCAGCGATTTCAGCCTCGAGTCTTCTTGGGTATGACGCTACAAGCTTGGCACATCTGTATTTGGGGAGTTTCTCCCATTCTTCTCTGCAGATCCTCTCAAGTTTTGTCAGGTTGGATGGGGAGCGTCGCTGCACAGCTATTTTCAGGTCTCTTCAGAGATGTTCGATCGGGTTCAAGCCCGGCTCTGGCTGGGCCACTCAAGGACATTCAGAGACTTGTCCTGAAGCCACTCCTGCGTTGTCTTGGCTGTGTGCTTAGGGTCGTTGTCCTGTTGGAAGGTGAACCTTCACCCCAGTCTGAGGTCCTGAGCACTGTGGAGCAGGTTTTCATCAAGGATCTCTCTGTACTTTGCTCCGTTCATCTTTTCCTCAACCCTGACAAGTCTCCCAGTCCCTGCCGCTGAAAAACATCCCCACAGCATGATGCTGCCACTACCATGCTTCACCGTAGGGATGGTGCCAGGTTTCCTCCAGATGTGATGCTTAGCATTCAGGCCAAAGAGTTCAATCTTAGTTTCATCAGACCAGAGAATCTTGTTTCTCATGATCTGAGAGTCCTTTAGGTGCCTTTTGGCAAACTCCAAGCGGGCTGTCATGTGCCTTTTACTGAGGAGTGGTTTCCGTCTGGCCACTCTACCATAAAGGCCTGATTGGTGGAGTGCTGCAGAGATGGTTGTCCATCTGGAAGGTTCTCCCATCTCCACAGAGGAACTCTAGAGCTCTGTCAGAGTGACCATCGGGTTCTTGGTCACCTCCCTGACCAAGGCCCTTCTCCTCCGATTGCTCAGTTTGGCCGGGCGGCCAGCTCTAGCAACAGTCTTGGTGGTTCCAAACTTCTTCCATTTAAGTATGATGGAGGCCACTGTGTTCTTGGGGACCTTCAATGTTGCAGACATTTTTTGATACCCTTCCCCAGATCTGTGCCTCGACAAAATCCTGTCTCTGAGCTCTACGGACAATTCCTTCGACCTCATTGCTTGGTTTTTGGTCTGACATGCAAATGATATCCAATCAATTTAATTTACCACAGATGGACTCCAATCATGTTGTAGAAACATCTAAAGGATGGAAACAGGATGCACCTGAGCTCAATTTCGAGTCTCATAGCAAAGGGTCTGAATACGCGTAGACAAGATGGCGTATTGAATAGAAATCGGTACAAAACACCTCAAGATAAAAACATAATATTCAAAATCAGTAAGTTAGACTAAATATTAGCATTTCATATATTCGCAGTTAATATAATTCAATCTGGATAATAACAGAAATAAGATCATAAGGCTAGAGAAATATATCGACAAATATTACTACAACAAGCAACACCCAAACATGACTGAAGACAAGCGTGGAGAGCCGATCCCCAAAAGGAAACGCGACTCATCGACAGATACAGATGATATATGCTTTTCACCACTGGGTATGGTAAGTGTGGAAAGCGACCTGTTGAAGTCGATAAATGACAAATTGGGCATATTAGAATTGGTCAGTAAAGACGTAAAAGAGTTGAAAGCGAGTCTTCAAATGAGTGACGAAAAAGCTTTGGTAATGGAGAAAGAAACCAAAGAAATAAAAGTGACAGTCTCTAAAATGGAAACGGACGTTAGCGAATTAAAAAAGGAGAACAATCTTCTGAGAGAAGCCTTACTAGACATCCAAACTAGATCGATGAGGGAAAATCTAGTACTTACGGGTATTCAGGAAAAGGAGGGAGAAATAACAGAGAATATTATGAAGGACTTCCTGCATACAGCGCTACAAATCCCACTCGAGGCTGTCGATAAAATCCAACTCGAACGTGTACATCGTTTCGGAAAAAGAGGACAGAAATATGAGCGCCCAATCGTTGCCAAATTTGCTTTTTTTAAGGACAAAGCTATGGTGAAAAGCCTGGGAAAAAGACTTGCTGGCACGAAAATAGGCATGAATGATCAGTTCCCGAAGGAGATTGTAGAAAGGCGCAAAGTTCTGTATCCAATCTTCAAGGAAAACAGATTAAAAGGGAAACGTGTTGCACTAGTGGTGGATAAATTATATATTGACAACCAAATGTTCAGAGACACAAAGACTACTCCATGGCTATTCTAAAAGTTGTAATAGAGGAGTCAAATATTGGAGCACCTGATACTAGCAATGATAGGGATTGTAATATTAAATAACATTTATAGTAAGTATAGTATTTTATAAATGGATAAAACGATATAACAAGCAGAATAATACATCTTTATATACAAATAATTAGAACATGGATTTTTTGGCGGGAGGTTGTTGTTTTGGCGGATGGTTGTTGTGGTTGGTCCTGTGTTCTCTCTGGCGTCCTTTCCCCCTTGCAGCAGATGTGGACGCGGGTGCGTTTGCACGCTCGGCCCATTTCTTCCGCAGTCAACCATGTGGTGTGCATTTTTGTGTTTGAAAAGGTGCGGCGTTAAGTGAGTGAGAGGGGAAATGGTTGCATATCCCAGAGCCGACCGGGGGTCTATGAACAGGGGTAGTGAGAGAGAGAGCTTTCAATTTTGTGTAGATGAGGGATATACATTTTTAAATATAGTATACATCTAATCTAATTATTCATTGTCCTATCATGATGGAAAGATCCCTAACCCTATAACCTGGACACCCACCTGAGCGACCCATACACCAAAGAGAAGTTCCCATCTATTTTATGAACCTGCTGTGAATATGCAGCCTAAACAGAGAAATAAATGCGGTCAGAGACCTACTTGAGCAGCACCGCCCCCTCAAGATTCTGAGCCTGCCTGGCAGGGTTGGTCCTACAAAGCCAGAGCCCCCTGATGGGAGAGCATAATATACAAGGACATTCTCAAAGCTGCTAATGAGAACCTTGACGACCTTTTACCTAGCCGGTGGGGATTCCGGTGGGGTACGCCCACCCAGGTAGTGGCAGTGCTGGCAACACTGGCTGCAGTAACCCATGGGGAGGGGGTCACACTCGGACAATCAGAGAGGGGGTTTATCATTGTGGCCCAGGTGGCACAAAATAATCAAAGGTCTGACCGCATGGAGATGCTTGGGAAAATGGTTACAACAGGGGATCAGAGTGTTTGTGTCTCAGGTGAAGAGGGTGGATCTGATCTCCATCACCTAGGACTTGACATAGATTAAGTAGATTAATCAAATCTCACATTGTTATCAATTTCTGCTCAATCTGCATGCTTTCTCAATCAGCTTTAACTGTATGTGCACTCGTAGATCAAGTTATTTCTCGAGTTGGGCTCTGGGATGTAACAGCCGTTGAGTATCGGATTTTATGGTGGATTGTGGAGGAGGGGGGTTGAGTGTGTTGGAGTATGTGAGTATGTGCGTGTGTGCTTGTCTGGCATCTGTTGTGGGGGGGGTGGGGATGTTGGGGGGGGGGGGGGGTATGGGATGGACCGCGGGAATTATTTGCTAGGATAATAATTGCTTGTCAATAAATTAAATGTAATACAATGGCAATCCTGGTTATATGTTAGAATCCTATGCGTGAACTGCCGACATTATTACGCATATTAATTGATAATGATGGAAAATAGGATATGCATAATAAAAAATAAAAAAAATAGTTATATAGATATATATATATAGAGGTGAAAGCATTGGAAATGCTTTTGGCGGTTAACCTGCTTCTGTTTTGTGGGTGGCACTGTGTGCTGTTTTCGATGGATGGGTCCTGGCCTCTCGGGGCCTTAGGGATACGGAGGGACGTGGGTGGGATGCTGATCACTGGGATGACGGCTCAACTTGGGATGGGGAGGGGCTTTAGCGGGGGAATTAGTGGAGAACAATTGAAGGGTTACTCCGTAGCAATGCAAATATCACGGTACAGCTATATGGACACTCAATCATTACGCTATTTTTTATTGGTAAATTTACAAACATATATAATGATAAATAGACTTGAAACTTGTATCTCATTATGGTGTATGGTGAAATAAGTATAGCCAGTTATAATTGTAATGGCTTAGCTGATAATAACAAAAGAAGAACAATATTTACATGGCTCAAAGAGAAGGAATATAATATCTATTGTATACAGGAAACTCATTCAACAAGTCGAGATGAAGTAGCGTGGAAAAAAGAATGGGGGGGGGAAATATACTTCTCCCATGGGCAAAGAAATTCAAAAGGGGTGATGATATTAATTAATAGTAATTTCGATCCGAATGTGCAAATTGTCCAAATAGATACGCAAGGTAGATGGATTATTTTAAATATGGTATTGGACCATAAACAGATAAGGCTCATTAACCTTTACGGACCAAATAATGATGATCCACAATTCTTTGACAATATATATAATAAATTATCAAGCCTGCAAGCAACTCAAGACAATATTATTATGGTGGGGGATTATAATACTGTTTTAAATAGCTCAATGGACCGAAAAGGAAATCACACCACAAACAATCACCCACATGCTCTTAAGGAAATTGTGAATGTCATGGATACATTAGAACTAGTAGATATATGGAGGCTTAAATATGCTGATCTAGTGAGATATACATGGCGGAGACTGAATCAAGCTAGTCGTCTTGACTTCTTTCTTATCTCATTCTCGTTGGCACCAAAAGTAAAAAAAGTGTTGATAGGGGACAGAATGCGGTCGGACCATCATATAATAGGCATATACATTACTCTGACTGAATTTCCACGTGGGCGAGGATATTGGAAATTTAATCAAAGCCTATTAGATGATAATTTATTTATAATTAGAACAAAGAAATTTATAACTGACTTTTTCCAACATAACATAGGTACAGCGAATCCCCTTATTGTATGGGACACCTTTAAATGTGCCTTTAGAGGCCATGCAATTCAGTACTCATCTCGAAAACAAAAGCAATTTAGGTCAAAAGAGTTTATACTAAGAAAGGAAATAGAAAGTCTAACAGAACAGATAGATGGCAATAAAAACTGTAACATAGAGGCTCAGAATAAATTAGAGGAAAAACAAAAAGAAATTGAAAAACTTATTCAAGAAAGATCAAGTGTAATATATTATAAAAATAAAGCAAACTGGATGGAATATGGGGAAAAATGCACAAAATTCTTTTTTAATCTTCAACATAGGAATGCTACCAAAAAGAACTTAATGAAACTGGTTACAATTGACGGAGTCACCCATAATTCACCTAATGATATTTTGAAGGAAGAAACAAAGTATTTTAAGCATATGTTTTCTTTTCAGTCGCCTCCATCTCCTCTAACTGAAGCTAATTGTAGAGATTTTTTTTCTATTGATAATGTCAAATTAACAGCCACACAGAAAGACTCATGTGAAGGTGAAATTACAGAGGAGGAACTTCTGGATGCAATTAAAGACTTTAAGTCTGGGAAAACTCCAGGGTTGGATGGCATATCAGTCGAGGTATCCCAAACCTTTTTTGATATACTAAGAGGACCGTTATTAGCATGTTTTAACCACTCCTATGTAAATGGTAGATTATCTGACACTCAAGAAGGTCTGATCTCATTATTACTGAAACAGGATACAAGTGGAAAATATAAAGATCCAGTCCATTTACAAAATTGGAGGCCCCTTACACTTCAGTGTTGTGATGCAAAAATCCTAGCAAAATGTATAGCGCATAGAATTAAAAAGGTATTGTCGGATATTATTCATTCTAATCAGACAGGTTTTTTACATGGAAGATACATTGGAGATAATATAAGGCAAGTATTGGAAACAATAGAACACTATGGAAAATATGGGAAACCAGGCCTGCTATTCATAGCAGACTTCGAAAAGGCATTTGATAAAGTTCGACTGGAATTTATATATAAATGCCTGGAGCATTTCAATTTTGGAGAATCTCTTATAAAATGGGTCAAAATCATGTATAGTAACCCTAGGTGTAAAATAGTAAATAATGGCTATTTCTCAGAAAGTTTTAAACTGTCAAGAGGAGTGAAACAAGGTTGTCCACTATCGGCATATCTATTTATTGTGGCCATCGAGATGTTAGCTATTAAAATCCGATCCAATAATAATATCAGAGGATTAGAAATCCAGGGCTTAAAAACAAAGGTGTCATTGTACGCAGATGATTCATGTTTTCTTTTAGATCCACAACTAGAATCCCTCCACAGCCTCATAGAGGATCTAGATACATTTTCTAACCTCTCTGGATTAAAACCAAATTATGACAAATGTACTATATTACGTATTGGATCACTAAAAAATACAATTTTTACATTACCATGTAGTTTACCAATAAAATGGTCTGATGGTGATGTGGATATACTCGGAATACATATCCCAAAGGAAATAAATGATCTCACTTCAATAAATATTAATAGAAAGTTAGCAAAAATAGATAAGATCTTACTACCATGGAAAGGAAAATACCTGTCAATTTGTGGAAAAATCACCCTGATTAACTCTTTAGTATTATCCCAGTTTACCTATTTGCTTATGGTCTTGCCTACGCCTAGCAAACAGTTTTTTAAATTATATGAGAAAAAAATATTCAATTTTATTTGGAACGGCAAGCCAGACAAAATTAAAAGAGCATATTTATATAATGAATATGAATTCGGAGGACAGAAATGATTAAATATTAAAGCATTAGACCTATCACTAAAATCTTCAGTCATCCAAAAGTTATACTTAAATCCGAACTGGTTCTCAAGCAAATTAGTAAGATTGTCTCACCCACTGTTCAAGAAAGGCCTTTTTCCCTTTATTCAGATTACAACCTCTCACTTTCAGTTATTTGAAAAGGAAATAATCTCCCAAATGTCACTATTTCTAAAACAAGCCATAGAAAGTTGGTTGCAATTTCAATTTAATCCTCCAGAAACGACAGAACAAATAATGCAACAAATATTGTGGTTAAATTCAAATATACTAATTGACAAAAAACCTTTATTTTCTGACAGAATGTTTAAAAAAGGTATAATTTTCGTAAATGATATCATCGGTAGGCAGTGGCGGCTCCTGAAAAAATTCTCAGGAGGGGCAATTTTTCTGATGATTTAGGTGACCTACACACATTTTAAAAAAGATATGTCCAGCAACAACATGAAGACAGGGGCAGCATATAAGTCAATACCAGAAGCATTTATTGACTGATCTGGGGAGATGGATTCCAGTTTCTGTGACAGATTATAAATAATCTCTGATGCCTTTGTTATATTAGCTTTTGGTTGAATGTACTGTCGTAGTAAATATATAATGTTATAGCTTGGTCTGACTAAAATCTTGTGCATGACCCATTTTGTGTTGGGCGTTTGTTTTCAATCAATGCTGTTCCTATCCTATAACAATGGACAAAAGAGTCCTATCTTGTCAGCCTTGTCAGCAGGTGGCCAAGGACAACACCCACGCCATAGGTCTCTCAGTTCTTCCAACTCACGAGTTCTTGCTCTGAGGACACACACACACACACACACACACACATCATCACTGATAACACACACACACACACACACATCATCACTGTTAAACACACACACACACACACACAAAAATCCCCTCTCTTTAGGCTGAACATTTGAAGACAGAGAACCCGACTCAGAGCCAATGCAACAGTGGAGGGGACCTCGCCCAACTCATCAGGACCAATCAGAAGATCAGAACTACTAGATTCAACCTACATCATTTATTGTATAAAATGTCTGCACACAATGTTTTCGGGGCTCTCTTCAGATAGCTCCCTAAGAGTTTGACGAACGAGTCCGTGCACGCGATTCCAGATATCTTTACCTCTGAATAAACTGCCTTTATTATACCATATCCACCCTGTCCAAAGTCTCTACTTGGTCTCAGTTCTCCAGTAAACTTGTGATTATCAACAGTACACAACGGTAACAAACAATTGGGGGAACTCACGGGGCAGATAGTAAGGTCGCAGTGACACAGAAAGCAGTTCAATGTCGGGGGTACAGAGTCGCTCTCTTACCAGGATCGATTTTCCCTGTGACTGTGTCAGATCGCGGTCCGCTCTGACCAGGGTGAAGCCGGCCGGCTCCACTTCTCTGTCCGGGACTCTGTCATCCAGCCAAGTCTCCCAGCTGTATTGGATTCCGCTGCCAGCAGCGTTTTCATTATTTAGTCCGTTCGTAGCGGGTATGTACACGATCAACAAGATCAGTCCAAAACCCACCACTGGAAATCCATGGTTGGCAGAATGTTTGTAAACTAAGTGTACAAATTAAAAACATAAAATAACGCCACTAAGTGTACAAATTAAAAACATAAGATAACGGCACACTGCAGGTCGCAACAGAGACGCTGCTAGCCGCTATTTTCTTAGTTACGTTCATGGTTACGTCACGTATGACGAAAGCGCGTAAGTGCAAGCCCACAGACACCCATAGAGATTGTATTGAAAGCTTTGAAATTTGAAAAAAATAGATTTTACATGGGAGTCTATGACAGACTTCTGGGCGATTTTCAACATGACTGAAATCGCCCCAAAAACGGGCGGGGCCATTTGAAGCACGACTTTAGCCTGATTTGACATTTAGTGGCAGTCAGATCAGATTAGAACACTGATAACTACTGTTGCCGTGATATAATTGATTAGAAAAAAAATCCCTTCCTTTTCCCGTTTGGCAGTGCGTCGCCCATATCGCCCTATTGAACACACCGCCCCTGTCGGTAGGACTGGTGGAGTTATGTCGCACATGCAGCTAACAAAAACATATGGAAATGTCTGCTCTATCCAAAATTACAACCAAATAATTGCAGCCTTACCGCAAAAGTGGAAGAGGAAAGTTGAAGGGGGAGAAAGTAAGGAACTTGTCTGTCGGCCTTGCATTAAAGAACATAATTGGTTAAGGAAAACTGTGATAAATAAAAAAGTATATCAGTTTCACTTAAGGACCAAAGGATTGACAGCCGTCCCATATAGATTGCAAAATAGTTGGGAAGAGATCTTTGACGTACCGATCCCATGGCATAGTGTTTATGAACTGACACGCAAAACGACACCGGATTCAAAAATTAGAATCTTTCAATTTAAATTATTATATAAAATTCTTGCTACCAATAGAATGTTATTTATATGGGGGATACAATCTTCCCAGCTCTGCAGATTTTGCTGTGAAGAGATAGAATCATTAGATCATTTGTTTTGGTTCTGTCCATTTGTAGCTTGTTTTTGGACACAGGTCCAGGAATGGCTAAAGGATTGCAATATTTACCTGGAACTAACCTTGCAGATAGCATTACTGGGTGATCTGAAAAGTCATAGTCAATCAATCAATAATATAATAATACTTTTAGCAAAAATGTTTATTTTTAATTCACAATCTGTAGAAGCAATGAGAATAGAAAGGTTCAGAACTTTTGTAAAACATCACAGTACGGTTGAAATATATATGGCAAATAGAAATCCTATATGGATGGTGTTAAGAGATAGATGGGAGGTATTGAATAGAGTTGAAGGATGGGACTAATAACAAATAACAACAAATAATAACAAAGATAGCTAATAATGTAAGCATACTGTGTCCATAATAAGTATATAGGTTGTATGTTGGGAGCTTTTGGGAAAGAGCACAGTTAGAAAGATATGGCATTTAGAAGCAAACCGGATGGACATCATGAAAATGATCGGAGAGGTTGAGAGTAGAAGAGGTTCAGGAGCAAAAAAATTAATAAATATGTATATGTATATATGTATGTATATATATATATATATATATATATATATATATATATATATATATATATATATTGTGTATATGTATATGTATATGTATATATATATATATATAGAATTATTGTAAAATTAACTCTGTCCATAAGGTGTAGATAGTAAGTATAGACCGGAAGTAGAGGCCTGGGCGTTGTTGTTCACTAATTTACTCCAAGTAGGGAAAGGATGGTGGGGTTGAAAAGTAATGAAGGGGAATAAATATATATAAAAAAACAAAAAAAACATGGGGGATTGGAAGTGATGCAGACAATTACATTGATAGAAGATACAATCTATCTGCAATATTAAGCTGATCCATCCCCCCGAAAAAATAAAAAATAAAAATAAAACAGAACAAAAATAAAAAATAAAAAAAAGGGTCTGAATACTTATATAAATAAGTTATTCCTGTTTTTTATTTTAATAAATTAGCAAAAAATTCTAAGAACCTGTTTTCAGCTTTGTCATTATGGGGTATTGTGTGTAGATTGATGAGGGAATTTTTTTATTTAATCCATTTTAGAATAAGGCTGTAAGTAACAAAATGTGGAAAAAGGGAAGGGGTCTGAATACTTTCAGAATGCACTATATATCACGGTCGCAAGGCATATGAATTAACAGTTTATAGAGTAAACAATGCAATTATCACAACGCAATTATCACAACACATAGGTTGCAATATTATTATTATTATTATTTATTTTTTGGGGGGGGGGCTTGGTTTCCCCAGTGATTTTACGACTGTAGTAGATTATAGAACAGTAATGTTCAACAAATAATCCGGGTTAAACAAATACAAAAAGTAAAAGAGGGGATATAATTGAGTACATTTGGACGGTTAAGATCACTAGGAGGGGAGAACCCATTTCTGTTGTATGAGACTGTCAGGAATTGTCAAGATTACATTTGAGGGGATATATTCCTCTGTAACGGTATGAGATAATTCTGGGGGACTAGTCAAGACTACATAAACAGAAAGGGGTGATTCCAGGTGTTGTGTGAAACTGTTTTTAATTACTTGTTATATAGAAGAGGTGGCTAGAGGAGGGAGAACCCATTTCTGTTGTATGAGACTGTCAGGAATTGTCAAGATTACATTTGAGGGGATAAATTCCTCTGTAATGGTATGAGATAATTATGGGGGACTAGTCAAGACTACATAAACAGAAAGGGGTGATTCCAGGTGCTGATTTTTCTAAAATCCATGAGTGCAAACAGATAGCAGATGGGCAGTATCATCAACAATTAAAAATAGCCTTTTTAAGAGATTATAGAACAGTAACGTTCAACAAATAATCCGGGTTCGGAATGAGGCCTGAAATTTCTCAAACAATAAAAAATACCCTGATTGGCTGGGGCAGAGCAACTCTCATTGAGGTTAAAAGGTATGCCGTTCACCATGAGCAGATGGGTGAGAAAAGAGATTGTCCTAGCAACACATAGCGGTTAGTATAACAGAGTAGTTTAAGTTGCAGCTCTGGGAACAGATGTTTTGTTTGTTTTGACTAAAAGTTAAAAATAATTGGTTATCTGTTAAAGTAATGTTAGATGGAAAGTCAGCAATAGAGGATAGAGATTGTACAGGGTTTCCTGTGTGAAAAAAGTAATAGAAATTGGGTGATGAGAAATGTTGAATTGCATTGATTAAGCAAGAATGGTATTAAATTCATGCGTTCTAGTTATGTGTATGCAAATATGTTATTCGTTTTTGGTGGTGAGTGGATAGAATTGACTAATGTCAGGATTTAGTAAACAAAGCAGAGGGTAATGTGAATGTCTGAATAGTTTGTTTATACAACAGTGAGTTATGCAGACAGTTCACGTTGAACAATGGGAGATCGTTTTTACTATTACGCTGATGGCGTAGTAAACATTTTTCGAAGGTTCAGAATTTATTAAACAATAGGTTTATATTTTAATAAATTAATGCAACAGGTTTAAATCAGTAGATTACCGGAAGGTGGTTATGGGCTTGTTATTTATAGGTTTAGTGAATTTAATGAAACGTGGAGTTATCCGATGTGTTCTGAGGGGGGAGTTTTTGTTTTTAGTTTTTTCCCAGGATTGAGGGAAATCCCCCCTTAATAGATGCCTGGAATAAAATATCACAGCTTACTTATACGAAGTAAGGGATTATATTGGCAAATGAGTGAAATATGACATTAAGAAGGGTGACAGGAACAACATACGGGGAAACCGATATTTCCTATGTTCTTGATTACATTTTGGCCATTTGGCAGACGCTCTTATCCGGAGCGACTTACAGTTGGTGAGTGCATACATTTTCATACTGTAAAGAAAGGGGCAGTCCTACGAGATAATATCTGGCATAAGGATAAATTATTAAATGTATTAAAGTCACTGTTTTGATATGCAGAAATATTGACACATGCGTAAAGCAATGTGTCAATAGGGGGGATGGTAGAGCAGGTTAGGACATTTTGTGGCCTATGGTATAACGAATTACTAAAAACATATATATATATATTTGGGTTCCAGATGTGTCATCTGTGCACAGAATAATCACCAAGATAGACAGAGAGCACCCCAGGGGGAATATCCCCCTGGCAAAATATCCAGTCCAGCAATTGGAAATGGATTTTATAGAGTTATCACTGAGTGAAAGGAAGAAATTGGGTACAATGTCTACAGATAGTATTAATGACGATTAGGGTAACACCAGATAAATTGGGTTGTCCCCCTTTGAGAAAGTGTTTGGAAGACCTTACAGAATGCCACAGTTGGCAGGACCAGAACAGGCAGACATAGAACTAGAGAATACACTAGCAGAACACATGAGAAAATTGTTCATTAACCATACCCGTATGTCTAAGAATTTGTGTCCTACAGGAGAATTGAAGGAGAAGGTGACTCATAGTATACAACCTGAAGACTGGGTGTGGATCCAATCGTTGAGGAAAAAGGATTGTAAGCAGCCACGCTGGGAGGGACCATACCAAGTCCTATTGGTAACTGCCTTTGCTATAAGAATAGCTGAGAGAGCCACTTGGGTCCACGTTACCCACTGCAAAAAGGTAGGCCCACATACCAACACCGTTGAACACACACAGCGTTAAAGAGAAGAACTGACCCACTAGGGTTCGGGGGTAAACTCTGTTAACGAAGAAACCCTACCCCGACCTTTCATCACTGTGGGGTGTTTATAGAGGTGTGGGTATGGGGAAGTACCAGGCAGGTGGGTCGGGTACAGGATTGGGATGGCGGTTTTTGGGATTTTGGGGGACTCTGAGCTGCATCATCGTGTTAACCATATTATGGATTAATCCAGGTCAACCTAAACAGGGAAATGATTATCAAAATAATACCAAGGCACTGATTCGAATCTCGTAGAAATTCTGAAACCAAGAAAGACTATTGGGGGAATTATTATTTTATAGTTAAAGTCAGTTTAGGACAAGATGGGAGATTCAAGATACTATTCGACTTCTCCCATGAAGAGATAGGAGGTTTTGGGGCTTTGGTAAGAAAGGGGCGTGTACAAGAAAGTTAGGTCCTAGAAGGTATGGTAAATACATTTGCACTGGGGAACACTCATGTCCTTGGGCAAAGGTGTTTAAACATACCTGGGGAACATACTATGAGAATGGGATGGATGCAGTACACCGATGGGGAATTAAACAAACCCATGATGAATGTAAAACGGAACTGGTGATAACGGTAAAGTCAATTATGCAAGATGACATAGCAAGGAACTATTGAGTCTGTGTTGATGATGTCGGGGAAGATACATGTGTGAGGCTCATTTTTCAGGAGAGAAATGAATCTTCCACCCCTGAGACAGAACAGCAGGTAGATCCAATGTTATCACCAGAGATATCAAAAACTATTCTAACACCCTTTGGAAGGCCCTCAGAAGGAATCCTAAATAGCACTAAACCACCAAGGGTAGAACATTTCCTCATGCAGGAAATGAACCAAGGAGAAGTAGAAGGAATTTCAAAAGAGAACTTCTGGGTAAAGTGGTTGAACTACACAGCTAGGGCATTGGGTCAAACTATGCCTGTTCAACAGGTAGGCCAACCCTTTTAACTGCACCTATGCCTCAGACCATGTTCTCTTGTGTGATAGATTTGGGATCAACACCTAATTGCTCTGATATTAAAATATCCGCTCTTAAAAAAGAGAATGTTAAGCCACCCCAATTCACCATGACCCCCGGAGATTATCAATGTTATAGACACCAAAGTAATGCGAATCGCATATCAAATTGGAGAACGGTTTACAACAACGTTTTTATGGTGGGTTACAATTAATAAAAATGTTGACTGGATTAATTACATCTATTACAATCAACAAAGATTCATTAATCAGACAAGAGATGCAGTAAAGGGAATCTCAGACCAACTATCCGCCACCTCACTCATGACTTGGGAGAATAGGTTGGCTCTCAATATGCTAATAGCAGAGAAGGGCAGAGTTTGCAAGATGGTGGGAAGTCATTGTTGTATGTTTATCCCCAACAATACAGCCCCAGATGGTTCAGTAACTAGAGCACTGGCCGGTCTCACGGCATTAAGTGAAGAATGGGCTGAGAACTCTGGGGTGAACACATCAATGACTGGATGGTTTGATGAAATGTTTGGTAAATGGAAAACTATTCTTGCAACTATTCTGGGTGCAGCTATAGCTTGTATGGGTATGCTTGTTCTTTGTGGATGTTGTCTTGTTCCCTGTGTCCGAGGGTTGGTGAGCAAGGCGTTGGAGTAAGCAGTAGCCCTACAGATGGTGACCTATGGGCCCATTCCCTACTCAGACCGATGGAACGATGACCTATATCCTCCCACTCTAGTGGACGATGCAGAACATTTCAATCCTGATGAACCTGTATTAAATTAGACAATTTTTTTTGTTTAGTATACTATCTTTTCAATTAAAGTTATAGTGAAAATCCTAACAAGGAGAGTGAGTTATGGTTGGAAGTAAAATTTGGTAGCAATGCAAGACAAATTGTATTTTTATAGTGTGTTTTGTACTAGTGATTCATTTTATATGCAAATCAACTTATATGCTTCAATGTGTGTGATTAATTTTTATAACAAGATATATTTTGGGAGTATGTGTGTAATATTTAGTCAAAGGGTGGATTGATAGAAGAATTTGGTAATGACTAATTATTACACTCCACTTTATGAAATGTGTTAGAATCATAAGACTACTACCTAGTAATGTGTGAGCGCAGGGCAAGTTAAGATTATGACATTGTGTTACTATTTAGCAATGTGAGTAGGAGTTAGGCCAGACAACAAAGAAGAAGGAGAACTGTTAGGCTTGGAAGAGAGTATGAAACATGTTGCAGGATATTGTGAGGACGGCGATAACTGAAGAATGCAGCCTGCCCGAGCAGACTAGACTATGATAACTATGATAAGAACATGTGTATGTGTGTGTGTGTGTGTGACCTGATGGTCAGGAGAGCAGAGGAAAATCACATGAGCTAAACCCAGGTGTGAGCTTACAAGATGTGTACAGTGGAAAAATACAGCCCACCTAAAGCGGGGTGGGATTTTTGTATGACGTGTGTGTATAAAAGATGGACTCTGAAATTGTGATAACAGAATTCTCTAATAAAGACGACCTGACTATTGCAGACGGGAGCTCTGTCCGTTTCTTGATCCAAAAGCCTTACAACCTTTTGGGAGACGCACAGAGACACTGAAATAGTTAGTTAATAAATTCTCATAACAACAAGGCAAGTACTTCTGATGAAATTCAAATATAAATACTGCAGGAGTTAAAACAATACATAATGCATCACCAATGAAAGAAAAACTTGAAAAGTCATGCAATTTAAAAACTGGCCATTTATCTTGGTAAACTGGATAGATGCAGTTACCCTCCAATTCCATCTCTGGACTGGAGGTAGGGTAAGTGCAGGCCTGTGATTTTAGAGGAACAGACAGTTCCTTGTAATTGGACAGGAGAGCCAATGGAATGTTTGCAGAAGCAACAAGGTAAGAATAAAACATTCTGGGCAAAGATTTACCCAGCCATTTCCCAGAGGAAATATAACTTAAAGGGTTTAGGTTAAAACATATTGGAAAAATATATTAATATCAGTGTAAAAGACCTTACCTAAGATGAATTGTAAAAAAAGACCGCTATGTGTTTTTAGGTTTGTTTTTTATTTATTTCTAAAAAAATTACACAGGCACGAAACGCTTGTCGATGAATTCACACCCTCACTCCTGATTCTTTCCTCAATGTCATGCACATGCCCACACAGACAAACACACTAACTTTCCAATCAACATCACATAGCCACACACACACCAACCTGGACTCAGGGGTAGACACACACACACACTCATATGCAAGTGCACACACAGGAGCACTTGAGCCCCTCTCCTGGCATAAGGAAGCGGGACGGATGGAGGAAATATCTCCTGTCAGTTCTAATTACTTGTACGGCTGTGGATCTCAACGGTATCGAATTTCCTGAGGAAGACAGAATCATTAACATATAGCTGGCCCGAGCTGGCACAAAAAAAGCAAGATTCGATTTATGAGGGCCTCAATAACACCAACGCCTGCACCTCATACACACATTCGTGGTCTGACTATACGTATTGGATCGATTGCAACGAGCGGTCAGAATGTAGCGCTGTGAGACGCATTACCACTGGATCTCAGAACGCTACTAATGGAAGATTACGCCAAACTTGCTTGAAACCAAAAACCCACAATAATAAATCAGCAGATCAGTTTATCTCCTGTTGTTACCGTGTCATGTGATTATGACACCAGACAGCTGTGTCTAGGTTCTCCACTGAAATAAAATATTGACCTATCAGGAGCATCGGAAACCATAAAGCTGATTAATGTACTACGAATTATTACAGTAGAAGAATATAGAAGGACTGGCCTATATTTCATTCAAACGTTTCACCTTAAATGGCAAAATAATACAATATATTCCATTTGAAATAACTTTATCAGCCTACATTTTCATTTGATAAAAAAATATAGATTGTATAATCCCGATTAACTTGATTTAGTTACACATTTCAAATATGGACAATCCATGGATATTTTTTCCTCGATCTTGATAAGAAATGACCATACCAGACAAATGTATTTTAAAGATAGTTGTATTTAATACATTAAATACATTGGAAACAAATAAAATAATAAGAGTAGGCTACACCAACCTTAGTTTTCCATTCATATAACGTGTCGGGTAAATTGCCACAGTAAATTTGCCGTGGCAAACAAGGAAATATTTGATTTCAGTTGTAGGGAATGATTGTCAAATTGATAAATCACCCTTAATCTGCTCAAAAAGCAGGACTAAATTGTTCTGATGATAATACCCACCAGAGGGTGAACATATCTTGAAAGACCGGTAGCAGGCAGGACTAAGGTAACACTTATGTCAGCTTTTAGGGAGCGGTAATGAGGTGACCAATAATGGTTGCAATTGAGATCAGCTGTGTCGGTGCATTTAGCCCCTATTGATGGTTTAACTAGAGATCAACTGGCGATAATCTGGTGGACATTGATACCATTTCTTCTCTGTGGCTGTAGCCGAGCAACGATGACAAGTTACACAAGTCACATCATAGTACCCCCTACTCAAGATACGATCGAAAATGTCTGGCATGTCTAAAAAATAATGGGGACCTAAAATGCAGATCGGGAGAGATCAGCTTGGCAATGGTTGAAAGTAACCAGACCCTCTCTCACCCACATAAGAGGGGAGGAGGGAGCTGGTGGGGGGTTGACAGCTCACACCCTGTCATAAATTAAAGGATAGGGGATCCAGAGAACATCCTTCTATAAATTAACACAGGAATGTTCCTTTGTCTACAGAGACATTTTCCCGCCGAAACTCTAACACTTTCTAAAGCAAATACTGGAACAATATTTCTAACATAGAACGTGGGGAATGGTCAGAGGCAATGTAAAGAATAATAATGTCATATGGGTTGTTATTTTGTGATGTCATAAAAAAACGTTAATAGAGGAAATACTGTAACTTGAAAAGTATACACACTATATGTATGAAGTCTTCATCCAATGCATTGCGTGAATGAAATAGGAAAAATGATGAGAGTATTCTTGTAAAGATAGGAATGTGATTTGAGAAGCTCTAAAGAGATAATGGCTATCTATAAACTTTGCACAGTAAGTAGCCACCCCCCGAGTGAGGTCAGAGAGTGTGTCAGCCTGACAGAACAGCCCTTTCGACCAGAGTGCATAAAGGCTTGGTAGAGAAATTAGCCTTTAGACCAGAAAGACGTGAAGCAGCCGCTACATGTTAAAAATGGTTGGAACATATGGGACCAGAAAGACTCGAGCTGCAGCTCACGTCTAAAGTGGTTAGAACCCTGAATACCAACACGAGGGGGAGAACAAAACTCCCCTCTCATACAATCACTGGTACAGCTGATTAGCTGTTTTGAGTAAAGTATCTGGAAAAGCTCATTTAAGTGGGACCATTCTACTACTCTTTTCAAACCATCCTATTACTCTACTCTCATCACCCACTGGGGACCATCTTCAAAGACGAAACTTCTAGAGCGAATGGAAGTAGAATCAATCTGTAGTTTTGACTACATGACAAGTCATTGGACACAGGACAACTAAGAAGAAGAACATAGTGACCTCTGGTGGACAATCAGAGCCTTACAAGCGTGCAGAGGAAAGGCCCAGCCAACACCGTTCCTAAGAAGGACTGGTTCCGACAGAGATAAACGGCGAACGAACGCATTCACACGTAAATACATTCATGATTTCTTACTCCAAATGGGCGGTGGTTCGTGTGCAAAGTATATGATTACTGTGAGAGTAGTTTCCAAATATAAAAGTGTTGTGCCACAGTCCATCTCTCTCTCTCTCTCTCTCTCTCTCTCTCTCTCTACCTCTCCATCTTTTGTAATAAGCAGTCATGTTGTCATTAGTCCGCTAGGGACATGTTGCTAATGTATTAAGTGTGTAAATTATCCTGTGTTACCATTTAGTTAGCAAGTAAATAAATAATTAAACCAATTTGTGTAGTACTGAATCATAAGGCTGGGTTTTTTGCAGATGCAAGGAGGATACGACGTTCAGAATGATGATATGATACGAGGTAATGATTAATAAGTTGACTGTTTATCGATGTAATAGGTATATAGCTTTTAGAGTTTCATTTGGGAGATGGTAACTCTTTAAACAACTGCTCCCGTGGTGCCCCAAATCCTAATGAGTTAATTGTTACATGATTAATTTAATCGGGTAACAATTAAACATAGTTAGTTAATTAGATAAATAACAGTCATCAGATTAATAAAGGTCACGTCATGACATATTGATGCCCCCATGCGAGGAATCTAAGACCTTACTCTTGAATTCAGCCTACAGGAATTGTGTAACTAATTATAGACTAAAGAGCAGTAGGAGGGATCGTCGTTGAGTGGTGTGTGTGATTCCGTTTGACCCAGATACTACGGAAAGATTGACTCCGGTGTTGTATATCTGACAAAGAGTCAGAGTGTGGAGGGTGAATTACTAAATTTCTAAGAGCTACGACATATGGGACAGCCGATTAAGGAAATTTGAGAAATATATTTGTTTGGCCAAAGCAAGTTATTATCTCTGTCTCTCGCGTTTCAGGAGCCAGCAGACTCGGACAGCATTCATTTCTAGAGCTAGGACATATGGGCCAGCCGATTAAGGACATTTGAGAAGATATATTCGTTTGGCCAAAGCAAGGTTATCATCTCTCTGTCTCTCGCGCTTCAGGAGCGTGTGTGGACTCGGCAAGTATTTATTTATGTTACCGCGTGTTCTGGTAATATTGCTAGCAAGAAACCCCGATTGGGTTGAACGTCAGACGTCGTTAGTAAACCCGTTCCCGAATTGAAAGAAACCTGTTGTGCTTGAAGTGAATATTCTGGTACAAGAACAGCTAGCTTTGCATTAGAAGCTAAGCTAACAAACAGAGAGTAGCCCTTCTCCTTTATTTCAGCTTTCAGGGGTAAGTGACCCCTTGTGGTGAAGAATCGTCAATAAACGTTTTGTGCTTGAAATGACATTCTGGTACAAAAACGACTAGCTTTGCATTACAAGCTAAGCTGAGCTAATAAACAGAGAAACCTATTCTGCTTTGTTACAGCGAAATCCCGCGCCTTGGGCAACGGAAGTCCTGCCTTTGCGTGAATCCCGTGTGATTTCAGCTTTCAGGGATAAGTGACCCCTTGTGGTGATGATGTGAGGGCAAACGTCTTCTCACATCTGTAACAATGGGTTACACTTTATGATATCCAACCAATCTCAACTGATTGGATATCGTTGTCTCATTCGATTTAACATGGAAGTTAAATTGCCAAAGAAACCTTTTTTACCAGGTTGATCATTTGGATAAGGACCAAATGTATTTGTTCCAACCAATGAGACATTTTAAACTTTTCCACATTAACCTAGATACAGCGACACTTTCCGGTTAATTCAAGTTTAATTCCCAGATAGCCTATACAGGTATGATTAATCATTAACATTGCTTAATCAATTACATTTGCTTTTGCAAGTTCATGGAAGTCCAACTCCCACATTACTGATCCAATATTGATGATTAATTAACGTCTATAAATAGATTAAAATCGTTTTTGCAGCTTCCAACGACTCAAAACCCAAACTTAAAAAATAATAACAATAATAATAATAATGTGCAAGCTAACAGAGGAGGTGGCCCCCATTCCCTCGCTAATTAGTGAACCCTCACCCACGGAAAGATTGATCGCTGACCTCAGCAGCGATATAAACCCAAACTATGCCATAAGCGAAAAAACTGCAGAAATTGTGACAAACGCCCTCCAAAATAAACCATCAGGCGCAGGCCTTGTAAAGGTTCTCTCCAGTTTAGCCCTGATGTATTGCCGCCAGCAGAGATTGACATCGGTCCAATACCGCCGTGCACAGCAGAAGCACGAACAAGAAACGGTTGATATGAAGGTACAGATGGAGAGAACCAGGAAACTAATGACAAAAGCAGAAAAGGAAAAGCAACTGCTGACGTTTGAAAACAGAATAATTAAAAGAAATGGCAAAAACTCATGTCGACGAACGAGCACAAACTCTTGAACAAAATCATCTTCTACAGGAACAACTCGATTTAGCCAAAAATAAATATGACGAAGTCCACGCCAAACTAGAGAAATCGGACAAGTTATCTACAAACAGGGGTGCGCAACTTGATAACATGCATGCAGTTTTGATGAACGTTACTCAAAGCAATAAGGTTCTAGTCCAAATGCTGCAGACCAAAGACGATCAGTTAATGAAGACAATGACCAAGCTGGATGACAAAACAGCGGAACTCATTGAAGTCACTGACCAAATAAATGATGAGAGAACCCAGGTGAGGAATATGGACAAAATGATCTCTAAGCAAGCGGAGGAAATCTCATCACTGAATCTTTCGCTCCGCACTCAAGACCTCTACCTGCAAAACATGACAGATAAGTATGAGGCTGAAAGGAGGAAGTGCGACACTCATGTGTCTAAGATAAGTACTCTAAGCGCCCAAGTGGACTGCTATGCAGCAGAATACCACCCTTAGGTACCATCTGGAGGAACTCCAGAACAGTTACTTACTACAGCGTGACTACCCAACCAAGCAACCAAGCTCACAACCGGAGCTCGGTACACAAAGGTGTGAAGAAGACAGGTTTCAGACTTTACCTCTCTCAGGTGTCCCTCAGTCTTTTCCTCTTGGCCATTCGGCACAGAGTAATATGGCGCCTCATCGCCAACAAAGCCAAAGCTTGGCTTCTCCTCTTGTCCCTCTCCGCATACTTGGCGCGGAACGCCTTGACAAAATCGTCAAAAACTTCTGCACCATTGACCCCGTTCCAGGGAAGCCAAATAGCCTTGGATGGCTACCTGAATAGACACGTGACAAGGTTCATCCGTCTACAACAGCAACACGTGCAAAATGACTACGCAACACTTGCCATGGCTTGGAAAATAGAATTCAGTGGTTCTGCGACTCGCAAACATGACAGCTCGCTGGCTAACACTGTCAAACAAGCTTGGAATGAACACCCACAAGCATACTATCATATGCTTCGTTCAGCTTACTTTGGCCTACTCACTGAAACAGGAATGGAAGAGCTATTACCATTCAAACAAATTTTTCTGTCGAACATGTATCCCAAATTCATTAACTACTCGGTCCCTACAGCACACGTTGGTTGCCAATCTCAGAACTCAGAGATCTTGCGAGGACACAGCTTTTGAGGCATCAAAAGTGAGCCGCGCTATGAGCCTTGACATCTTGGTTTTGAAGGTTGAACAGGAGCATTCACTCCAGTTAGAGGGTGCGTTATCAGGGATAGGAGCGTTGAGAGATGACGCATAACAACGGTATCTACCATGAAACCACGATACCAACAACCACCGCGGTCAAAATAACTATAAAGTACGTCGCCAGCGAAACGACTACCGCTACAATCAAACTGATCGCTACGTTCCTGCACCCAACCCACACAAAGTGTCAGGGCACAAAGGTAACAAGGGTGACAAAGGGTTCAATGACGACCAAATCTTAGACCGATACTCTCTAGAAGTTCTGCTAAGAGCAGTACAGGAGAAAAAAATAATAATTGAGAAAGAGGAAAAAGATAAGTCACTATGACTAGGCGTGGAATTGCCAGACAACAGGTCCGCTGGAATTAACACCATTAGCGAGGACGTAAACAATCACATTTCTTTCCTATCCAGGGCCCACTCGATCAAGAAACAAGCCCACAAGCTTTGACTATAGACTCAGATACAAATGTTGCGAAGCACAAGGTAAACAACATCGCAATAGCCAATTCCATTCAGACTCTGATAAGTCGATCTATTGTCACCATGAACACAAATGACGCATCACGCCATTGCGAACAATCACTCCACTTTGTGGGGAATATGACCACAAAACGCAACTCAAAGAGGCCATACCTCAAAACAGTCCTGGAGGACTGCTTAACCCGTGATGCGCTAATTGATTCGGGTTCGACAATATCGCTTATCTCTCAAACATTGTTCAATGATCTCAAAAGGGTTGTGAACCCAGCTAAATGTTGGTTAAAAATGGAGCTATGCGACAATAAACTTTGAGTTTTCACTCAGACTACCTCGCCTCTCACAATGCGAGTCACGCTGAAACTACACTTCCAAAACATATCGTTTGTTCACCTGCTACTCGGAGCAGACTTGATGGATTGTTTGATCCCACTAATGGATTGGAAAAACAACCAAGTATGGTCACACGTAACCGTGCCGTCCCCACTGACCACACTGTCTTCTCCTAATGATGGCTGCAACACAGTCATCCACAAGGAGTGTCTGTTGACAGGACCCCTTGGGAAACAGACGTTTCGACACCTCTTGTTGCAGAATCTGACTCCAGCAGATATTACGATATCTCGGCACGTTAAATCAGCAACCTGATAGACCATTCTTTTCATGATTTTGAGCCAGCAGTCTCTGTGAGTGAGCAACTTCCCTTCTCCTTGGAGTCATGCGAAATAGTAGCTCAGATGAACTTCTCTTGTCCTCCATACTCTTCCGCAAGCACCGCGGCCGTCTCAGGAAACAAAGTATCAACGTTCAGTGGACTCTGTTTCCGATTATACATTTTCCGCTTTTAGAGGGACTGAAACCCCTTACAATGTAACTAACGCCGTCAGTCCAGACTCCAACTGGTGAAACACTGCGATATCGGCGAAAGATATCCTTGTCTCAGTTCGCAGGTACTGGAACGGTTGCCACACGCGGACGCTGTGGTGACTGGCAGGCCATGACAGCCACTGAGCGTTTTGAAGCACAAACACTAGGACATTCGGTTGAAAGGTTACAGCCAATCTTCCAACAACGCGGCTGCTGACAAAGGGTCCAACCTTTTCGTTTGTGCCTCGGACACCAACACCAACCGCTGGTGGGGGGGTCCTGAGACACAAAGGGGGGGGGGGGGGGGGGGGGATACTAGCACAGACCCATGATGAGCTTCGTAGAGGCCAGTGGGGGGGTCGAGACTACGTGCAACACTGTACGAGGCCACCCGAACAGGAAACAAATCTAGTTGTAAACGTCCTCACGAAAACTGAGAGGAGCGGACAAGCCCCTTGAAGGGGATAACCTTAGAACACATCTTGAGATATCACTGAGTGTGCAAAGCTGTCATCAAGGCAAAGGGTGGCTATTTGAAGAATCTAAAATATAAACACTTTTTTGGTTACTACATGATTCCATATGTGTTATTTCATAGTTTTGATGTCTTCACTATTATTCTACAATGTAAAAAATAGTAAAAATAAAGAAAAACCCTTGAATGAGTAGGTGTGTCCAAACTTTTGACTGGTAGTGTACATACTGCAATGGTGACTGATTTATGTTACAGAAGTTGATGTGAGAGCCTTATATAGCAAATATTTAATTGTATATCAGTTTAATTTTTCAATAAATAAGATTCCTAAGGTCTTCTGTGGATTGAGAATAAAGGTATAGGATATTGAGATAAAAAGCCATAGTTTTCCACTGGTGAATGAATTTTTTTTATGGAAGCCCATTTATTTTGGTTCATCAGCTCTACACATGTTTTGATATATTAGTCCTATGCTTTATGGGGCATAGGTGTGAAAACATATTGGAGCGCAAAGAGGGGCTGTGACCAGTTTCTGGGAATCACAAAGGAAGTTTCTACAAAGGAATTCAAGCGTCGATTAAATTAAACATTTCACCTGGCTCATTTTCTCTACAGAACATACATACAGTGAGGGAAAAAAGTATTTGATCACCTGCTGATTTTGTACGTTTGCCCACTGACAAAGAAATGATCAGTCTAAAATTTTAATGGTAGGTTTATTTGAACAGTGAGAGACAGAATAAAAACAAAAAAATCTAGAAAAACGCATGTCAAAAATGTTATAAATTGATTTGCATTTTAATGAGGGAAAGAAGTATTTGACCCCCTCTCAATCAGAAAAATGTCTGGCTCCCAGGTGTCTTTTATACAGGTAACGAGCTGAGATTAGGAGCACACTCTTAAAGGGAGTGCTCCTAATCTCAGCTTGTTACTTTTATAAAAGACACCTGTCCACAGAAGCAATCAATCAATCAGATTCCAAACTCTCCACCATGGCCAAGACCAAAGAGCTCTCCAAGGATGTCAGGGACAAGATAGTAGACCTAAACAAGGCTGGAATGGGCTACAAGACCATCGCCAAGCAACTTGGTGAGAAGGTGACAACAGTTGGTGCAATTATTCGCAAATGGAAGAAACACAAAATAACTGTCAATCTCCCTCGGCCTGGGGCTCCATGCAAGATCTCACCTCGTGGAGTTGCAATGATCATGAGAATGGTGAGGAATCAGCCCAGAACTACACAGGAGGATATTGTCAATGATCTCAAGGCAGCTGGGACCATAGTCACCAAGAAAACAATTGGTAACACACTACGCCGTGAAGGACTGAAATCCTGCAGCGCCCGCAAGGTCCCCCTGCGCAAGAAAGCACATATACAGGCCCGTCTGAAGTTTGCCAATGAACATCTGAATGATTCAGAGGAGAACTGGGTGAAAGTGTTGTGGTCAGATGAGACCAAAGTCGAGCTCTTTGGCATCAACTCAACTCGCCGTGTTTGGAGGAGGAGGAATGCTGCCTATGACCCCAAGAACACCATCCCCACCGTCACACATGGAGGTGGAAACATTATGCTTTGGGGGTGTTTTTCTGCTAAGGGGACAGGACAACTTCACCGCATGAAAGGGACAATGGACGGGGCCATGTACCATCAAATCTTGGGTGAGAACCTCCTTCCCTCAGCCAGGGCATTGAAAATGGGTCGTGGATGGGTATTCTAGCATGACAATGACCCAAACCACACGGCCAAGGCAACAAAGGAGTGGCTCAAGAAGAAGCACATTAAGGTCCTGGAGTGGCCTAGCCAGTCTCCAGACCTTAATCCCATAGAAAATCTGTGGAGGGAGCTGAAGGTTCGAGTTGCCAAACGTCAGCCTCGAAACCTTAATGACTTGGAGAAGATCTGCAAAGAGGAGTGGGACAAAATCCCTCCTGAGATGTGTGCAAACCTGGTGGCCAACTACAAGAAACGTCTGACCTCTGTGATTGCCAACAAGGGTTTTTCCACCAAGTACTAAGTCATGTTTTGCAGAGGGGTCAAATACTTATTTCCCTCATTAAAATGCAAATCAATTTATAACATTTTTGACATGTGTTTTTCTGGATTTTTTTGTTGCTATTCTGTCTCTCACTGTTCAAATAAACCTACCATTAAAATTATAGACTGATCATTTCTTTGTCAGTGGGCAAACGTACAAAATCAGCAGGGGATCAAATACTTTTTTCCCCTCACTGTATATTGTGTCAGTGCATGTGTGCATACGCACGCGCACACACACACACACACACACACACACACACACACACACACACACACACACACACACACACACACACACACACACACACACACACACACACACACACACACACACACACACACACACACACACACACACACACACACACACACACACACACACACACACACACACACACACACACACACACACACACACAGAGAGAGAGAGAGACCATGATTCAATACTACCGTAACACCCTTGTCCCCAAAACACAGGTCTAGCACAGACACACAGACACAACGTTGAAGCAAAAGCCTGTAGGACCTGTTTCATTAGGTGACTTACAAGGACACTAATGGGTGATCTGATAAGTTGGTGAGAAGAGTTTTCCAAGGACCCTGCCTTTTGATCCTCATTAAAACCAGATTTACACTGATTCCAACATGCCCAGATAGGACTGCCCCATCTATAAGCCTGCACATCCATGCTTAAACTGTATCCTTACCCATTGGATGCAGTGATCAAAATCTAGTGTCTATATCCAGGAAAGCCATGGTTCCAAAAACGGGGCCTAAAATAGTGTATAACAGATCATACAAAAGATTTTGCTGTGGATGATGTTAAAACAAATTGTTGGTCTGATGTGACTAATAAGGAGCATCCAGACGCTGTACTTGATTAATTGATTACATTAATTCTTCCACTTATTGATAAAGATGCACCTGTTAAGAAACTGACTGTTAGAACTGTTAAGGCTCCATGGATTGATGAGGAATTTAAAAACTGTATGGTTGAAAGAGATGGGGAAAAAAGAGTGGCTATTAAGTCTGGTTGCACATCTGACTGGCTGACTTACTGCAAATTGAGAAATTGTCACACCCTGATCTGTTTCACCTGTCTTTGTGCTTGTCTCCACCCCCCTCCAGGTGTCGCCCATCTTCCCCATTATCCCCTGTGCATTTATACCTGTGTTCTCTGTTGTCTGTTGCCAGTTCATCTTGTCTCATCAAGCCTACCAGCGTGTTTTTCGTACTTCCTGTTTTCTTGAGCCATGTTTTCTAGTTTTCCCAGTTTTGATCATTCTGCCTGCCCTGACCCTGAGCCTGCCTGCCGTTCTGTACCTTACGGACTCTGCCCTGGACTACCGACCTCTGCCTGCCTTTGACCTGTCCTTTGCTTGCCCCCTGTTTATATAATAAAAGTCTGTTATTCGAACTGTCTGCATCTGGGTCTTTTCCTGAGCCGTGATAGTACGAACTGGCCATGACAGGCCCAGCAGACTCGGACCAGCTCCACAACGCCGTCTCCTCCCAAGGAGCCACTATTGGAAGGCACGAGGAGTTGCTTTGTGGTCTTATGGAAGGTTTCCAGACCTTGGCAGAATGCCATGACCGCGCGTTGAATACATTGCTGGAGCAATTCCGCAGGTTGTCTGTTAGGCAGCCTACCACGACGGTAACCTCCCAGCCCCTCAGTAACCCGGCTGTCAGCAGGGCATCTCTCCCGGCCAACCCGGCTTCCCGAGAACCCTGCTTACCTCAACCGGAACGCTTCGCTGGAGAGTCAGGAACCTGTCGGGCGTTTCTCTCTCAGTGTTCCCTCATCTTCGAGCTGCAGTCCTCCTCCTTCCCCTCGGACCGCTTGAAGATAGCATACCTCATCATGCTGATGTCCGGGAACAACAGTCTGCCGTGTGCTCCAGTCTGGAGGAGTTCGTGGCTGAGGTGAAGAAGGTTTTTGATTCTCCGTTGTCCGGGAGAGAGGCTGCCCAGAAGTTACTCCAGCTTTGGCAAGACTCCCGCAGTGTGGCAGACTATGCAGTGGCCTTCCACTTGTTGGCTGCCGAGAGTGCCTGGAACCCGGAATCCCTGTTTGACACGTTCCTGCACGGATTATCGGAAGAAGTTAAGGACGAGCTCGCAGCCCAGGAACTGCAGACGGATCTCGACTCACTCATCGCCTTGACCATCCATATCGATGGCGGCTACGGGAACGTAGGAAGGAGAGGAGGTCCGATTCCGGTTCCACCTGCCCACCTAAGGATTCCACCTTGCCTCCGAGGCATCCCAGAAGTCCCCGACATCTACGTTTCCGAGAGAATCCAAGGCTACCCAAGTTCCCCCAAGAGTCTCTGAAGTCTGCCGATTCGCCTCTTCCCGAGCCGATGCAACTAGGCAGAGCTAGGTTGTCTCCAGCCGAACGTTTATGCAGGCTTAACACGAAGAGTTGTCTGTATTGCGGGACTACTGGTCATTTCTTGTCTACCTGTCCACTAAAAGACCAGGCTCACCGGTAGGGGCGAGTACTCTGGTGGCCATACGGAGAGCTTTCCTTCTCCCCTTACTCGCACTCCTCTCCATGCCATCCTGCTGTGGGGGACCCAGTTGAAATCTCTCCGGGTACTCATCGACTCTGGGGTCGATGAGAGTTTTATGGACACTACCCTGGCGTCATAGCTGGACATCCCCACTCAGCCCCTCTCCATTCCCATGGATGTTAGAGCGCGGGATGGGCACTCTATAGGCAGGATCACCCACAATACCACTCCCATCAACCTGCAAGTGTCAGGGAACCACAGCAAGGCTATCCAGTTCATGCTTATTAAGTCTCCTCAGGTTCCCATGGTATTGGGATTCTCTTAGCTCTAGCGACACAATCCCCTCATCGACTGGACTGCTGGTGCCATCATGGGCTGGAGCCCATTCTGCCACGCCCATTGCCTGAAGTCGGCACAGCCTGCCCCAGGACGTTTTCCGGTGGCTCGGAAGTAGTCTCAGACCTCTCCGCCATTCCCGCGTACCAGGACCCCCGGGAGGTTTTCAGTAAGACCGGGCCATTTCGCTTCCTCCGCATCGACACTATGACTGCGGGATCAACCTTCTCCCAGGCACCACACCACCCCGGGGACGATTGTATTCTCTGTCGGGTCCGGAGACCAAGGCTATGGAGACCTACATCGAGGACTCCCTGGCTGCAGGGTTCATCCGTACTTCTGCCTCCCCCGCTGGCGCAGGTTTCTTCTTTGTGGAGAAGAGGGGCCTCAATGACATCACGGTTAAGAACTGCTACCCGCTACCACTCATCGCCTCAGCCTTCAAGCCGCTCCAGGGGGCCACTATTTTCTCCAAGTTGGACCTGCGTATCGCCTACCATCTGGTTTGGATACGGGAAGGGGACGAGTGGAAGACAGCCTTCAACACAGCTAGCGGCTACGAATATCTGATTATGCCATTTGGTCTGACCAACGCTCCTGCTGTGTTCCAGGCCCAGGTTAACGACGTTCTCCGCGACTTGTTGAACCGGTTCATGTTCGTTTACCTCGACGACATCCTTGTTTTCTCCCGCTCAGCCCAAGAACACGTGCTCCATGTCCGACAGGTCCTCCAGCGCCTCCTGGAGAACCAGCTTTTTGTCTTAGCGGAAAAGTGCGAATTCCATCGTTCCACCATCTCTTTCCTTGGTTACATTATTGCTGCGGGTAATGTGCAGACAGCACCCTGGCCTCCCCCCTTTCTGCACTTACCTCTCCCAAGGTTCCGTTCACGTGGTCTCAGCTGTTGACCGGCGTTCCTGGACCTCAAGCACCGCTTCACCATAGCTCCCATATTAGTTAATCCTGACACGTCCCATCAGTTCGTGATGGAGGCAGACGCTTCAGATTTCGGAGTGGGATCTGTCCTGTCCTAGCATTCTGTCCTGGACCTTAAGCTGCATCCCTGCGCCTTCTTCTACCATCGTCTTAATGCCACGGAGAGGAATTACGATGTGGGGAATCGTGAGCTTCTCGCAGTGAAGATGGCGTTGGAGGAGTGGAGGTGGAACATCCTTTCATTGTGTGGACGGATCACAAGAGCCTGGAATATCTTCGCTGCCTGCACTATCTGTGTGCAGAATAAGACTCCTCGGCAAGCTCTGGCTGGTCTCCTTCAACCACTTCCTGTCCCTCACCGTCCCTGGTCACATATATCCCTGGACTTCATCACTGGTCTCCCCCCGTCTGACGGCAACACCATTATCCTTACAGTGGTGGACCGGTTTTCCAAAGCCGCCCATTTCATTCCTCTCCCCAAGCTACCCTCAGCCAAGGGGACGGCCCAGCTCATGGTGCAGCATGTCTTCCGGATCCATGGACTTCCGGTGGACATGGTCTCCGACCAGGGTCCTCAGTTCTTGTCCCAGTTCTGGAAGGCGTTCTGCACGCTCATTGGGTCATCGGCCAGCCTGTCCTCCGGGTTCCACCCCCAGTCTAACGGCCAATCAGGACCTGGTGATGACTCTTCGCTGCCTTGTCTCTGCCAACCCCACCACCTGGAGCCAGCAACTTGTTTGGGTAGAATACGCCCACAACACCCTCCCCTGCTCTGCCACTGGTCTATCGCCTTTTGCCGTACCTGGAAGAGAGCCCGGTCGGCTCTTCTCTTCTGGAATCCTGTAGTAACCAAAAAGGTGTTAAACAAATCAAAATATATTTTAGATTTTAGATTCTTCAAAGTAGCCACCCTTTGCCTTGATGACAGCTTTACACACTCTTGGCATTTTCTCAACCAGCTTCATGAGGAATGCTTTTCCAACAGTCTTGAAGGAGTTCCCACATATGCTGAGCACTTGTTCGCAGCTTTTCCTTCACTCTGCGGTCCAACTCATCCCAAACCATCTCAATTTGGTTGAGGTCAGGTGACTGTAGAGGCCAGGTCATCTGAGGCAGCACTCCATCACTCTCCTTGGTCAAATAGCCCTTACACAGCCTTGAGGTGTGTTTTGATTCTTTGTCCTGTTGAAAAACAAATGATAGTCCCACTAAGTGCAAACCAGATGGGATGGCATATCGCTGCAGAATGCTGTGGTAGCCATGCTGGTTAAGTGTGTCTTGAATTCTAAATAAATCACAGACAGTGTTACCAGCAATGCACCCCCTCACCATCACACCTCCTCCTCCATGCTTCACGGTGGGAACCACACATGCGGAGATCATCCGTTCACCTACTCTGCGTCTCACAAAGACACAGCAGACCAAAGGACATATTTCCACTTGTCTAATGTCCATTGCTCGTGTGTCTTGGCCCAAGCAAGTCTCTTCTTCTTATTGGTGTCCTTTAGTAGTGGTTTCTTTGCAGCAATTCAACCATGAAGGCCTAATTCATGCAGTCTCCTCTGAACAGTTGATGTTGAGATGTGTCTGTTACTTGAACTCTGTGAAGCATTATTTGGGCTGCAATCTGAGGCTGGTAACTCTAATGAACCTATCCTCTGCAGCAGAGGTAACTCTGGGTCTTCCTTTCCTGTGGCGGTCCTCATGAGAGCCAGTTTCATCATAGCGGTTGATGGTTTTTGCAACTGCACTTGAAGAAACTTCTTGAAATGTTCCGGATTGACTGACCTTCATGTCTTAAAGTAATGATGGACTGTAATTTCTCTTTGCTTATTTGAGCTGTTCTTGACATAATATGGACTTGGTCTTTTACCAAATAGGGCAATCTTCTGTATACCACCCCTACCTTGTCACAACACAACTGATTGGCTCAAACGCATTAAGAAGGAAATAAATTCCACAAATTAACTTTTAACAAGGTACCCCTGTTAATTTAAATGCATTCCAGGTGACTACCTCTGTCACGCCCTGACTCAGGGGACTCTTATTTGTTGAGTCAGGGTGTGATTTTCTATGTGGTGTATATCTATGTTTATATTCCAGCATGTGTATTTCTATGTTGGCCGGTGTGGTTCCCAATCAGAGGCAGCTGTCGCTCGTTGTCTCTGATTGGGGACCATACTTAGGCAGCCTATGGGCACTATTGAGTTGTGGGATTTTGTTCCGTGTGAGGTTTGTTGTGTGTTACCTTTGGACGTCACGTTTCGTTGGTTTATTGTTTTGTCGTTGTTTATTCGTTAAAATAAACATGTATGCATATCATGCTGTGCCTTGGTCCGACCCGTCATTGAACGAACGTGACAGAAGATCCCACCAAACACGGACCAAGCAGTGTGTCCAGGAGCAGACACCATGGACATTGGAGGAGATCCTGGAAGGAAAGGGATCCTGGACATGGGAGGAGATTCAGGCCGGGATGGATCGCCGTCCTTGGGAGGAGACAGTGGAGGCCCGGTATAGAGAGGAGCAGCGGCAACGCAGAAGGCGCCGGCCGAGGAAGAAGCCCGAGAGACAGGGGGCTAAAAGGGTGGTTGGCGGAGCCTAGTGTTAGAGAAGAGCATACTCCCCGTACTCACGCGAGGAAGCGTGTGACTGGGCAGGCTCCGTGTTATGCGGAGCTACGTACTGTGACGCCAGTGTGCCGGCACAGTCCTGTACGTCCTGTGCTAGCACCACGCACGTGCCGTGCGAAGATGGGCATCCAGCCAGGACGGGGTGTGCCGGCTCAACGCTCCTGGTCTCCAGTACGCCTCCTCGGTCCCGCATATCCTGCGCCAGTTCTACGTACTGTATCGCCTGTGCGCGTGCACAGCCCTGTGCGTCCTGTGCTAATGCCTCACACATACTGTGCGGAAGTAGGCATCCAGCCAGGACGGGTTGTGCCAGCTCTCCGCTTCAGACCTCCAGTCCGCCTCCACAGTCCGGTACGGCCCGTGCCTGCTCCCCGCACCAAACCAGTGGTGCGTGTTCCCAGCCCAGCCCGGCCTGTTCCTGCTCCTCGCACCAAACCAGTGGTGCGTGTTCCCAGCCCGGCCCGGCCTGTTCCTGCTCCTCGCACCAAACCAGTGGTGCATGTTCCCAGCCCGGCCCGGCCTGTTCCTGCTCCTCGCACCAAACCAGTGGTGCATGTTCCCAGCCCGGCCTGGCCTGTTCCTGCTCCTCGCACCAAGCCAGTGGTGCGCGTCGCCAGCCCGGCCTGTTCCTGCTCCTCGCACCAAGATGTGGTGCGCGTCGCCAGTCCTGCCCGGCCTGTTCCTGCTCCTTGCATCAACCTAGTGGTGCGCGTCGCCAGTCCGACCCGGCCTGTTCCTGCTCCTCGCACCAAGCCAGTGGTGCGCATCGCCAGTCCGGCCCGGCCCGTTCCTGCTCCTCACACCAAGCCAGTGGTGCATGTTCCTAGTCCGGTTCGGCCCATGCCTGCTCCTCGCACCAGACCAGTGGTGCGTGTGTCCAGTCCGGCACGGTCCGTGCCCGTTCCACCAGTGCCTGGCCCGGCACCAGTCAGCAGCTCCGGTCCGGAGCCAGAGCAGTCCGCTCCACCGGTGCAAATCCAGCTCCGGTCAGCGGCTCCAGTCCGGAGCCTGATTAGTCCGCTTCACCGGTGCCTGGTCCAGCTCCGGTCAGCGGCTCCAGTCCAGACCCAGACGTCAGCCCCTCTCCAGGTTCGGGGTCTCCCACACCAGGGTCCAGACAGGGATTGGAGTATAGTGGGAGGAAGGAGAGGGGAAGCAGCGCGCCGAGGTCCAGACCAGACCAGGGGCGCAACAGGGAGGCGGAGAATAGGTGGTCGTCACGCCCAGAGCCGGATCCGCCTCCGAGGCGGAATGCCCACCCGGCCCCTACCCTGTTAAGTAGAGGTTGTGCGGTCGGAGTCTGCACCTTTGGGGGGGGGGGGGGGGGTTACTGTCACGCCCTGACTCAGGGGACTCTTATTTGTTGAGTCAGGGTGTGATTTTCTATGTGGTGTATTATCTATGTTTATATTCTAGTGTGTGTATTTCTATGTTGGCCGGTGTGGTTCCCAATCAGAGGCAGCTGTCGCTCGTTGTCTCTGATTGGGGACCATACTTAGGCAGCCTATGGGCACTATTGAGTTGTTCCGTGTGAGGTTTGTTGTGTGTTACCTTTGGACGTCACGTTTCGTTGGTTTATTGTTTTGTCGTTGTTTATTCGTTAAAATAAACATGTATGCATATCACGCTGCGCCTTGGTCCGACCCGTCATTGACCGAACGTGACAACCTCATGAAGCTGGTAGAGAGAATGCCAAGAATGTGCAAAACTGTCATCAAGGCAAAGGGTGGCTACCCGACTTCAACCCAGTTGAGATGGTTTGGGATGAGTTGGACTGCAGAGTGAAGGAAAAGCAGCCAACAAGTGCTCAGCATATGTGGGAACTCCTTCAAGACTGTTTGAAAAGCGTTCCTCATGAAGCTGGTTTAGAGAATACCAAAAGTGTGTAAAGCTTTCATCAAGGCAAAGGGTGGCTACTTTGAAGAATCTAAAATCTAAACTATATTTTGATTTGTTTAACACTTTTTTGGTTACTACATGATTCCACATGTGTTATTTCATAGTTTTGATGTGTTCACTATTATTCTACAATGTAGAAAATAGTAAAAATAAAGAAAAACCCTGGAATGAGTAGGTGTGTTCAAACTTTTGACTCATTCTGTACTTTCGCCAATAGAGCGGAGGGTCGAGTCTCCCCGCTGATGCAGTTTCATCAGGGTGTCCGCACGTCAGCCTCTCTTTGGCCTTCTCTTTTTCTTTGCAACTCTGCCTAGAAGGCCATCATCCCGGAGTCGCCTCTTCACTGTTGACGTTGAGACTGGTGTTTTGCGGGTACTATTTAATGAAGCTGCCAGTTGAGGACCTGTGAGGCGTCTGTTTCTCAAACTAGACACTCTAATGTATTTGTCCTCTTGTTCAGTTGTGCACCTGGGCCTCCCACTCCTCTTTCTATTCTGGTTAGAGCCAGTTTGCGCTGTTCTGTGAAGGGAGTAGTACACAGCGTTGTACGAGATCTTCCGTTTCTTGGCAATTTCTCACATGGAATAGCCTTCATTTCTCAGAACAAGAATAGACTGACGAATTTCAGAAGAAAGTTATTTGTTTTTGGCCATTTTCATCCTGTAATCGAACCCACAATTATTGATGCTCCAGATACTCAACTAGTCTCAAGAAGGCCAGTTTTATTGCTTCTTTAATCAGCACAGCAGTTTTTAGCTGTGCTAACATAATTGCAAAAGGGGTTTCTAATGATCAATTAGTATTTTTAAATGATAAACTTGGATTAGCAAACACAACGTGCCATTGGAACACAGGACTGATGGTTGCTGATAATGGTTCTCTGTACGCCTATGTAGATATTCCATTAAAAATCAGCCGTTTCCAGCTACAGTAGCCATTTACATCATTAACAATGTCTACACTGTATTTCTGATCAATTTGATGTTATTTTAATGGACAAAAAAATTGCTTTTCTTTCGAAAACAAGGAAATATCTAAGTGACCCCAAACTTTTGAACGGCAGTGTACATGTCAAGTATAGACCATATGTTGTGTTCCATAGAGCACGGCAAGCGGTACTGAAGCTCCAAGTCTAGGTCCAAAAGGTTACTTAACAGCTTCTACCCCCAGTATGAAAATGTATGCACTCACTAACTGTAAGTCGCTCCACCAAGTCCAGGCGTCTGCTAAATGACTAAAAAATGTAAAAAGCTAAAAGACTGCTGAACAATTAATCAAATGGCCACCTGGACTATTTACGAACCCCCCCCCCCCCCCCCCCCCCCCCCCTTTGTTGATACACTGCTGCTTCTCGCTGTTTATTATCTATGCATAGTCACTTTACCCCAACCTACATGTACAAATTACCTTGACTAACCTGTACCCCCACACATTGACTCTGTACCGGTACCCCCTGTATATAGCCTCGTTATTGTCATGTAATTTTATTGTGTTACTTTTAATTTTTTTACTTTAGTTTATTTAGTAAATATTTTCTTAACTCTATTTCTTGAACTGCATTGTTGTTTAAGGGCTTGTAAGTAAGCATTTCACGGTAAGGTCTACATCTGTTGTATTCGGCACATGTGACAAATCAAATTTGATTTGATTTGATGGAGGTTATACAAAAGAGTAGAATCTCTGAACTATCTGTTCAGACCCCAGGCCTACAGGTTATAGCAAATTTGCTGCTTTAGTATTTCTTCAGTAGGTTTCCTGAGCCTCCACTTCTATGCCAAAGATAATAGAACAAAAATACTATAGTAAATACTAGAGTAATCAGTGGTGTAGGCCTCCTGTATCTCAGTTGGTAGAGCATGGCACTTGCAACACCAGGGTTGTGGGTTCGATTCCCACGGGGGGCCAGTATGAAAAATGTATGCACTCACTAACTGTAAGTCGCTCTGGATAAGAACGTTTGCTAAATGACGTAAATGTAACTTTTACTTTTACTTCACTACATTCCTAAAGAAAATAATGTACTTTTTACTCCATACATTTTCCCTGACACCCAAAAGTACTTATTACATTTTGAATGCTTAGCAGGACAGGAAAATGGTCCAATTCACACACTTATCAAGAGAACATCCCTGGTCATCCCTACTGCCTCTGATCTGGCGGACTCACTAAACACAAATGCTTTGTTTGTAAATTATGTCTGAGTGTTAGAGTGTGCCCCTGGCTATCCATCAATAAAAATAAAAATAATAAATGTGCCTTCTGGCTTGCTTAATATAAGGAATTTGAAATGATTTATACTTTTACTGTTGACACTTAAGTATATTTTAGCAATTACATTTACTTTTGATACTTAAGTATATTTAAAACTAAAGACTTTTACTCAAGTAGTATTTTACTGGGTGACTGTCACTTTTACTTGAGTCATTTTCTATCTTTATTTTACTCAAGTATGACAATTGGGCACTTTTTCCACCACTGAGAGTAATGTCCACAAAAACACAAGAGTAAACACTACAGTATACTATAGTCCACAAAAACACCACAGTAAATACTAAAGTATAGTACAGTCCGCAAAAACACTACATTCATTACTATAGATTTATATTTCAGTTTTCTTTTACTTCAGTATTTATACTATAGTTAACTGTAAATACTACAGTATAATACAGTATACTACAGTAAATACTACAGTGAATACTACAGTAAAGTCCGCAAAAACACTACAGTGTTTATAGTACAATTATAATACTATGGTGTTTTTGCAGACTTTACTGTAGACCTTCTTTTGTGGGGGAAGGTCTACAGCTGATGAACAAGAAAAATATTGTGGATCTGGCCTTATACGTATGTACGCCACAATAGTCAACAAATCCCTCATTTCACCTTATACACACACTGTTCAGACGGTGGGTTATCACCTCATTGCATTATAATCCCATTTTACTTCCAAAAGTTATGTTTCTTATCATTTAAATTCAACATTTTCTTCCAGGCACTGCAATTACAAGTCTCAATGGTAAATTTAATAGTTGGTCATAACTGGCCTCATTGCCACCAAAACAAGCCTCTGTGTACAGTACAGTACTCTCTCCATTCACATTCATACAGCTCATTGAATGCCTCCCAAGGCTTATCCTGACAAAATTTTGATTTCAGTCCATCACACAAATGAAATAGTTTCCACAGTATGAGTTTACATTATAAGAAAGGAAGGAGGCCTTTCAAGGGCGATTTTCCTGGTGGATGTGTAATGAGGCTTGGAGGTGTGTATGTATAGCAGAGGGAGAAAGAAGGTATGGTGACCACTGAAACACATCACCATCACACATGTGTTTGTCTTCAAGTGTTGTGTATGTGTGTGTGTGCGTGTGTGCGTACATGTACATGCGTGCGTGTGTGTGTGTGTGTGTGAGTGCATGCGTGCGTGCGTGCGTGTGTGTGTGTGCGTGTGCATGCGTGCGTGCGTGCGTGCGTGTGTGTGTGCGTGTGTGTGTGTGTGTGAGTGCATGCGTGCATGCGTGCGTGTGTGTGTGTGCGCGTGTGTGTGTGTGTGTGTGAGTGCGTGCATGTGTGTGTGTGTGAGCGTGCGTGTGTGTGTGTGTGACTGCGTGTGTGTGCGTGTGTGTGTGTGTGTGAGTGCATGCGTGCGTGTAAGCAAACTTGCATGTGTGCAGTTGTCGATGTGAGTGTTTATCAGCTGGTATAAGAATAAGGGTGTCTTTCAAAGGCGAGACAACAGTTTGAGCAGATGAGTGATCCAATCTAGCCTGGGACTATGTCCTGCTTTGGGGAGAAGAAACAGTCTCTCTTTTCCCTCAGCAAGGACGTGTGACTGATGTGTTAGTGATGCTGGGAGAACATCGGTTGTGACACTGTATGTGGTGTGTTTGCAGCAGAACAGTATGTGTTCTAACCACTGTGAACCTATGAAGCTCACATAGAGGGACATTTCATATGCACAACCTTCAGCATCCAAGTTCCACACGGAGCTCAACTGTCTGTCTTCTCCCAACCATGCTGGGTTGTAAGAAAGTAACCCCTCATCGCAGGGGCGGTGTGTTCATTAGGGCGATATGGGCGACGCACTGCCAAACGGGAAAAGGAAGGGATTTTTTTTCTAATCAATTATATCACGGCAACAGTAGTTATCAGTGTTCTAATCTAGACGTCTGATCTGCCACTAAATGTCCAATCAGGCTAAAGTCGTGCTTCAAATGGCCCCGCCCCTTTTGGGGCGATTTCAGTCAGGTTGAAAATCGGCCCAGAAGTCTCTCATAGACTCTCATGTAAAATCTTTTTTTTTCAAATATCAGAGCTTTCAATACAATCTCTATGGGTTCCGGGAGGGCTTGCACTTACGCGCTTTCGTCATACGTAACATAACCATGAACGTAACTAAGAAAAGAGCGGGTAGCAGCGTCAATCAATTCACGTACTACTGTCAAGATGGCTAGCGTTCAGTGCAACTCGATTGTCTCTTTGAAATAAGTTCCTTTTTGTCGGCGAACAAATCAAGATAAATTGGCAACGAAACAATTAGGACCTCCCAGACCAAATTTAATAATTCAACAGGTTTCTACTAAAGGGGGAAAGTCCTACACCCGAGGATTTTCCAAAAATTGGTACGAATGAAAAACCTGGCTAGCAGGCTGCGATGTAGCTAATGCAGTCTTCTGCTACCCCTGCTTACTCTTTCACCCTGAAGGTGGCACGGCAGACAGCACCGCTTGGACAGCGACTGGTGTAACGGACATGCACCATCTTTCAGAAAAGATTAAGAAACATGAGCTGTCAAAGACCCACATGGATAGCTGTTTGAGATTGTCTGCTTTGGGGAGAGTGAACATTGCCACTCAACTGGATGAGGGATACAGGCTAGCTGTCCGCCGCCACAACGATGAGGTTAGCAAGAACCGCCACATCCTCAGCCGGCTAATCCAGTGTGTGAAGTTTTGCGGAGTGTTTGAGTTAGCTTTGCGAGGCAAAGATGAAACTGAGGGCTCCACCAACCCTGGTATTTTTCTTGGACTTGTCAACTTTGTGGCACAATTAGATGAGGTGTTTTATGGAAATGCATATTGTTTATGCAGTGTTGAGGAATGTGAAAGAACACCCTTGATTATTTTTACTGTGATAACTTATTTTGCTTTTGTAAGCCAACACTTTTGAGATCAGTCAATAAATGCTTCTGGTATTGACTTATATGCTGCCCCTGTCTTCATGTTGTTGCTGGACATATCTTTTTTTAAATGTGTGTAGGTCACCTAAATCATCAGAAAAATTGCCCCCCCTGAGAATTTTTTCAGGAGCCGCCACTGCCTCATCGTCTCCCCCAGTTCTATCATTGCATTGTGATACAAAAAGAGGCATCGGTGTGCTTTAGGACCATGCGGAAACCTCAGCGCGCTCGTGTAGACTGTTTGGTGGTTTCAGCCGGCTGGATTTAGGACCGGCGCTGACACCACAGAGAGTGCGAACAGAGGTAGCGGTTGTCAGTGGGTGTTGTGCCTTTTCTCCAAGTTGTAAAGTAAGCAGAGCGGAAACTGGCTACTCTTTATTTGACTGATGTAGCTGGCAAGGTAACAGCTGTTTGACTTAAAAGAAAAAAAGTATTTATTCTTAGTGCCGGGCTAGTAGTGTAACTGACATGTAACCTTAGCAAAGGTTTCATCCTCTCTCGACTGTTTCTGTCTGAAGTGATTGAACTAGCTAGCTAGCTAACTAACTACAGTGCATTCAGAAAGTATTCAGACCCCTTTACTTTTTCCACATTTTGTTATGTCACAGCCTTATTCTAAAATTAAAAAATAAATAAAAACACCCTCATCAATCTACACACAATACCCCATAATGACAAAGCAAAAACAGGTATTTTGAAATGTTTGCAAAAAACTACAAACTAAAAACTGAAATGTGACATTTACATAAGTATTCAGATCCACTACATTCATTACTATAGATTTATATTTTAGTTTTCTTTTACTACAGTATTTATACTATAGTTAACTGTAAATACTACAGTATAATACAGTATACTACAGTAAATACTACAGTGAATACTACAGTAAAGTCCGCAAAAACACTACAGTGTTTATAGTATACTATGGTGTTTTTGCAGACTTTACTGTAGACCTTCTTTTGTGGGGGAAGGTCTACAGCTGATGAACAAGAAAAATATTGTGGATCTGGCCTTATACGTATGTACGCCACAATAGTCAACAAATCCCTCATTTCACCTTATACACACACTGTTCAGACGGTGGGTTATCACCTCATTGCATTATAATCCCATTTTACTTCCAAAAGTTATGTTTCTTATCATTTAAATTCAACATTTTCTTCCAGGCACTGCAATTACAAGTCTCAATGGTAAATTTGATAGTTGGTCATAACTGGCCTCATTGCCACCAAAACAAGCCTCTGTGTACAGTACAGTACTCTCTCCATTCACATTCATACAGCTCATTGAATGCCTCCCAAGGCTTATCCTGACAAAATTTTGATTTCAGTCCATCACACAAATGAAATAGTTTCCACAGTATGAGTTTACATTATAAGAAAGGAAGGAGGCCTTTCAAGGGCGATTTTCCTGGTGGATGTGTAATGAGGCTTGGAGGTGTGTATGTATAGCAGAGGGAGAAAGAAGGTATGGTGACCACTGAAACACATCACCATCACACATGTGTTTGTCTTCAAGTGTTGTGTATGTGTGTGTGTGCGTGTGTGCGTACATGTACATGCGTGCGTGTGTGTGTGAGTGTGTGTGAGTGCATGCGTGCGTGCGTGCGTGCGTGCGTGCGTGCGTGCGTGTGTGTGTGTGCGTGTGTGTGTGTGTGAGTGCATGCGTGCATGCGTGCGTGTGTGTGTGTGCGCGTGTGTGTGTGTGAGTGCGTGCATGTGTGTGTGTGTGAGCGTGCGTGTGTGTGTGTGTGTGACTGCGTGCGTGTGCGTGTGTGTGTGTGTGTGAGTGCATGCGTGCGTGTAAGCAAACTTGCATGTGTGCAGTTGTCGATGTGAGTGTTTATCAGCTGGTATAAGAATAAGGGTGTCTTTCAAAGGCGAGACAACAGTTTGAGCAGATGAGTGATCCAATCTAGCCTGGGACTATGTCCTGCTTTGGGGAGAAGAAACAGTCTCTCTTTTCCCTCAGCAAGGACGTGTGACTGATGTGTTAGTGACGCTGGGAGAACATCGGTTGTGACACTGTATGTGGTGTGTTTGCAGCAGAACAGTATGTGTTCTAACCACTGTGAACCTATGAAGCTCACATAGAGGGACATTTCATATGCACAACCTTCAGCATCCAAGTTCCACACGGAGCTCAACTGTCTGTCTTCTCCCAACCATGCTGGGTTGTAAGAAAGTAACCCCTCATCGTCTCCCCCAGTTCTATCATTGCATTGTGATACAAAAAGAGGCATCGGTGTGCTTTAGGACCATGCGGAAACCTCAGCGCGCTCGTGTAGACTGTTTGGTGGTTTCAGCCGGGTGGATTTAGGACCGGCGCTGACACCACAGAGAGTGCGAACAGAGGTAGCGGTTGTCAGTGGGTGTTGTGCCTTTTCTCCAAGTTGTAAAGTAAGCAGAGCGGAAACTGGCTACTCTTTATTTGACTGATGTAGCTGGCAAGGTAACAGCTGTTTGACTTAAAAGAAAAAAAGTATTTATTCTTAGTGCCGGGCTAGTAGTGTAACTGACATGTAACCTTAGCAAAGGTTTCATCCTCTCTCGACTGTTTCTGTCTGAAGTGATTGAACTAGCTAGCTAGCTAACTAACTACAGTGCATTCAGAAAGTATTCAGACCCCTTTACTTTTTCCACATTTTGTTATGTCACAGCCTTATTCTAAAATGAAAAAATAAATAAAAACATCCTCATCAATCTACACACAATACCCCATAATGACAAAGCAAAAACAGGTATTTTGAAATGTTTGCAAAAAAACTACAAACTAAAAACTGAAATGTGACATTTACATAAGTATTCAGATCCTTTACTCAGTACTTTATTGAAGCACCTTTGGCAGTGATTACAGCCTTGAGTCTTCTTGGGTATGACGCTACAAGCTTGACACACATGTATTTGGGAAGTTTCTCTCATTCCTCTCTGCAGATCCTCTCAAGCTCTTTCAGGTTGAATGGGGAACATCGTGCACAGCTATTTTCAGGTCTCTCCAGAGATGTTCAATCGGGTTCAAGTCCGGACTCTACCTGGGCCACTCAAGGACATTCAGAGACTTGTCCTGAAGCCACTCCTGCTTTGTCTTGGCTGTGTGCTTAGGGTCGTTGTCCTGTTGGAAGGTGAACCTTCAGCCCCAGTCTGAGGTCCTGAGAGCTCTGCAGCAGGTTTTCATCAAGTATCTCTCTGTACTTTACTCCGTTCATCTTTCCCTCGATCCTGACTAGTCTCCCAGTCCCTGACGCTGAAAAACATCCCCACAGCATGATGCTGCCACCACCATGCGTCACCGTAGGGATGGCGTCAGGATTCCTCCAGATATGACGCTTGCATTCAGGCCAAAGAGTTCAATCTTGGTTTCATCATACCAGAGAATCTTGTTTCTCATGGTCTGAGAGTCCTTTAGGTGCCTTTTAGTAAACTCCAAGCGGGCTGTCATGTGTATTTTACTGAGGAGTGTCTTCCGTCTGGCCACTCTACCATAAAGGCCTGATTGGTGGAGCGCTGCAGAGAGGGTTGTCCTGCTGGAAGGTTCTCCCATCTCCACAGAGCAACTCTGGAGCTCTGTCAGAGTGACATTACTCTGACATACACTGTCAACTGTGGGTCCTTATATAGACAGGTGTGTGCCTTTCCAAATCATGTCCAATCAATTGAATTTACCACAGGTGGACTCCAATCAAGCTGTAGAAGCATCTCAAGGATGATCAATGGAAATAGGATGCACCTGAGCTCAATTCCGAGTCTCATAGCAAAGGGTCTGAATACTTATATCAGTTCTTTATTTGTAATACATTTGCAAAAATGTCTAAAAACCTGTTTTTCGCTTTGTCATTATGGGGTATTGTGTGTAGATTGATGAGGGAAAAAATTATGCAAATGTAAAAAAATGTGGGAAAAGTCAAGGTGTCTGAATACTTTCTGAATGCACTGTAGCTAGTAGCTACCACTGCCAGTTCTGTCAGGTAGCAGTGTCTAACAGTTGTTGTGTGTATGGAAATGTTTTGTAGCCTTTGTTTTGTCCCGTTTCAACATAATTAAATTGGCTAGTTTTCGCCAGTTGATCTACCATTAGAGCTAGCCAAAAGTTGGCTAACGTTAGATATTATTTTTGCCCCAATCACAGTCAGTATAGCAATGTAACGTTATTGAGCTGTCAGTTTCCCTAGCTAATTCCCAAATTTTCACACTGACACGGTATAAACAGCTCTACAGGCTTCACTATGCTCATCATGTATTCACAGGATTAGATGACAGGTGTCTCAGCAGGTGTTAGACAGCCAGGGAAGACCAGTCTACGGAGCTCAGGTGAATTTTGCAGTGTATTATAACAATCAGTGAATGGATACAAAGTTCCATCTTGAGTTGATGGGTAGGCTACAGTCTGGGATCTGTGAATAATGGTAATTTCAATAATTGAACCATTGATTCTATTCTTGGATAATATAATGTATAAATGAACACAAAAGTAATTATTTGTCATGCCTCATCTGAGCAGGATCAGATTGTGACAGGGAATTTCAGCAGGGTCAGGCAACCAGGGAAGACCAGTCTGTAACGGCACTGAGGTGAACTTTTGCAGATGCAACACTTTGCAGATGCAACACTGGACAAGCCAGAAGCTTCAAAGAATGAAACTATTTTAAGGCAGTCTGACAAACCTCTAACGTTGATTTCCAAACTGTATCAAGGGTTGATAGGCTTTTCCCAATGACACAAAACATGTAAAGCAAAAATGTGAGGAAGACCTAGGAGACACTACTGATGATGATGAATGGATACAGATATGTTTGAATGCCCAGTCATGTTCATATAATCTCAGACATTAATTACTGCAGTTTAACACCATCAATAGAACATACTATATGCCAGTGAAACAGAAATCTAGTTCCTCTGCTGTAGGTGTAATACACAAAAGGGGACTTATTTAATGTGTTATGCTCTTGTGAAGGCTTGCTGAATTCTGGCAAAGAGTATGTTCTTTTATCTCAGCATGTCTGCAGATTCTCCCTTCTCCCTGTTTTTGTTTGCTTGGAAATGTTGATACTGGAGATTGTTATCAGAAGAAACTGTGTAACCTAGCATTTATAGCGCCTAAGAAATGCATTGCTATTAATTGCAAGGTTGGATATCCTCCCACAATGTCACAATGGATGGCAGAAATACTAAGTTATGTATCACTAGATTTGATTTATTCCAAGATTAACGGTGTACTTTGAAAGGCTGGTCATGGCTCACATAACCTATAGGTAGGTAGGACTGGGGTCTGAACGGATAGTTCAGAGCTTCTGATCTTTTCTATAATCTGTAGGGAACACAACATATGGTCAATACTTGGCATGTAGGTTTCTCACTTATTAGTGGCACAAATTGTGATGTGGGGGAGGGGAATGGGTATTTACTATAGTTTAAAAAGTGTAGCGTTTTTTCAAACTGTAGTGTTTTTGCGGTCATTGCTGTTGTATTTACTACAGTGTTTTTCTTAGGATAATACTGTAGTATTTACTATAGCATTCTACATTCTACTCCAACATTTTATAGCAAGTACTACACATGATCGAGGGATACTACAGTGTGTAGTATAGTATTCTACAGTATAATACAGTTTACTATATAATTCTATAGTAAACTGTAGTATTTTTTCATGTGGGATATGACTCCAGTAGTCTGAGTGTTTCATTCTACTGTAGAGATCATAGACCAGTATAGGACCTACATACTGTATCTTACATACTCCATAGGCAGAGCCTTCCAAAGCTGAAAAGCTGCTTTCCGGTGTCTTAAGTGGAATCCAGTCTTACATGAGGAAATACGACTATAGTGGTGTGGTTGTGTGGGTGTTTGATTCCACTGCAGTCCCCATAAACCAGGAAGGTGGAACCATAATGCAAAAGGCCCTGTCCTCTACCTGCTGAGTTTTTATTTTATTTTATTTCATTTTATTAGGATACCCATTAGCCGACGCCAATGGTGACAGCTAGTCTTACTGGGGTCCGGCACATAATTAAAATACATTACTGACAAAATACTTTACAATTTACATACATTTACATATAGTGTGTGTGTTTGCATCTATGTCACGTCTCCTCCCGTTGCTCCCATCCGGCGCTCTGAATCGCGGGTCTACTGAGCCACCGGTCTGAGCGCACCACCTCGGCAACACCGGAATGGAAACCCAACGCACCATAATCACCTCCAGCGCACCTGCACCTCATCTCATCACCACCCCTATATAGCCCTGGACTGTTCAGTGTTGTGATTGTTAGTGTCATGTCGTGTACTCGCTCTTTGTTGTTCTCTTGCTCAGTGTTAAGTAAACCTTTACATTGTTGATTCCTGCGTCTGCGTCCTGCCTCTTCGTATCCTCAGTACTCGTCACAGAATCACACACCTATCACGAAGATGGATGCAGCAGGTAATCCTCCTGGAGTTTCCCAGTGCCTCGACCAGCACAAGCAGCAGATTGCCCAGCTGAACGCCGCCATGCAGGAAGTGCTCCAAACGCTGCATAAATTGACCATCGCTCCAGTTCCACCTCAGGGAGCGACAAGTGCACCCAGTGCCCCTCCTCCCGTGCTATCACCAACGTCTGAGGGACCCCTTGCCCTGCCGGAACACTATGACGGGAAAACGACGAAATGTAGAGGCTTCCTGCTACAGGTCTCACTGTATCTGGCGTGTCAGTGTGGGGCATCTCCATCGGACCAAGCCAGGATAGCGCTTGTGATTTCGCTACTGAAGGGAAAGGCGCTGGATTGGGCCACGGCAGTCTGGGAATGAGGTGAGGCCGCGGCGCTTCCCTACTCTACCTTCCTTGCTCGGTTCAGGGTGGTGTTCGATCATCCCATGGAGGGAAAGGACGGGGGTGAGCGTCTCCTCCGGCTACAACAGGGAGAGGAGGCCACGTTCGAGTACGCCCTGAGCTTTCACAGGGTGGCGGCGTCTTCCGGCTGGAATGAGCGTGCTCTGTGCACGGCCTTCAGGAGAGGCTTATGGGAGGACATCCCGATGGAACTCGCATGTCGGGACGACGAGATGGACCTTGATACCCTCATTGCCACGTTCATTCGTCTTGACGACATGTTGAGAGACCGACGGCGTTCCCAACACCACCCAGAGCCTCGACGCTCACCCCATCTGAGCTATGGAAGCCGCCCTGCCTCCGAGTCCTCACCCATGGAGGTGGGCAGCACCCCCTACACCACCATGGACCACAGATCTGCTGGCGGCTCCCAATCTAGGTGGTATGACTCCCGTCGCCGCTCCTTGAGTGTTACGTCATCTCCTATCACAAAACCATTGTTTATAGTTCCCATAACGGTGAAAGGTTATTCCTTTTCTTTGCTTTCCACGGCAATGATAGATTCCGGAATCAGCAGGGAACCTTATCGATAGGGAGCTGGTCTCTGAATGGGGGTTGCCCACCATGCCACTGCCTTCTCTGCTACACGTCACCTCGCTGGACAATAAACCACTTGGATCAGGCACCATTACGCACGTCACTCTCCCCATTACCATCACTATTCCTACACTACCGGAGCACCACGAGGAGCTGTCTTTCCACATCATCACATCACCCCTTCACCGGATCGTCTTGGGATTGCCCTGGCTCAGACTACACAACCCCACCATCAATTGGATCACCAAGAGGATCACAGCCTGGTCCCCATCATGCCGGAGGACCGTGCAACTTTCATAAGGTGTCTTGTATGGAATACTGTACGACAAAAAGAGTCTGCATTGAAAACATGCCCACATCAGGGGAGATATCTATTTAGGCAATCCCTAGCTGCTAAGCTGCTCAGTCCTGGCCCTGGGGGTCTCTGGCCTTGGCCTAACACACTTGAAACCAATAATGAATGTTTCACTAAGATCCTAAAGCTGAGTGAGGTGTGTTGGGTTGGGGCGCTGCAGGGCAGTTATATTGTGTGCAAGTAAAAAGAGCTCTACAGTATTATTAGGCCTATGATATGAGTTACAGTGCACTCTGTAATTATTGGGACAGTGAAGGATTTTTTCTTCTTTTGGCTTTATACTTGAAATCAAACAATGACTATGAAGTTTAAAGTGCAGACTGTCAGCTTTCATTTGAGGGTATTTTCATCCATATCGGGAGAAAAGTTTACAAACGACATAACTTTTTGTACATAGTCCCCCCCATTTTAGGGGGGCAAACGTATTGGGACAAATTCACTTGTATGTGTATTAAAGTAGCAAAAATTTAAGTATTTGATCCCACATTCACAGCATGCAATGACTACATCAAGCTTGTGACTCTACAAATTTGTTGGATGCATTTGCTGTTTGTTTTGGTTGATGGCGCCGGAGAAGATGGCTGCCGTTTTACAGCCCTCTAACAAATTGTACTATTATGTGTGTTTTTTCGTATTATTTGTAATGTATTCTGTATATAATGTTTAAAAAAATAAAAATTTAAAAATTTAAAAAATAGTCACAACCAGAAGCCATGGATTACAGGAAACATCCACACTGAGCTAAAGGGTAGAGTTGCCGCTTTCAAGGAGCGGGACTCTAACCTGGACGCTTATAAGAAATCCCGCTATGCCCTCCGACGAACCATCAAACAGGCAAGAGTCAATACAGGACTAAGATTGCCCAGTGACACAAGACTTCCAGACGAGCTAAACCACTTCTATGCTCGCTTCGAGGCAAGCAACACTGAAGCATGCATGAGAGCACCAGCTGTTCCGGATGACTATGTGATCACGCTCTCCGTAGCCGATGTGAGTAAGACTTTTAAGCAGGTCAACATTCACAAGGCCGCAGGGCCAGACGGATTACCAGGACGTGTACTCCGAGCATGTGCTGACCAACTGGCAAGTGTCTTCACTGACATTTTCAACATGTCCCTGACTGAGTCTGTAATACCAACATGTTTCAAGCAGACCACCATAGTCCCCGTGCCCAAGGACTCTAAGATAACCTGCCTAAATGACTACCGACCCGTAGCACTGACGTATGTAGCCATGAAGTGCTTTGAAAGGCTGGTCATGGCTCACATCAACAGCATTATCCCAGAAACCCTAGACCCACTCCAATTTGCATACGGCCCCAACAGATCCACAGATGATGCAATCTCTATTGCACTCCACACTGCCCTTTCCCACCTGGACAAGAGGAACACCTATGTGAGAATGCTATTCATTGACTACAGCTCAGCATTCAACACCATAGTGCCCTCAAAGCTCATCACTAAGCTAAGGATCCTGGGACTAAACACCTCCCTCTGCAACTGGATCCTGGACTTCCTGACGGGACGCCCCCAGGTGGTAAGGGTAGGTACCATCACATCTGCCACACTGATCCTCAACACGGGGGCCCCTCAGGGGTGCGAGCTCAGTCCCCTCCTGTACTCCCTGTTCACCCATGACTGCATGGCCAGACATGACTCCAACACCATCATTAAGTTTGCCGATGACACAACAGTGGTAGGCCTGATCACCGACAACGATGAGACAGCCTATAGGGAGGAGGTCAGAGACCTGGCAGTGTAGTGCCAGGATAACAACCTCTCCCTCAACGTGACCAAGACAAAGGAGATGATTGTGGACTACAGGGAAAAAAAGAGGACTGAGCACGCCCCCATTCTCATCGACGGGGCTGTAGTGGAACAGGTTGAGAGCTTCAAGTTCCTTGGTGACCACATCACCAACGAACTATCATGGTCCAAACACACCAAGACAGTCGTGAAGAGGGCACGACAAAGCCTATTCCCCCTCAGGAGACTGAAAAGATTTGGCATGGGTCCTCAGATCCTCAAAAAATTATACAGCTGCACCATCGAGAGCATCCTGACTGGTTGCATCACCGCCTGGTATGGCAACTGCTTGGCCTCCGACCGCAAGGCACTACAGAGGGTAGTGCGTACGGCCCAGTACATCACTGGGGCCAAGCTTCCTGCCATCCTGCCATTCTGGATATCAGGACAGCGATTACTCACCTCTTATTGGACGAAGATTATTTTCTTCAACAAGTCGGACACGAAGGATATCCTACAGACACCCGACAAGGTCCAAATCCCCGTCATTTGCAGGAGAAAGAGACAGAGATATCGTGGACGTAGGTCAGGGTGCCTTGTAAGGATCCGATGGCGAGCGAGTAAACTGTCTCTTCCATCAATCCTATTAGCCAATGTTCAATCATTTGAAAATAAATGAGATTACCTAATATTACGGTTATCCTACCAACGGGACATTAAAAACTGTATTATCTTATGTTTCACCGAGTCAAGGCTGAACGACGACATGGACAACATACAGCTGACGGGATATACGCTACATCGGCAGGATAGAACGGCTAACTCCGGTAAGACAAGGGGTGGCTGTTTGTGTATATTTGTAAACAACAGCTGGTGCACAAAATCAAATACTAAGGAAGTCTCGAGGTTTTGCTCGCCTGAGGTAGAGTATCTTATGATAAGCTGTAGACCACACTATTTACCAAGAGAGTTTTCATCTATATTTTTCATAGCTGTCTATTTACCACCACAAACCAATGCTGGCATTAAGATTGCACTCAATGAGCTGTATAAGGCCATAACTAAACAGGAAAATGCTCATCCAGAGGCAGCGCTCCTAGTGGCCGTGGACTTTAATGCAGGGAAACTTATATCCATTCTACCTAATTTCTACCAGCATGTTAAATGTGCAACCAGAGGAAAACAAACTCTAGACCACCTTTACTCTACACACAGAGACGCATACAAAGCCCTCCCTCACCCTCCATTTGGCAAATCTGACCATAACTCTATCCTCCTGATTCTTGCTTATAAGCAAAAACTAAAGCATGAAGCACCAGTGACTTGGTTAATAAAAAAGTGGTCAGATGACGCAGATGCTAAGCTCCAGGACTGTTTTGCTAGCACAGACTGGAACATGTTCCGGGATTCTTCAGATAGCATTGAGGAGTACACCACATCAGTCACTGGCTTCATCAATAAGTGCATCGATGACGTCGTCCCCACAGTGACCGTACATACATACCCTAACCAGAAGCCATGGAATACAGGCAACATCCACACTGAGCTAAAGGGTAGAATTGCTGCTTTCAAGGAGCGGGACTCTAACCCGGACGCTTATAAGAAATCCCGCTATGCCCTCCGACGAACCATCAAACAGGCAAAGAGCCAATACAGGACTAAGATTGAATCGTACTACACCGGCTCTGACTTTCGTCGGATGTGGCAGGGCTTGAAAACTATTTAAGACTACAAAGGGAAGCACAGCCGCGAGCTTCCCAGTGACACAAGCCTTTTCAGATGAGCTAAACCACTTCTATGCTTGCTTCGAGGCAAGCAACACTGAAGCATGCATGAGAGCACCAGCTGTTCCGGATAACTATGTGATCACGCTCTCCGTAGCCGATGTAAGTAAGACTTTTAAGCAGGTCAACATTCACAAGGCCGCAGGGCCAAATGGATTACCAGGACGTGTACTCCGAGCATGTGCTGACCAACTGGCAAGTGTCTTCACTGACATTTTCAACATGTCCCTGACTGAGTCTGTAATACCAACATGTTTCAAGCACACCACCATAGTCCCGTGCCCAAGGACACTAAGATAACCTGCCTAAATGACTACCGACCTGTAGCACTGACGTCTGTAGCCATGAAGTGCTTTGAAAGGCTGGTCATGGCTCATATCAACAGCATTATCCCAGAAACCCTAGACCCACTTCAATTTGCATACCGCCCCAACAGATCCACAGATGATGCAATCTCTATTGCACTCCACACTGCCCTTTCCCACCTGGACAAAAGGAACACCTATGTGAGAATGCTATTCATTGACTAAAGCTCAGCATTCAACAACATAGTGCCCTCAAAGCTCATCACTAAGCTAAGAACCCTGGGACTAAACACCTCCCTCTGCAACTGGATCCTGGACTTCCTGACGCGCCGCCCCCAGGTGGTGAGGGTAGGTAACAACACATCTGCCACGCTGATCCTCAACACGGGGGCCCCTCAGGGGTGCGTGCTCAGTCCCCTCCTGTACTCCCTGTTCACCCATGACTGCATGGCCAGACACGACTCCAACACCATCATTACGTTTGTCGACGACACAACAGTGGTAGGCCTGTTCACCGACAACGATGAGACAGCCTATAGGGAGGAGGTCAGAGACCTGGCCGTGTGGTGCCAGGATAACAACCTCTCCCTCAACGTGACCAAGACAAAGGAGCTAATTGTGGACTACAGGGAAAAAAGAGGACTGAGCACGCCCCCATTCTCATCGACGGGGCTGTAGTGGAACAGGTTGAGAGCTTCAAGTTCCTTGGTGTCCACATCACCAAGGAACTATCATGGTCCAAACACACCAAGACAGTCGTGAAGAGGGCACGACAAAGCCTATTCCCCCTCAGGAGACTGGAAAGATTTGGCATGGGTCCTCAGATCCTCAACAAGTTCTACAGCTGCACCATCGAGAGCATCCTGACTGGTTGCATCACTGCCTGGTATGGCAACTGCTCGGCCTCCGACCGCAAGGCACTACAGAGGGTAGTGCGTACGGCCCAGTACATCACTGGGGCCAAGCTTCCTGCCATCCAGGACCTCTATACCAGGCGGTGTCAGAGGAAGGCCCTCAAAATTGTCAAAGACTCCAGCCACCCTAGTCATAGACTGTTCTCTCTGCTACCGCACGGCAAGCGGTACCGGAGCGCCAAGTCTAGGTCCAAAAGGCTTCTCAACAGCTCTTTTTTTCTAAACACTGTATTGTTGTTGTTTTATTTTACTTTTTATAAAAAAATAAATGCATTGTTGGTTAAGGGCTGTAAGTAAGCATTTCACGGTAATGTCTACACCTGTTGTATTCGGCGCATGTGGCAAATAAAATTTGATTTGATTTGAATAATAACCTATACAAATATGTATAATAAGAAGATTTAGATTTGGATAATAAGCTTTGATACAACGTTATCTTGGGGTTCTGTACATCACTGCCCATCATAGAATATCACAGAGTGGTATTGAGAGTGGGATGTTATTATAGAAAGTAGCAGCAAGTCTATATTTTATGGGAGGCTTGACTTTACCGGGGTTTCCAGAAGGTTAGAGAACCGTTGAGGATCCCATGACAGGACGGGCAGTGGTTCCACTGGGAGTATGTTTGAAGAAGCTGATTTGTGGTGATGGGGTACCTAAGAATTTCTAACTTTCTATATGGATTCTGTGAATATATAAAAATGTGATGAATTTTATGTGTGTAATCGATTACTAGAGATTTGATAGTAATGAAGTAATAATTAGAATAATAGTCATATACTAACTTGCACACCCAAACGTAGACGTTACATCAGGGGTGGGAAACAATAAATAAACGTTTTCTGAGTTGGTGCCGTTTATGGATCATTTGATAGAGATAAGGTTAAGCCTTATATGACTGTCTACAAACTATGGGTAATAGTCTCAGAAACGGATTGCCGTATGTCCACTTTTTGGAAAACATAGGGAATTGATTTAACCTAACGATGTAACTATTAACGCTTTTGGGATTTTATCCGTCCGGGTACAACATGTAAGAAAAACTGCCCATAAGGTCTGGAAATTAACGATGTAACTTATAACATAGTACAAAGCCAATTTAGGGTTTCCATCAAACGAATTATCATTTCGGAGCTAATGTAATTGGGAAATGAGAATGTAGAATTGAATTGTTTGGGGTAGACTGGAATGAAAATAACGCCTTCTAACAAGGTGAATGCAAGTATGCTATTAGTTATTGGTGGTTTGTGGATAGGCTTTACAAATGTATGCACTCACTAACTGTAAGTCGCTCTGGATAAGAGCGTCTGCTAAATGACTAAAATGTAAATGTAAATTTGATTTATTTCAGATGATTTTGTGCCCAATAGAAATGAATGGTAAATAATGTATTGTGCCATTTTGCAGTCACTTTTATTGTAAATAAGAATATATGTTTCTAAACACTTCTACAGTAATGTGGATGCTACCATGATTATGGATAATCCTGACTGAATCGTGAATAATGATGAGTGAGAAAGTTACAGACGCACAAATACCATACCCCCAAGACATGCTAACCTCTCACCATTACAATAACAGGGTAGGTTAGCATTTTTTTAGGGGGGTGGGGGTATGATATTTGTGCGTCTATAACTTTCTCACTCATCATTATTCATGAATCATTTAGAGTTATCCATAATCATGGTAGCATTCACATTCATGTAGAAGTGTTTAGAAACAAATTCAGGACCTAAAATTTACTTTTTGGTCCACCAGCCACTGTTGTAGGTAGATTTAAAAATCTTCAGCCACTCACATTTTTTACCAGCCAAAATACATTTTCCCCGCTAAAATGACACCAACAAAACACTCAAAAATTGATGCGCATGCTTTCTAATATTTCTAAAACAATACATGTATTACTAGTAAGAAGTAACGTAGTATATGGTTTAATTTCATCTTTTATTTTCATTAACCAAAATATCACAGATGAGAAAAAACATTTCACCTGCCCCTTCAAGGGCGGGAGGTTACCGTGGTAATGCGACTCCAGTCATGTTTGTGCCTGTGAGATTGAGAGTCTGACTAGTTGCAGCGTTGTCTTCTCTTCCCTAGCAGTTAAAATTCAAACATTGAAAAACAACCTAGCTTGTGAACAAAACAATATAAATGGCCAAGAAACACAAAGGACAAAGTCTCACTTCAGTAGACTTTCGTTTCAAGTAAATTAGACCCTTCTAAAAACGCTTCTAAAAATGAATCTTTCAGATCTTAAAAAAAAAAGTCTTTTTTTTTTCAGATCTTCACTTGCACACAGCCCCCAGCCTGGCAGTGTTGCAGCGTGAGGTGGGATAGGCTATATAGGATTCGCAGTTCTTTGACTTTGTGCGATTAATTTACCAGCTATGTAACAAAACCGAATAAATACTTTGAAACAGCTACTGCAGCATTTATTTTACTATAAATGTGATCATACTTGACTATATATATTCACAAATGCGAGAAATGCGCACGCTGTGGAGCCCTGACCACCCGCCAACGTGACTAGTGAATAGACATCTTACCCGCCAATGCCAAAATCTACCTGCAGGTGGCTGGGGTTAATTTTAGGCCCTGAACATATTATATAATAAAATCATACAAACTCATTGATTTTTTTTTATTGCACCATGGCATCATTGATATTTGAACTTATGATCTTCTGTTCTTAATTCATGGAATTAGTCCACTGCACCACCAGGATGGAGCTAGCATGCCATGTTTTTTTAAACATACGAAGCTGTTAATTTTAGTCTATTCAACCAGACCCCATTTCAAAGGAAACAAGCACTCATTAGGATCAGGTGTGGCCAATTAGTGGGCACGGCCGACACACCTTAATACACTTAACAAGATAGAGGGTAGAGAGAGTTTTTTTGATGCTGAGAACTAAATGTATATGTTTTTAAATAACATTCTTTGAACGTTCTCTGAACATTACTAAAGTGTTCTTGTGGTTTTTATGGAAAGTTTTCTTCACATTCTGAGGACGAAATATATGTTTTGAATAAAATTCTTAGCATGTTCTATGAATGTTACTAAAGTGTTCTTGTGGTTTTTATGGAACGTTTTCTTAATGTTCTGAGAACAGAATTTAGAACTTATTAATGTGTACATTACTACTTTTTTTAATTCCCAGAAAATATCCAAGAACTGACATAAAAGAGAACTATACATTATCTGAACGTTCTGAGAACTTCGCTTAAGTCACACAATTTTTTAGAACTTTCCCAGAATGTAGTAAAAAATATTACATTGAATAGAACCACATGGGAGCTTGTGTGGATTGTTCTGTAGAAGTACTGAAATTCCCACAGAAAAACTTTGTTTTTTAATGTTCTCAAAACAATTGAGATCATGACTTTAAATAGAACCATGAGGAAACCGGTAAGAAACGGTATGCTGACGTACTGAAACTCCCACAGAAGAAGTTCTCTGAACTATTTGAGAACATTCCCATTGTCAAACCAGTTGAAATTAAATGTAACCATGTTTGACATTTTAGGAAACGTTCTGTTAAAGTAGTGAAATACCAAGAAAATATTTGTTTTTTTGTCAAGTTCCTTAAATGTGCTGAGAATGTTCAAAAGCCAAGCAACTATCCTGCACCATTCGAAGAAAGTTGTAGAAAGGTTGTATGCAAAATAACCATAGGAAAACCACACTCTCACAAAGCTCGAACATATGGTTCTCTGAACGTTATGTGCTAGCTGGGATTTCTCCAGTCCCATCTCTCAGCTTTTTACTAAACGGGGTAGCGGCTTTGTTATTGTTTGAACTGCAGATTGCCCCTTTAAGATGAACATCCTGAACATTCCACAACGGTTACCTTGACACCACAGAATCAATGACAGCAGAAGGTCATTTTGTTCTCCCCTCTGCTAATCACAAGCCCTGTCCAGTACACAGTGAAATATCCAATCCAGGCTGATTAGTAATTTAGTCAGAAAAGTACATTACATTCTGAATTCTGATTGAATTAGAGCTAGGCTGCTGTCCTTTTTGGCCAGCCGAGACACATGCTGGCATTATATATGTGTCAGTGAACACGTTGCATACCCAATGCAAATTAGGATGAATGCGCACCACTAAAGGTGCTGCACATAGTCATCTTGCTTTCCATGTAAAATCACCTTCTACATAGAAATCAAGATTACTATTATTGTCTGGGTGTGGACTTCACATTGATCAACGTTCATAAACTAATCTTGACTGACAGTTAACTTCATACAACACCACGATACTTTGGGTAATTTAAGTGAACTAGCTATAAGGGAAGCCCTATAGGCAAGGATGGAATTGGTCCATCTTGTCCCTTTCATGTAGGTGATGTAAACAGAGGCAGTGCAGGGGAGGTGCAGGGGAGGGTGTGTGTGTGTGCATGCGTGTGGCAGCCAAGGTAGCTCTCCACAGGGCTGTTGTAAGCACTTGAAACCATGAAACTGAAGACACATCGACCAGATCTCATCAGCCGCCCCAGAAGAGCCCCAGGCAGGGATCCTGCAGTATCCACAACCTGCCACCCAGTCACCTTAAACCTCAGGATGTAGCTTGACAGACTGTCACACAGCCTGTCTGTCAGGGCTCATATGATAAGAAGCCTGTGAATGGGGATTTACACGATTTATATTTGTGTGAGGGTATTGCTGGTGTATTTGTGACTGCAGTCATTTGTTGGGGAATACATTTGACTTATGTCTCATTTTGTCTCAACCTTTTGATTTGGACTGGCTTTTAGTTTAAATCAATTCGTAATTGTGACTAAAGATAATAGTAATTTAATCTATTCAGAATTAGTCATTATACATTATCTGGGTCGTTCCACCAATTCGGTGCCGTTTGAGAAGTGTAACTTGGTTAAAAAAAAAGTTTGACTTCACCTAAGTTTAACATTCTGTCATAAAAAGCACATGTTCAACTTCATAAAAAACATATTTTCCCATCTCAAGAGGTTCAATAAAAAAAAGACTATAGTAAGTGCCTATTAAGTGCCAAATAAAGTAACAGGGTTGACGATTTTATCTTAAATCAGCCATAAATCCCCTTGTTACAGTGGGAATGGTTGTTGTGTGCAACAGGGTGTCTCCATTGAATGCAAGCTTAATAAAACATGTAATACAGTGAGCTCCAGAAGTATTGGGACAGTGACACACGTTGTTGTTGTTTTGGCTCTGTACTGCAACACTTTAGATTTGAAATGATATAATGACTATAGGGTTAAAGTGCAGACTGTCAGCTTTCATTTGAGGGTATTTTCATCCATATCAGGTGAACCGTTTAGAAATTACAGCACTTTTTGTACATAGTCAAATTCACTTATGTGTATTAAAGTAGTAAAAAGTTTAGTATTTGGTCCCATATTTCTAGCATGCAATGACTACATTAAGCTTGTGACTGTACACATTTGTTGGATGCATTTGCTGTTAGTTTTGGTTGTGTTTCAGATTATTTTGTGCCCAATAGAAATGAATGGTAAATAATGTATTGTGTCATTCTGGAGTCACATTTATTGTAAATAAGAATCGAATATGTTTCTAAACCCTTCTACATTAATGTGGATGCTACCATGATTACAGATAATCCTGTAACTTTCGCACTCATCTTTATTCACAATTCATTCAGGATTATATGTAATAATGGTAGCATCCACATTAATGTTGAAGGGTTTAGAAAAATATTATATTCTTATTTTCAATAAAGGTATTTGTCCCAATACTTTTGGTACCCTAAAATGGGGGGACTATACACAAAAGGTGTTGTAATACCTAAACGGTTCCACTGATATGGATTAAATTAAAGCTGACAGTCTGCACTTTAACGTCATAGTCATTGTATAATTTCAAAGTGCTGGAGTACAGAGCGAAAACAACAAAAAAGGTGTCACTGTAGCATTACTTTTGGAGCTAGCTGTAAAAACATTTATAGCCTGTCTATCTATGGGTAACAGGGTTGACGTGTTATCCTCGAGCCACTCAGTTATCCACCACAAAACAACAGAAAATGTCCAAAAAGAGTAGAACCAGCTCACCTGCTTTCACACTATGATTTGACTATTAGATGTTGAATGTTTCTTCTGAAAACATATTTTTAAAGGAATAGTTTCACCATATTAAAATGAGAGTTCAGATCACTTAACAGGGTTGATCTTAAAATGAGACATATGAATCACTAATCACATGAAATAGAAAATAATCTTCAGAAATGACTTTCTCAAAGCAACAAAATAACTAGGGCTTTACAATGATGGTGAAAACTTGGAGAAATGTTGGGGTTAAGTGGGTTTAAATCTTCCTAGAAGTCACAGAGGGTGCACAGCGGGATGTCAAAATTGTGAATTTGAATAGCAAGTCTTTGTTCATATAAAAATCTGATTTATAAAATGTTCCATGTGGTCTATGCTAAATAGGCTTATAAAATGCAATATTGGTGCACAATTTCTACTTAAAATATCATAGGGACGCAAAATGCACTCATTTCATGGAACGACCCATCTACTGGAAGGATCACTGTGCCATTGCATGTTTAATATCATAGTCAGATTAGATAAACACAGATATTGCTCAGCCTCAGAGTAATCTGGCTCGCTGCATTATAATTTGTCATATAATGACAAAATTACAAATGCGTGAAGAGATATTGCCATAAAAGGTGAAATGCCAAATCCCAGCATATGTGAAACATTGTCTCCTATTTTTTTTATTTTATTATTGGCCAACTGACTCATTATTTCCAACAAAAGACAAAAATGTTATCTTCCCTCCGTTGCTCAAGCCTTTCTCCTCACAGTGTAATTAAAATCATAGCATGCTTGTGTACAGTATTGATCCCTGCCTCTGTCACTTCAGGGTTATCGGGCCCATTAACCTTACATTTTAGTTATTTAGCAGACGCTCTTATCCAGAGCGACTTACAGTTAGTGAGTGCATACATTTTCATACTGGCCCCGCGTGGGAATCGAACCCACAACCCTGGCGTTGCAAGCGCCATGCTCTACCAACTGAGCCACACGGGGCCGACATGTGGTGACGGGGGGATTTATCAGGCCCATTAACCTTACGACAATCAGTCACCACATTTACCAACTCCAAGGCAATTTTCTGAAAAACAGACATGAGTCATTGGACTATTTTAAGCGAGACACGGAAGGAGAAGCAAGAAAAAGAGGAAAGGATCAGCAGAGAGATAGGTGAGACTACAATATGGAAGAGTACTACATTTCTATCATCAGGGCTATTATCTCCCAGCCATGGTGTTGGGTGGGATCCAGGTGTCACATATAGACTGGGGATGAATACATCTTTAAAGATATAACAGTAATAACACATGCTTGGCCTCAGGGCCCAGCTGACAGCTATAGCTAGCTCACTGGGGAGCTAGCTATAGCCTTACAGGAGCATGGTCGCTTTCTCCTCTGGCCAGGAACTGCCTCCTGTTCATCTTCATCAACACACACCTCTGAATGCCACGGCACTGGACTGCCACTACTGACATTTACATACACAGACAGAGAGAGAGAGAGAGAGGTCTGCTTCCTGAGTGGGTGTCTGTTTTCTCTCATGCGAGGCTGTTGTGTCAAACAACATACAATATTATAAAAAATGCCTGTGTCCAAATACCCGTACTTGCATTATAAATAGCAGGCATTGTGTGTATGTAAAAAAAAGATTGTTTTATATGTAGTAGGTAGCATTTAAAAAAATGTAGTATGCTTTTAATGCCAGGATGTCATACTCGTATCGGCATTTCATCTACTGTAGTAGAATTCGCTGCACACTACCGAGGAAGACAATCGTATTTCGAGACACATGTGTGTCTGACAACAGCTGATAATAATCAGCTGAGGGGGACATGCTTTACCAAAATGAACAAATGGCAGGAATCAACGCAATTGTGCCTTAGATGTCACATTCTCAGTAGGATGATCCTAGTATGTTGTTATTTGTTGCTTACTGCATTTGTTTTTACTAAACAGTACGTTCTAAATAGTATGTAGTACGCTTAGTACACAGTATGCAGTTTAAAGTGGAACTGACAGCATTTTAGCAACATTAAATCTTATTTCAAATCTGTTCATATACACCCCCAGGAAAAATATGATACTTAAAAAAAAAAAATCTGACAAGTGAGCACTTAGATATGGTAATTTTCACGTTTTCATCAATTCTTAGAATGTTTTGGAATGATGTACACTAATGGTCAAAAGGTTTAGAACACCTACTCATTCAAGGGTTTTTCTTTATTTTTACTATTTTCTACATTGTAAAATAATAGTGAAGACATCAAAACTATGAAATAACACATATGGAATCATGTAGTAACCAAAAAAGTGTTAAACAAATAAAAATATACTTTATATTTGAGATTCTTCAAATAGCCACCCTTTGCCTTGATGACAGCTTTGCACACTCTTGGCATTCTCTCAACCAGCTTTACCTGGAAGGCTTTTCCAACAGTCTTGATGGAGTTCCCACATATGCTGAGCACTTGTTGGCTGCTTTTCCTTCACTCTGCCGTCCGACTCATCCCAAACCATCTCAATTGGGTTGAGGTCGGGGGATTGTGGAGGCCAGGCCATCTGATGCAGCACTCCATCACTCTCCTTCTTGGTAAAATAGCCCTTACACAGCCGGGTGGTGTGTTGGGTCATTGTCCTGTTGAAAAAGAAATGATAGTCCCACTAAGCCCAAACCAGATGGGATGGAGTATCGCTGCAGAATGCTGTGGTAGCCATGCTGGTTAAGTGTGCCTTGAATTCTAAATAAATCACAGACAGTGTCACCAGCAAAGCACCCCCACACCATAACACCTCCTCCTCCATGCTTTACAGTGGGAAATACACATGCAGAGATCATCCGTTCACGCACACCGCGTCTCACAAAGACATGACGGTTGGAACCAAAAATCGCCAATTTGGAACCAAAAATCGCCAATCAGACCAAACAACAAATTTCCACCGGTCTAATGTCCATTGCTCATGTTTCTTGGCCCAAGCAAGTCTCTCCTTCTTATTGGTGTCCTTTAGTAGTGGATTCTTTGCAGCAATTCGACCATGAAGGCCTGATTCACAGTCTCCTCTGAACAGTTGATGTTGAGATGTGTCTGTTACTTGAACTCTGTGAAGCATTTATTTGGGCTGCAATTTCTGAGGCTGGTAACTCTAATAAACTAATCCTCTGCAGCAGAGGTAACTCTGGGTCTTCCATTCCTGTGGCGGTCCTCATGAGAGCCAGTTCCATCATAGCGCTTGATGGTTTTTACGACTGCACTTGAAGAAACTTTCAAAGTTCTTGACATTTTTCGGATTGATTGACCTTCATGTCTTAAAGTAATGATTGACTGTCATTTCTCTTTGCTTATTTGGGCTGTTCTTGCCATAATATGGAATTGGTCTTTTACCAAATAGGGATATCTTCTCTATACCACCCCTACCTTGTCACAACACAACTGATTGGCTGAAGAAGGAAAGAAATTCCACAAATTAACTTTTAAGAAGGCACACCTGTTAATTGAAATGCATTCCAGATGACTACATCATGAAGTTGGTTGAGAGAATGCCAAGAGTGTGCAAAGCTGTCATCAAGGCAAAGGGTGGCTATTTGAAGAATCTCAAATATAAAATATATTTTGATTTGTTTAACACTTTTTTGGTTACTGCATGATTCCATATGTGTTATGTCATAGTTTTGATGTCTTCACTATTATTCTACAATGTAGAAAATAGTAAAAATAAAGAAAAACCCTTGACTGAGTAGGTGTTCTAAAACTTTTGACCGGTAGTGTATATTAAGGCATTTGTGAAAATTCTATAGAAATATACACCAAAAGTATGTGGACACCCCTTCAAATTAGTGGATTTGGCTATTTCAGCCACACCCGTTGTTGATGGGTATATAAAATTGAGCACACAGCCATGCAATATCTATAGACAAACATTTGCAGTAGAATGGCCTGTACTGAAGAGCTCAGTGACTTTCAATGTGGCACCGTCATAGGATGCCACCTTTCCAACAAGTCAGTTCATAAAATTTCTGCCCTGCTAGAGCTGCCCCGGTCAACTGTAAGTGCTGTTATTGTGATGTGGAAACATCTTGGAAGTGTTAGGCCACACAAGCTCACAGAACGGGACCGCCGAGTGCTGAAGCGCGTAGCACGTAAAAATTGTCTGTCCTCAGTTGCAACACTCACTACCGAGTTCCAAACTGCCTCTGGAAGCAACGTCAGGACAATAACTGTTCGTCGGGAGCTTCATGAAATGGGTTTCGATGGCCGAGCAGCCACACCCAAGCATAAGATCACCATGCGCAATGCCAAGTGTCGGCTGGAGTGGTGTAAAGTTCGCCGCCATTGGACTCTGGAGCAGCGGAAAAGCGTTCTCTGGAATGATTAATCACGCTTCACCATCTGGCAGTCTGACAGACAAATCTGGGTTTGGCGGATGCCAGGAGAACGCTACCTGCCCCAATGCAAAGTGGCAATTGTAATGTTTGGTGGAGGGGAATAATAGTCTGGGGCTGTTTTTCATGGTTCGGGCTAGGACCCTTAGTTCCAGTGAAGGGAAATCTTAATGCTGCAGCATAATAGACGATTATGTGCTTCCAACTTAGTGGCAACCGTTTGGGAAAGGTGTTTTCCTGAGTTTAGCATGACAATGCCCCACGCACAAAGTTAGGTCCATACAGAAATGGTTTGTGGAGATCTGTGTGGAAGAATTTGACTGGCCTGCACAGAGCCCTGACCTCAACCCCATCAAACACCTTTGGGATTAATTGGAACACCGATTGTGAGCCAGGCCTAATCGCCCAACATCAGTGCCCAACCTCACTAATGCTTTTGTGGCTGAATGGAAGCAAGTCCCCGCATCAATGTTCCACCATCTAGTGGAAAGCCTTCCCAGAAGAGTGGAGGCTGTTATAGAAGCAAAGGGGGGACCAACTCCATATTAATGCCCATGATTTTAGAATGAGATGTTTGACGAGCCGGTGTCCATATACTTTTGGCCATGTAGTGTAGAGTGGTAAAGCGGCAGTGCGTTTGGACAATTAAATAAATAACTGCAGTAAATAAAAACTAATAAAAACATCTCTCTTGTCCAGGACCGGAGTCTACGCAGACCGCTGCGCCGTAGCCAATCAAAGCTACAGTAGGACTTTATGCAAACAAGCCATTTGCCACACAGGCCTGCCATCATTCACTTTGAACTATGTGTTTACAGGTAGTTGCAACAGTGCGACTTCATTAGATCATTAGAACGCATTCGGCAAAAGCCAAAAACTGCATCTGAATGGATTTCTGTAAATACCACGGGAGTCCTCTTACATTTGGGAACTTTACAGTCCTATTGCTCAAACAACCATGAAAGGTAGGCTATTTCTCCCTCACAGGGTTGCCATGTCCAAGGTTTTCCATTAAATTGGGCTACTTTGAAAACAATGTAGCAGGTGAAAATGTATTGGTTGCAGGTTTTTGGGCTACTTCTAAATTGCACCGCGGTCGCCATGGCAATTTCTATAAAATATATATTTCACTTTGACCTGCTGCTGCTGACTATCAGGCAGTAAGGCAGCCTGTTTCTGAGTGAGTGAATGAGTGAGTGAGTGAGTGATGGGGAGGACCAGAGCGGTGTATCCACCGATTCCACGTTTCGTTAAAGATGTTTGTCCCCAATGAGACACTATACGCGGAAGCCTATTTCACTTCCTCAAAAGACCCCCAGGATGAATCTAAGATAACTAAAGAAATCTGTAATTAATTGACATTTTTGCAGAGGATGTTTAAGTGGTGCAATTTGGTGCAATACTTCTCAAGTAAAAAAAATGGCAACTTGTTGTCTTATGTAAACAAAGACAGGCTGCTGGGCAGGTCTGTCTCACTGCTTATGCTATTGGATAGAGAGCCATCACCTCAGCTGTTCACCCCATGTTAGTGGGCAAATGTACATCTTCAAATCAAAACCCAACCTTCGTTTATGGATGATCCAAACTCGTTTAAGACAAGACTGACTTCATAACCAAATGTATCCTATTTACACACTGCTCACTTAACCCGGAAGCCAGCCGCACAATATGTCGGAGAAAACACAGTCCAGCTGGCGACCGAAGTCAGCATGCAGGCACCCGGCCCGCCACAAGGAGTCGCTAGAGTGCGACGGGACAAGGAAATCGCGGACGGCTAACCCTCCCCCCTAACCCAGACGACGCTGGGCCAATTGTACGTCGCCTCATGGGTCTCCCAGTCACGGCTGGCTGTGACACAGCCTGGGATCGAATCTTGGTCTGTAGTGACTCCTCAAGGACTGCGATGCAGTGCCTTAGACCGCTGCGCCACTCGGGAGGCCAGGCAGTCACTCTTTAACAAGGGCCCCAGGACAAGTGGAAGCAAAATAACCCCATAACATTAAAGATCCACCACCATATTTTATAAATCAAAATCAAATTTTATTTGTCACATGCGCTGAATACAACAGGTGTAGACCTTACCAGGTGGTGATGCAACCAGTCAGGATGCTCTCGATGATGCAGCTGTAGAACTTTTTGAGGATCTAGGGAGCCATGCCAAATCTTTTCAGTCTCCTGAGGGGGAAAAGGTGTTGTCGTGCCCTCTTCACGACTGTCTTGGTGTGTTTGGACCATGATATTTTGTTGGTGATGTGGACACCAAGGAACTTGAAACTCTCGACCCGCCCCACTACAGCCCTGTCGATGTTAATGGGGGGCTGTTCGGCCTGCCTTTTTCTGTAATCCACGATCAGCTCCTTTGTCTTGCTCACATTGAGGGAGAGGTTGTTGTCCTGGCACCACACTTCCAGTCACATCCAGTCTTCCGGAACAGCTGGTGCTCTCATGCACGCTTCAGTGTTGCTTGCCTCGAAGCGAGCATAAAAGGCATTTAGCTAATCTGGTAGGCTCGCGTCACAGGGCAGCTCGCGGCTGGGTTTCCCTTTGTAGTCCATAATAGTTTTCAAGCCCTGCCACATCCGACGAGCGTCAGAGCCGGTGTAGTAGGATTCAATCTTAATCCTGTATTGACGCTTTGCCTGTTTGATGGTTCGTCTGAGGGATTTCTTATAAGTGTCCGGATTAGTGTCCCGCTCCTTGAAAGCAGCAGCTCTAGCCTTTAGCTTAATGCAGATCTTGCCTGTAATCCATGGCTTCTAGTTGGAATATGTACGTACGGTCACTGTGGGTACGATGTCGTCGATGCACTTATTGATGAAGCCAGTGACTGAGGTGGCATACTCCTCAATGCCAATGGATGAATCCAGGAACACTAGCAAACACCAGTCTGTGCTAGCAAAACAGTCCTGTAGCGTAGCATCTGCGTCATCTGACCATTTCCATATTGAGCGAGTCACTGGTACTTCCTGCTTTAGTTTTTGCTTGTAAGCAGGAATCAGGAGGATAGAATTATGGTCAGATTTGCCAAATGGAGGGCGAGGGAAAGCTTTTTATGCGTCTAGAGTTTTTTTATTTTTTTGGTTGCACATGTGACATGCTAGTAGAAATGAGGTCAAACGGATTTATGTTTGCCTGCATTAAAGTCCCCGGCCACTAGGAGCTCCGCTTCTGGATGAGCATTTTCTTGTTTGCTTATGGCCTTATACAGCTTGTTGAGTGTGGTCTTAGTGCCAGCATCAGTTTGTGGTGGTAAATAGACGGCTACGAATAATATAGATGAGAACTCTCTTAGTAGATAGTGTGGTCTACAGCTTATCATGAGGTACTCTACCTCAGGCGAGCAGTACCTCAAGACTTCCTTAATATTAGACATTGCGCACCAGCTGTTATTGACAAATAGACACACACCCCTGCCCCTAGTCTTACCAGACGTAGCTTCTCTGTCCTACCGATGCACAGAAAACCCAGCCAGCTCTATATTATCTGTGTCGTCGTTCAGCCACGACTCGGTGAAACATAAGGTATTACAGTTTTTAATGTCCCGTTGGTAGGATAGTCTTAATCGTAGATCATCCATTTTGTTTTCCAATGATTGCACGTTAGAACGGATGGTAGTGGAGGTTTACTCACTCGCCTACGAATTCTCAGAAGGCATCCTGACCTCCGCCCCCTTTTTCTCTGTCTAGTAGGTATGGGGTTGTTTTCTGCTTATGCATTCTCATTTTGATGCCAAACCCACCACTGGTGTGCGTGGCCAAAGAGCTCTATTTTTCATGTCATCCAACAAATGTAAATGCTTGGAGTTTGCTAAACGGCATTGGCTCTTGGATTGGCAGCAGGTAGCCTAGTGGTTAACAGCGTTGGTCCAGTAAAGGTAAGGTCGCTGGTATGAATTCCTGACCTGACTAGGTCAAAAATCGTTCTATTTGCCCTTGAGCAAAGCACTTAACCCTAATTGCTCCTGTAAGTCGCTCTGGATAAGACCGCCTGCTAAATGACAAGAAAGATTGGAACCAGTACTTTGGTCAGATGACATGGAAATAGAGTTCTTTGGCCACGCGCACCAGTATAGAAATGTGGCATCTGTGCACTCACTTTAAAATATAGGCTAGACCCCCGTCTTCCATAACAAAGTACTGTGAATATATTTGTATGAAGTTATGTTGCAAAAACAATTACATGGCCAATGAAAGAGAAACGTATACATAGCCAACAGTAGACACTTACATTAGAAATCTGAACATTACTCTTGGACACATTCTCAGTCTCTTTTTTTCTCTTTCTTTATTTTTTTCTTCTCTTTCTCTCTCCCATGGTCTTTCCCACTTCTCTATTTCCCATCAGTCAGCTGACTACGGCAGTCTCAACATTCCGTCTGGCTATGGCGTGCCATCGTTTCTCTCCAACTCACGTTCTCCCTCTCTGACTCAGTCTCAGGGAATCAAACCTGGATGCCTTCATTAATCTGCTAAAGACAACAACGTCAAACATTTATGTTGTGTCACAATACACACCCTGCGTTACATTGCATACCAAGTTCCTTTTGTTTGAGCAAGAAGCTCTAGAGACAGGATATCAGTTGAGAATGATGTCATAGGGCAGGGTTCCCCAACTTGCACTCACTAACTGTAAATCGCTCTGGATAAGAGCGTCTGCTAAATGACTAAAATGTAAAAAAATTAAGGCCACTGTTCAGGACACACTTTGATTGACAGTTGATATTTAGAAGAACCGAGGGAGAGAGTAGAATTAAAGGACAAACACACACACAAACACAAACAAAGCTCTACCCCATGGACTACCACTATCTGCATTTCAAGTTTTTCTACCATAAAACCCAAGAGAAGGAACAGAGAGCGAAGTCATACAACTATGATGGCAGCTGCTACGGTCTCAGGAATTCAGTTAGCACCATTACAGTCTCACTAGCCCGCCACACGCTCAGCACTGGCCATGAGGCCAAGGTCAAATAGAATGCTAACGAACATACTCAGAGGGATGGAGGTGGAGAGAAAGAAGAGAGACAGAGTTTATCTCTCTTTGGCAGAGCCTGTATGCACTACACACACAGCTGGACACAAACATGTGACACAAGAATATTCTCCCCCTCTGGCACAGATGTCCTCATTCCTTTCCCCCTCATTTAAAATGTTTGCCACCTCATCAAACTTTGGGGTGGAGTGGACACCCTCTGGGCACAAACTGGTTGAATCAACATTGTTTCCACGTCATTTCAACAAAACAATTCAATGTGATGACGTTAAATCAACGTGGAAAACTGATTGGATTCAGCAAACTTTTAACCTAAATCAAATGACATGGTGACATTTTTTGTTGAATTCACATTAGTTGACAACTCAACCAAATGTAAATCAAAACTAGAGTTTGAAATTACATCTGTGCCCAGTGGGCATTGTGAAAGTTTCATGCGATATCTAATTGTATGGAAGAGGCAGAGAGGAAAATGAGGTGGAAACTTTCTAACAATGGAGAGAGTTTCACACTTCATAAAGTTGTAATTACAGCTATGCCAGCAGCCATATGATAAATTCAGTGAGGTTTCTGCCTCTGTGACTCTGTAGGGACCTAGCTATTTTCTGACTGAGAGGCTTGGATGTGGATACTGAAAGAGAATTCCTGGAAAAAGGGCTCAGGGCTGTGTGCATCATCTTTATACTGTATGTAATGACAAGTTGAGTGGATCATAACAGAAACAGTACATTCCACTGTTCATAACAGAAACAGTCTATTCCAAGTAAAACCTCAACTTCAACAAAAACATATTGCCACATGACTACCGTCCACTTTCACTTATCACCACAGACAAGCGCTAAAGACATTATGTGACCACAAGTCGATGCTTTTACAGGTGCTGTCTGGGATTAGAGCTTGACAATGCTTTCAACCTTCAAACTTCACAGCTACTTGAAAAGTAGACAATACTTCACTGAGAATAATGGTGGCTTTGTTTGTTAGTATGTATTGGCGTGTATGCCCACGAGTGCACTTAAGTTCGGTTTTGTGTCAATTGTTTCACAGCTCAAACTCTGGCCCTCCACATGAACCCTTCAACTGAAGGTTACTGATTTTGTAATTTATAAGTTAACTGTAATGTCTAGAATTCTCAACTGACATACAGTTGAGGTCGGAAGTCTACATACACCTTAGCCAAATACATTTAAACTCAGTTTTTCACAATTCCTGACATTTAATCCTAGTAAGAATTCCCTGTTTTAGGTCAGTTAGGATCACCACTTTATTTTAAGAATGTGAAATGTCAGAATAATAGTAGAGAGAATGATTTATTTCAGCTTTTATTTCTTTCATCACATTCCCAGTGGGTCAGAAGTTTACATACACTCAATTGGTATTTGGTAGCATTGCCTTTAAATTGTTTACTTGAGTCAAACTTTTCGGGTAGCCTTCCACAAGCTTCCCACAATAAGTTGGATGAATTTTGGCCCATTCCTCCTGACAGAGCTGGTGTAACTGAGTCAGGTTTGTAGGCCTCCTTGCTCGCACACACTTTTTCAGTTCTGCCCACACATTTTCTATAGGATTGAGGTCAGGGCTTTGCGATGGCCACTCCAATACCTTGACTTTGTTGTCCTTAAGCCATTTTGCCACAACTTTTGAAGTATGCTTGGGGTCATTGTCCATTTGGAAGACCCATTTGCGACCAAGCTTTAACTTCCTGACTGATGTCTTGAGATGTTGCTTCAATATATCCACATAATTTTCCTTCCTCATGATGCCATCTATTTTGTGAAGTGCACCAGTCCCTCCTGCAGCAAAGCACCCCCACAGCATGATGCTGCCACCCCCGTGCTTCACGGTTGAGATGGTGTTCTTCGGCTTGCAAGCAGCCCCCTTTTTCCTCCAAACATAACGATGGTCATTATGGCCAAACAGTTCTATTTTTGTTTCATCAGACCAGAGGACATTTCTCCAAAAAGTACGATCTTTGTCCCCATGTGCAGTTGCAAACCGTAGTCTGGCTTTTTTATGGCAGTTTTGGAGCAGTGGCTTCTTCCTTGCTGGGCGGCCTTTCAGGTAATGTCGATATAGGACTTGTTTTATTGTGGATATAGATACTTTTGTACCTGTTTCCTCCAGCATCTTCACAAGATCCTTTGCTGTTGTTCTGGGATTGATTTGCACTTTTCGCACAAAAGTACGTTCATCTCTAGGAGACAGAATGTGTGCGTCTCCTTCCTGAGCGGTATGACGGCTGCGTGGTCCCATGGTGTTTATACTTGCGTACTATTGTTTGTACAGATTAACATGGTACCTTCAGTCGTTTGGAAATTGCTCCCAAGGATGAACCAGACTTGTGGAGGTCTACAATTTTTTGGGGGCTGATTTCTTTTGATTTTCCCATGATGTCAAGCAAAGAGGCACTGATGTTTGAAGGTAGGCCTTGAAATACATCCACAGGTACACCTCCAATTGACTCAAATGATGTCAATTAGCCTATCAGCAGCTTTTAAAGCCATGACATCATTTTCCATGCTGTTTAAAGGCACAGTGAACTTAGTGTATGTAAACTTCTGACCCACTGGAATTGTGATACAGTGAATTATAAGTGAAATAATCTGTCTGTATACAATTGTTGGAAAAATTACTTGTGTCATGCACAAAGTAGATGTCCTAACCAACTTGCCAAAACTATAGTTTGTTAACAAGAAATATGTGGAGTGGTTGAAAAATGAGTTTTAATGACTCCAACCTCAGTGTATGTAAACTTCCGACTTCAACTGTAGATATGTATTGTACATGTTGTTTATTTATAGTCTGTTTGTAATAACACTCTGGATGATTCATATTGACTATACAACTTGAAATATACCATATCACCAAAATGTTTGTGCCATGAAGCTCTGCCCTGGCTGTGAAATCCCAATACCCTGTAATACAGCATGGCAGGGCAGGGCTCAAGGGCAGGAGGACAAAAGCAACATCAAAGTGTATGTGAGTTCCTTGTAGAATCCCCACTGTACAAGTCATTATCTAATCAAACTCGAGGGGATTTGGCGCTGTGATTTGTGGGCAGCTGAGAGAAGGAGCAGAGGGTCTTAACGTGTGTTTGTGTGTGTGTGGAAAAGCTGAAACACTGCCAGGAGCCAATGCACCCTAATCTAGCATCACTGGTACTGAGGAAAACAAACAACATAACAGGCTTAGCCAGAGAGAAAAATAGGAGGGAAACGAGAGCGATAGGGAAAGAGGAGGAGGGGAAGAGAGACAGGAGAAACGAGTCGTGACAAAATAGTTGTAGAGGGGAGAGATAAAATAGATAGATGGAGAGGGATAGAAAGAGCAAAAGAGTCATAGAAAGAGAGAGAGGCAGTGTTATCATGAGTTTATGTCCAACATCCTCTTGGACTCCTCCAGTGATTGATGTACTGTAGGGCTCTCAGGGAGCCTGTCTCGGATGTCATAGACAGAACCTCTCCCTCAACTCATCAAGTGCCTGGCAGGTACAGTGGCTGCAGCAGCAGCCCACACAGCACCTTGCCCATAGACACGACAACCCTCTGTGTCCTGCTGAGACATAAGCCCCAGTACAGAGCAGCTCTGTCCCCCATGGGTGATACAAGAGACCGGGGGGATGTGACAGTGACATGATGCCGGAGATTGAACTGGAAAGGAGAAAGAAAGAGAGCAGAGAAAAAAGGAAGGAAGAGCGTGGAGGGGATTAGAGTGTGAGGAGAGGGGGAGGAATTGAGAGGGGGTTTGGAGCAAAGAGAGGAGAGATGAGTAGAGGAGAGAGGGGTAAGGTGAGGAGAAGACCATAACAGGAGAAAGGTCATGATGATTAAGTAAAATCGTCATTTTAATCAGAGGGTTCATTATTGTGTTCAGCTGAATCTTTGTAGAGGCCATTCACCCCTGATGAAAGGGAATAAAATAATATCACTTAATATAAGCTGTCGTTTATTACTTGGTGATTGTCATGTTATTTTTCTCTTTCTAAGGAAGGACACCTGAGGCAGTGTTCCCAGCTCACCCTGTTTATTGACAATCTGTGAGTAAGGCTTTGGTGTTGCTGTCTACACTCCCGATGCCCCTCAAACTCAACTCTGGACCTCGGAGCCAGTTCAACTGCGTTTTTTAATTGTTCCCCTCTAATCAGGGACTGATTTAGACCTGGGACACCAGGTGGATACAATTAATTATCAGGTAGAACAGAAAACCAGTAGGTTCCGGACCTCGTAGGGTAAGAGTTGAATATCCCTGCCCTATGCACTGTATGTCAACAGCTTATTGATGCCAATGTCACTGTCAGTTCAGCTCTCTACATGTTGCACAGCATTTCATTTACAAGGTCAGTCTAACTCTTGCATGCCACTATGTAGCATAGTATCCTAGATCAGTGAGATCTAGATAAGCAGTCAGTTACTCTTTACAACACATGTCAAACTCATTCCACGGAGGGCTGAGTGTCTGTGGGTTTTCGCTCCTCCCTTGTACTTGATTGAGGAATTAAGGTCACTGATTAGTAGGGAACTGCCTTCACCTGGTTTTCTAGGTCTTAATTGAAAGGAGAAACCAAAAACCAGCAGACACTAGGCCCTCCATGGAATGAGTTTGACACCCCTGGTTTACAATGTCCATCTATAACTGTTGTACGATATAGATCAGCCTTCCAATGGGATCTGATTGAGCACAATGATCTTTGACCATTACAGAGGCATCGGTTTGCTTCCCTTCGTTCTCCTCTCATTGAATTATACCATTGCACTGTCAGTAACTGTTGATGTACAAGAACACTGTTGATTGAGAAAAACATGATTTATAAGCCTTTCAACTGAGATATGATGGATCAGAGCGACCATTTACTTTTTACATCAGTTTATTTAAGCAGGTAGCCTCGCGGTTAGAGCGTTGGGCCAATAACTGAAAGGTCGCTGGTTCGAATACCCCAGCCGACAAACTGAAAAGTCTTTCGATGTGCTCTTGAGCAGGACACTTAACCCTAATTTGCTCCAGGGGAGCCGTAGTACTATGGCTGATCCTGTAAAACAACACATTTCACTGCACCTATCTGGTGTATGTGACAATAAAACGTTTTGTGTTATTATTTCCCTTCCTTCCCCTCTCATACCTATCGATCACTTCTGTATATCCACATATAACCAATGACACAGGAAGACAAAATGAGGGAGGAGGGAGAGAGGGATGGAGAGGAGATGCCCTTATCTCTCTTTGTGAACAGTGAGGACAAGTCGTTTATGAAGATGAAGTGTTGTGGAGGAGGTGGGAGGGGAGTGTTATCCGTAACATGACTGTTTAGTCTATTGAGCCGATCATTCATCCAGACCTCTGTTCTCTCTGTCATCCACTCAACGTCTGATGCTGTTTTATCTGAGGGAGGCTTCAGTCAGCAGGCATGAAAGGGGCAAAATTTTTAAGAACCACTGTTCTTATTGGACAATATTTCTCCTTTTCTAAATGTTTTTGTGTTTAATGCCACTGTACCAACCTAAATGACGTTATACGAATGGAATGAATCCAGTAAAGAACCAGAAATACATGCCTCCTGAAAGACGAGCCCAGGGCAGGAACACCTGTTAATTCTGACGTGGCTGTCATCATGAGCTATAGTTAACATATGGGGTAATGTAGATTGATTACAGTACCTTGAGCAACATCCTTGTGTCCAGGCTTACAGTATCAGGGGCATACTTGGTTTTAGAAGTGGGGGGGGACACATTTGTATATATATATTTTTTTTTCTATCCAGTCGGATAAACACTCCAAACAGCCTACCCGACGCTCGGAAGCGTCCGCATGGTCCTAAAGCACACCGTTGCCTCGTGTTGTATCACATTCCAATGATAAAACTGGGGGGAACAAAAATGCAATTTCAGAATGTGGGGAGGACATGTCCTAACCCTTACCCTTATTCAAACCTAACCATAACCGTAACATTAGCAAGCAGTTGCTTAACAGATAGTTTGTTGAAGATTCGGACTATCCAAAGAAAGTATGACCAACCAAGCAGACAAGGCAGGGGTTTGAGAAGTCAATGAGAGCAGTGAAAAATGATTCCTTAGGCACAACCTAGATTAGAGCCAATGTCTTAAGTAGTTGAACATGTTAATACTCCAACCCTCATTTTCATTTTCGTCAAAAACAACTTTATATTGAAGGAGTGCCTTTGATTTGACGGCCTGCACATTCGGCCCGAGATAACCGTTAGACCCGTTTACATGTTTCTGCGCATGAGTTTAGCTAGCCAACGTAGGCATGACATCGCCTACAAGCGTGATCAGGGATTTCTATTGGAGGGATTTCTATTCTATCTTCATACTGTACTGTCTTTGCTTGTACTGTATTTAATACTCTCAGACACATTATTCAGTCTCCATTTTAAGAGCCCTTAACCTCTTAAGGATTGGACCCTTTTTTTCAATTTTCGCCTAAAATGACATACCCAAATCTAACTGCCTGTAGCCCGGGACCTGAAGCAAGGATGTGCATATTCTTGATACCATTTGAAAGGAAACACTTTGAAGTTTGTGGAAATGTGAAATTAATGTAGGAGAATATAACACATTAGATCTGGTAAAAGATAATACAAACAAAAAAACATGCGTTTTCTATTTTTTTTCATCGTCTTTGAAATGCAAGAGAAAGGCCACAATACAATATTGCAGGTTAGGCGCAATTTAGATTTTGGCTACTAGATGGCAGCAGTGTGTGTGCAAAGTTTCAGATTGATCCAGTGAAGCATTGCAATACTGGACTATTTTGTATCAAGTCTGTCCAAATGTGCCAAATTGGTCAATTGATACATTTTCAAGCACATAACTATAGAGAACATACAAAAATTATATGGTAATACAAAATGTAAGTTTACACACTCCCAGGAATGTCATACATGATGGATCATTAGCTTATACACTAACTTTCACACATCTAGATGGCCGGGCGGGGTTGGTGTGGAGCCAGAGACAGCAGGGGTTCAAACAAAACTATGCTACATTTTATCTCTGGGACCCTTAGGATGACACATCAGAGCAAGATTACTGAATGTAAGTTCATTATTTACCTTCAGAGGTGAATGTATCAAACCAGTTGCCGTGATACGTTTTTTGTTGTTGTGTACTCTTTTCACTGTAATAGCTACTGTAAATTGGACAGTGCAGTTAGATTAACAAAAATGTAAGCTTTCTGCCCATATAAGACATGTCCATGTCCTGGAAAGTTTGCTGTTACTTACAACAGTCATGCTAATCACATTAGCGCACGTTAGCTCAACCGTCCCGAAAATGGACACCGATCCCGTAAAGGTAAAGTAGCACAACGACGATTCCATACCAGCATGGAGGCTGACATGAATTGTGCAGAGCAACAGACGGGCTACAGTTAGTCAACTGACAGTCCAGTACAACATTGCTGCCCAAAGACCCATAAAATAATGCACAACTCATCGTACCTTGACACGATTGGGGTTTGGCAGCTGACGACCTGGTCCCAGCACTCTTCAGGTCATTGACCACGTCCTGCCGTGTAGTTCTGGGCTGATCCCTCACCTTCCTCATGATCATTGATGCCCCACGAGGTGAGATCTTGCATGGAGCCCCAGACCGAGGGTGATTGACCGTCATCTTGAACTTCTTCCATTTTCTAATAATTGCGCCAACAGTTGTTGCCTTCTCACCAAGCTGCTTGCCTATTGTCCTGTAGCCCATCCCAGCCTTGTGCAGGTCTACAATTTTATCCCTGATGTCCTTACACAGCTCTCTGGTCTTGGCCATTGTGGAGAGGTTGGAGTCTGTTTGATTGAGTGTGTGGACAGGTGTCTTTTATACAGGTAACGAGTTCAAACAGGTGCAGTTAATACAGGTAATGAGTGGAGAACAGGAGGGCTTCTTAAAGAAAAACTAACAGGTCTGTGAGAGCCGGAATTCTTACTAGTTGGTAGGTGATCAAATACTTATGTCATGCAATAAAATGCAAATTAATTACTTAAAAATCATACAATTTTTTTTTTGGATTTTTGTTTTAGATTCCGTCTCTCACAGTTGAAGTGTACCTATGATAAAAATTACAGACCTCTACATGCTTTGTAAGTAGGAAAACCTGCAAAATCGGCAGTGTATCAAATACTTGTTCTCCCCACTGTACGTGTATGTGCGGGGTACAGAGATGAGGCAGTCATTCAAAAATCATTTTAAGCACTATTATTGCACACAGAGTGAGTCCATGCAACTTATTATGTGATGTTTTAAGGTAATTTTTACTCCTGAACTTATTTAGACTTGCCATAACAATTAGGTTTTCATTTTTTATTAATTAGTGAAAATGTGACATTATTGGGTATTGTGTGTAGGCCAGTGAAAAAATAATAATAATCGCAATTTAGGCACTATATATATATATATATATATATATATATATATATATACACACACACACACACACACACACACACACACACAGGGTCAGTACCAGTACCAGATGTACAATGTGCAGGGATACTGGAGTGGTTGAGGTAGGGTTAGGAGAAAGTGACTGGTAACAGGATAAATAATAATAATAATAATAATAATAATAATAGTAAACAATATGGCAGCAGCATAAGTGGTGGGTGGGTGTGTGAGTTGTGGTGAGTGTGTGTATGGGAGTATAAGTATGTGGGTGTGAGTGTGTGTGTGTGCAAGAGTGTCAGTGTAGGCATGATAAGCGGATATACATGTAAACAGGGCTGAAAAGTGACTGGTAGAAGGAATATATAAATACTTATGGTAATATACTAATGGTAATATATACATGTAAATAGGAGTAATAGTGTCCTGGATTGTGCGGGACAGTCCCGCATTTTGGCCCTTTGTCCCGCAACCAAACAATCTTGTCCAGCATTTTATCAACAAATTCAAACAAATCAAATGAAATCAATGTTTATTGGTCACGTACACAGATTTGCAGATGTTATCGCAAGTGCAGCGGAATGTTTGTGTTTCAGGCTCCAACAGTGCAGTAATACCTAGCAATACAAAACAATACACACATAATCCAAAAAACACCACTAATTTAGAAAAAAAAGGCTGATTTGTCCCGTATTTTAGTCAGACATTCCAACCTGTCTCTTGCAGTCCTGTTGCGCTTAGATATATCATAAGGATGTGGTACTGGTGATGTTAAACACTTCTCTAATCGCTGTTGAGATCTGATATTCTCTGCAGAGCAAGACGAGACGTAAGCCAATGTCATAGGCCTATTGTCAACCAATCACATTTCTCAAATCCTTTCGGGCTAAATTCCAGCAAAAAACTTGGAGAGGACAATTAGGCTTAACTACTTACAAAAAGCGTGCTTCTGACGAGGAGCTACAAAAGGAAGTAAATAGCCGTAATAGACTGAAAGACAAGGTTATTTCTTCAACCTTGTGAGGCTCTCCCATGCTCATTAGTTGCTCATTCAACATATTTGCTGCTACTTCACTCAATCCTGTTTTAAAAAGCATACCTTCCCTTCCTAACTGTTTTACATTCCCAGACACCAATCAGAAATGTTTCCATGGCCATATATTCCCAGATTTTCATAAAACAGCCACACTAGTGGTTTCTCGTTTCTGCATCGCCAAATTTTATGCGAGGCAAAAGAGTAGGCTAGGTGTGCTTCAATTAGCTTGTTCAGTGCAGCGGGAGCAGAGGTGTATTGCTGCCACTTCTTACAATGGTGCTTGTTTAGTAAAGTTAGATCAAAACTGAATCAATGTCTTGGGAGATTACATAATGCCGTGAATGTCCCGCAAAATCATCTTGTTTTCGTGCATATGGGTATTTTAAATGTGGTCACCCTATATGTGGTGCTGGCTGTCACTTCATATTCTCAATAATGTATCTCTGTCATCTAACTATCTATCAATTATCCTAATCCCATTTTATCCTTGTATTCCCGTTATGGCTCTCATGACTCAAACACATGTTGTTGCGTACAGAGAAAGGTCTGAATGGGGCTGTTATGTTCCTTGTCCCTGTCTGCCTGCATGCATACTGTACATGTACTGTTTGTATGCTTGAGTATGTATCTAAATATGCAATGTGTGTGTGTGTGTGTGTGCGCGCTTGAACTTTATGTCTTCCTACATGTTTCTGCTTGAGTGAGTATGTGAGAGACCCCAGAGTGGGAGGAAAGAGGTGGCCCTTTGGTGTGCACAACAGGGGGGTTTAGTGTCTGTGCTCTGTTGCTCTGTTGCTCTGTGATACTCGGAACAGACAGTGCTCAGAGGGACCCCTGTATGCACACTACGCTGCCTGGATTCAGCTGATTTATCACTGCAAAGCTGTACTTTTATGAGCTCTCACAGAACAACTCCTAAAGCTACTGTGTGTACACTGAAGACCTATCCTGGAATGTGTCAGGAGGAAGAGCTGCCTGACATACAGTACAGAGAGCCTGCCCTGTGTGAGAGTGACAGACAGAGAGGGAGAGAGGGAGTGAAACAGGAAGAGAGAGAGGGGTGCGTGGAGAGGGGAACAGAACAGAGAAAGTGAGAGAGAGAGCGAGAGTGAGAGAGAGAGTATGATGCAGGGAGAGAGTGAGGCAGGGAGAGAGAGAGCGAGTGTGAGGCAGGGAGAGCGTATGTGAGCGTGTGAGAGAGAAAATAAACGGCACACAGTGGAGTAGTGCTCAGTGACTGGCGGCTGAGGTGTAGAGCTGTTGGGGACTTCCTGATAATCAGAGGACCTGGAGAACCTGTCACTTGTCAAAGAGGAAACAAAACGATCTATCCTCTGTAGAGGCTGAACTAAAGGGCTGAAGGAATATGGAATAAAAAAAGGAGAAACGGAATAAAGGTAGAGGAATGTTTTCAGGGTGACTGTTTTTCCCAAACCATCATTTTCCATCCATCACATCTGGCGAAACTCACCTCCTTCCCAGCACAGAGGACGGACCTGGCTGGAAGTGTGTTTGTGTGTGTGTGTGTGACAGTGAGAAAGAGAGAGAGAGTGTCTGTGACACCTGTCGTCACTCATTATGCTTTTGATCCATCTCCATAGCACTCACACACACAGGTGCAGTCCTTAGCGAGTGCAGCTGAGACACCTGAGGATTTTCTGACACACACACATGCACACACACCTCCTGTCTCATCTTCTCCATCGCTATGACGACGTCAAGTTTAAACCGAGCGATCGCTGCCATCTGACAGTGTGGATACCTTTCTCTCCAAACTGGCACATTGGAGTTGAGCACATTCCTATGATTATACTTTCCTGATTTCAAATGGATTCAACCTCTTTGATCAACAGGTGATAACGTGGACCTGAGAAAAGGATTGAATGTGAGAAATCGCGCTTAGGGTAATTGCCCTCCGGTTTGGAATACAGAGCGAAAGTCGTAGAGCTCTCTACTGTTCGGTGGCGTTTTGCTACGTTATTGTTGCTCTCCGTTTCCGTCCAACATTAGCTACGACTACTTCAAGAATTGACAGAGGTGAAGTCTGTACCCATGGACAGCCTCCTCTGACTTAATCCCACGTGGAGTTTAACACTGACAGACATTATGAGGTTTGACTTTGAGCTCTGAGCATGTGGAGACTCTTAAGGACCAGACCTATCCCTCTCCGCTCCTCTCTCACCAGGTAACAGACTTGTAAGAGTTAGTGTGTCGTTGTAAGGGACGTGTTGGAGGTGTATGGCGACTGACATAATGAACCTGCATGGGAACATATCGGAGTTGATCTTTTCTGCCGTCAGAGCCATAACGCTTCCGTCGTTTGACCCTGACCCTGACCCTTGGCCTAATGGTCCAGAGGGACTTCTGGGAAATGAAAGCAGGAATTTTTCAAATGGGTGTAACGGGAATGATGGTGGCAACGTGAATTACTTTCCACCAGGCAACTGGACACATAGCGGCGGGGTTTACAGTGAGAAAGCAAGGATTCTGGCATCATCGCAGTGTGTGAAGGGGATGACAGCAGTGGACAAGAACTGGGCTGCTTTGCTGATCCTGGCGGTCATCGCCGTTACGGTGACGGGTAACATCCTGGTCATCATCGCAGTGTCTCTGGAGAAGAAGCTCCAGAACGCCACCAATTACTTCCTGATGTCGCTGGCTGTCGCCGACATGCTGCTGGGCATCCTGGTCATGCCCATCTCCATGGTGACAATTCTCTATGGTGAGTTCCAACTCAAGTTCAAAACTTTATTGTCCCATTGTTTGGTTAAAAATGTACATTTGTCTTTGGCTTGCAGACATACATGCTCAGACACAGCACAGTAAAGATTTTTTATTTTTTTACACAAAAAAGAGCATTACATCATAATACTTACAAAGTCTATAAACAAGAGTGTATTTTGTATATTTGAAGTTTATTTCCAAAAACGCTATACCCACCAATTTTTCTAATTTGTTATTTTTTTCATCAGAAATGATTGCTTATGGGTACATTAATGTGTGTATAAAATATTACTGTTCTCAGATTTTGCATTCATAGATTTTAGATTTGTATGAAAATGTGTTTTTTTGCTAAATGCTATATATCCATTGCTTAGCTGGAATGGAATGGTTGTATTCTGTATATTTGACTGTACAGGATTTGGTTGTCTCACCTAGCTATCTTAAGATGAATGCACATACTGTAAGTCACTCTAGATAAGAGCATCTGCTAGATGACTAAAATGTCAAATGTAAATGTTTTACATACAGATCTCCTATTACTGTATTGAATTACAATATATTTTTTTAAATTAAATAGTTATGACACAAATGTATCATCTGTACAGTTCTTTATTCAAAATGTAATTATTTGTTACATTTGACTGTGTAAAACCTATTAGTGCTACTTTTTTCTCTGAGAGTGAGTCATATATCATTTTGAAAAAAATACATTATTATTTGTCTCTCTGAAATAAAACCATCAAGTGATAGATTTTTAATAAATACACTACCGTTCAAAAATGTGGGGTCACTTAGAAATTTCCTTGTTTTCGAAAGAAAAGCAATTTTTTTGTCCATTAAAATAACATCAAAAATAAAGTGACAGTAGGGAGGCTATATATACAGGGGGGTACCGTTGCAGAGTCAATGTGCGGGGGCACCGGCTAGTTGAGGTAGTTGAGGTAATATGTACATGTGGGTAGAGTTAAAGTGACTATGCATAAATACTTAACAGAGTAGCAGCAGCGTAAAAAGGATGGGGTGGGGGGGCAGTGCAAATAGTCCGGGTAGCCATGATTAGCTGTTCAGGAGTCTTATGGCTTGGGGGTAGAAGCTGTTGAGAAGTCTTTTGGACCTAGACTTGGCACTCCGGTACCGCTTGCCGTGCGGTAGCAGAGAGAACAGTCTATGACTACGGTGGCTGGAGTCTTTGACAATTTTGAGGGCTCTGACACCGCCTGGTATAGAGGTCCTGGATGGCAGGACGCTTTGCCCCAGTGATGTACTGGGCCGTACGCACTACCCTCTGTAGTGCCTTGTAGTGCCTACTCTGTAGTGCCTACATGGGGTGGGAAAGAGTTCCATGTAGTCATGGCTCTATTTAATATTGTTTGTTTCCCAGCCTCTGTTCTGGACCTGGGGACTGTGAAGAGACTTCTGGTTGCATGTGTTGTGTTGTACCGATGAGTGTCCGAACTGTCCGAACTGTGTGCCAACAGACAGTTCGGTACCTTCAACACATCAACACCTCACACAAAGACCAACAGTGATGCAGTCAATCTCTCCTCAACTTTGAGCCAGGAGAGATTGAAATGCATGTCATTGACATGTACATCTAAGTGCAATGCACGCTGCTCTCTTCTGGACCAACTGCAATTTGCCTATGTCCTTCTTTGCCGCACCTTTGGGCTGTAGGAAAAAATTGGGGCTGTAGGACCTGTCTGGTTGACTGAGATGTCAAGAAAGCAGACCTCTTTCCTATTTTAGTAACCATTGAGTCTACATGTTTTGACCATGATAGCTTGCTATCTAGGGTAACAGCCAGCAGTTTAGTCTCCTCAACTTGCTCAATCGCCACATTATTCAATAATAGATCCAGATGAGGTTTAGGTTTGAGCAAGTGATTTGTCCCAAAAACGATGCTTTTAGTTTTTGAGATATTTAGCACCAGCCTATTGCTAGTTACTGTACCCAATCTAAAACTGATTGGAGCTCTTCGTGAAGGGTGTCAGTTATTTATTTTACTGTTGCAGCTGACGTGTATACTGTTGAGTCGTCAGCGTACATGGACACACAGGCTTTATTCAAGGTCAGTGGAAGGTCATTTTTAAGTTTTTTCAGCAATATGTTATGATCAATTATATCAAAAGCTGCACTGAAGTCTAACAATCTCCCACAATCTTCTCATTATCAATTTATGCTGGGGCTGACATTCTTCATTGTTGTGTTGTACAGAATTAGTTGGTTGTTTAACATTATTATTCAAATTGTTAGAATGATTAAGTCATGCGTGGAAACTCCAGCTGTTGGATTTCACAAGTGACTCGACAAGAGCCAGATAATTATTTTGAGAATTTTAATTCAATACATTTTTGGGAATTACGGTTTTGCAATGCATCGATATTTGGGTTATATTTATATGTTATATACAGCGGCTAGTTTATTAAGTACCCCAAACCATTCACGAAAATGGATCGCTCCTACAGGTAGTGAGTCACGTGGCTGTGGCTTGCTATATAAAGTAGACAGACAGGCATCGAGGCATTCTGTTGCTGTTCTATTGAACGTTAGCATGGCCAAAACAAGTGACCTAAGCAACTTTGAGTGTGTAATGATCGTCGGTGCCAGGCGCACCGGATCCAGTATCTCAGAAATGGCCGCCCTCCTGAGCTTTTCACCTACGACAGTCTCTGGGGTTTTCAGAGAAAGGTGCGACAAACAAAAAACATCCAGTCTGCGGCAGTCCTGTGGGCGAAAATTGCTTGTTGATGAGAGAGGAGAATGGCAAGAATCGTGCAAGCTAACAGCTGGGCCACAAACAGAACAACAGTGGTGTGCAGAAAGGCATCTTGGAACGCACAACTCGTCGATCCTTGTCACAGATGGGCTATATTGCAGCAAACAACCACACCGGGTTCCACTCCTTTCAGCTAAAAACAAGAAGAAGCGGCTCCAGTGGGCACGCAATCACCAACACTGGACAATTGAAGAGTGGAAAAACGTTGCTTGGAACATGACAGCGAGTTCAGTTTACTTGAGTGGCCTGCGCAGTCCCCAGACCTCAACCCAATAAAAACATATTTGGGATGAGACGGAACGGGCTGTTCGCAGCATGAATGTACCGCCGTCCGATCTGCAGCAACTGCTTGATGCCAACGCATCAGCATGGACCAACATCCCTGTGGAACGTTTTTGACACAGTGTAGAATTCCCAGAATAATTCAGGATATTCTGGAGGCAAAGGGGGGTCCGACCTGGTACTAGATGGGTGTACCTAATAAACTGTCAGGTGAGTGTATCTCACACAGATTGATCATGGTTGATTCATGTAAAGCATTTTTGTGAATATCATTTAACCGTACCAATTACTGGGACTGTTACTGAATATGGGCTATATTGCGAGCATCCCTTAGAGAGATCTTTACTCTGGAAGCTGCATAGACACGTTAAGTCATACTATGGAAGCTGTCAGAAATGTGCCTATATGGCTTTAGATTTTGATTTATGTCCCCCTTCCTAGAAGTCCCCATCCCCATCTGGTCTTTTTATTTATTTATTTATTTCACCTTTATTTAACCAGGTAAGCCAGTTGAGAACAAGTTCTCATTTACAACTGCGACCTGGCCAAGATAAAGCAAAGCAGTGCGATAAAAACAACAACACAGAGTTACATATGGGGTAAAACAAAACATAAAGTCAAAAATACAACAGAAAATATATATACAGTGTGTGCAAATGTAGCAAGTTATGGAGGTAAGGCAATAAATAGGCTATAGTGCAAAATAATTACAATTAGTATTAACACTGGAATGATAGATGTGCAAGAGATGATGTGCAAATAGAGAAACTGGGGTGCAAATGAGCTAAATAAATAACAATATGGGGATGTGGTAGTTGGGTGGGCTAATTTCAGATGGGCTGTGTACAGGTGCAGTGACCGGTAAGGTGCTCTGACAACTGATGCTTAAAGTTAGTGAGGGAGATAAGAGTCTCCAGCTTCAGAGATTTTTGCAATTCGTTCCAGTCATTGGCAGCAGAGAACTGGAAGGAATGGCGGCCAAAGGAGGTGTTGGCTTTGGGGATGACCAGTGAGATATACCTGCTGGAGCGCATACTACGGGTGGGTGTTGCTATGGTGACCAATGAGCTAAGATAAGGCAGGGATTTGCCTAGCAGTGATTTTTAGATGGCCTGGAGCCAGTGGGTTTGGCGACGAATATGTAGTGAGGACCAGCCAACAAGAGCGTACAGGTCACAGTGGTGGGTAGTATATGGGGCTTTGGTGACAAAACGGATGGCACTGTGATAGACTACATCCAATTTGCTGAGTAGAGTGTTGGAGGCTATTTTGTAAATGACATCGCCGAAGTCAAGGATCGGTAGGATAGTCCGTTTTACGAGGGCATGTTTGGCAGCATGAGTGAAGGAGGCTTTGTTGCGAAATAGGAAGCCGATTCTAGATTTAACTTTGGATTGGAGATTCTTAATGTGAGTCTGGAAGGAGAGTTTACAGTCTAACCAGACTCCTAGGTATTTGTAGTTGTCCACATACTCTAGGTCAGACCGGTCGAGAGTAGTGATTCTAGTCAGGTGGGCGGGTGCCAGCAGCGTTCGATTGAAGAGCATGCATTTAGTTTTACTAGTGTTTAAGAGCAGTTGTAGGCTACTGAAGGAGTGTTGTATGGCATTGAAGCTTGTTTGGAGGTTTGTTAACACAGTGTCCAATGAAGGGCCAGATGTATACAAAATGGTGTCGTCTGCGTAGAGGTGGATCTGAGAGTCACCAGCAGCAAGAGCGACATCATTGATATACACGGAGAAAAGAGTGGGCCCAAGAATTGAACCCTGTGGCACCCCCATAGAGACTGCCATAGGTCCAGACAACAGCCCTCCGATTTGACACATTGAACTCTATCTGAGAAGTAGTTGGTGAACCAGGCGAGGCAGTCATTTGAGAAACCAAGGCTATTTAGTCTGCCAATAAGAATGCGGTGGTTGACAGAGTCGAAAGCCTTGGCCAGGTCGATGAAGACGGCTGCACAGCACTGTCTATTATCGATCGCGGTTATAATATCGTTTAGGACCTTGAGCGTGGCTGAGGTGCACCCATGACCAGCTCGGAAACCGGATTGCATAGCGGAGAAGGTACGGTGTGATTCGAAATGGTCGGTGATCTGTTTGTTAACTTGGCTTTCAAAAGCTTTCGAAAGGCAGGGCAGGATGGATATAGGTCTGTAACAGTTTGGATCTAGAGTGTCACCCCCTTTGAAGAGGGGGATGACCGCGGCAGCTTTCCAATCTCTGGGGATCTCAGACGTTACGAAAGAGAGGTTGAACAGGCTAGTAAATAGGGGTTGCGACAATTTCGGCTGCTAGTTTTAGAAAGAAAGGGTCCAGATTGTCTAGCCCAGATGATTTGTAGGGGTCCAGATTTTGCAGCTCTTTCAGAACATCAGCTGTCTGAATTTGTGTGAAGGAGAAGGGGGGGGGGGGGGGGGGGGGGCATGGGCAAGTTGCAGCAGAGGGTGCAGAGCTGGTGGCCGGGACAGTGGTATCCAGGTGAAAGCATGGCCAGCCGTAGCAAAGTGCTTGTTGAAATTCTCGATTATTGTAGATTTATCGGTGGTGATAGTGTTTCCTAGCCTCAGTGCAGTGGGCAGCTGGGAGGAGGTGCTCTTATTCTCCATGGACTTTACAGTGTCCCAAAACTTTTTGGAGTTAGTGCTACAGGATGCAAATTTCTGTTTGAAAAAGTTAGCCTTTGCTTTCCTAACTGCTTGTGTATATTGGTTCCTGACTTCTCTGAAAAGTTGCATATCGCGGGGGCTATTTCATGCTAATGCAGTACGCCACAGGATGTTTTTGTGCTGGTCAAGGGCAGTCAAGTCTGAGGAGAACCAGGGGCTATATCTGTTCTTAGTTCTGTATTTTTTTAAAGGGGCATGTTTATTTAAGATTGAGAGGAAATTACTTTTAAAGAACAACCAGGCATCCTCTACTGACGGAGTGAGATCTACAGTGGGGAAAAAAAGTATTTAGTCAGCCACCAATTGTGCAAGTTCTCCCACTTAAAAAGATGAGAGAGGCCTGTCATTTTCATCATAGGTACACATCAACTATGACAGACAAATTGAGAGAGAAAAAATCCAGAAAATCACATTGTAGAGTTTTTTATGAATTTATTTGCAAATTATGGTGGAAAATAACTATTTGGTCACCTACAAACAAGCAAGATTTCGGGCTCTCACAGACCTGTAACTTCTTCTTTAAGAGGCTCCTCTGTCCTCCACTCGTTACCTGTATTGATAGCACCTGTTTGAACTTATCATCAGTATAAAAGACACCTGTCCACAACCTCAAACAGTCACACTCCAAACTCCACTATGGCCAAGACCAAAGAGCTGTCAAAGGACACCAGAAACAAAATTGTAGACCTGCACCAGGCTGGGAAGACTGAATCTGCAATAGGTAAGCAGCTTGGTTTGAAGAAATCAACTGTGGGAGCAATTATTAGGAAATGGAAGACATACAAGACCACTGATAATCTCCCTCGATCTGGGGCTCCACGCAAGATCTCACCCCGTGGGGTCAAAATGATCACAAGAACGGTGAGCAAAAATCCCAGAACCACACGGAGGGACCTAGTGAATGACCTGCAGAGAGCTGGGACCAAAGTAACAAAGCCTACCATCAGTAACACACTACGCCGCCAGGGACTCAAATCCGGCAGTGCCAGACGTGTCCCCCTGCTTAAGCCAGTACATGTCCAGGCCCGTCTGAAGTTTGCTAGAGTGCATTTGGATGATCCAGAAGAGGATTGGGAGAATGTCATATGGTCAGATGAAACCAAAATAGAACTTTATGGTAAAAACTCAACTCGTCGTGTTTGGAGGACAAAGAATGCTGAGTTGCATCCAAAGAACACCATACCTACTGTGAAGCATGGGGGTGGAAACATCATGCTTTGGGGCTGTTTTTCTGCAAAGGGACGAGGACGACTGATCCGTGTAAAGGAAAGAATGAATGGGGCCATGTATCGTGAGATTTTGAGTGAAAACCTCCTTCCATCAGCAAGGGCATTGAAGATGAAACGTGGCTGGGTCTTTCAGCATGACAATGATCCCAAACACACCGCCCGGGCAACGAAGGAGTGGCTTCGTAAGAATCATTTCAAGGTCCTGGAGTGGCCTAGCCAGTCTCCAGATCTCAACCCCATAGAAAATCTTTGGAGGGAGGTGAAAGTCCGTGTTGCCCAGCGACAGCCCCAAAACATCACTGCTCTAGAGGAGATCTGCATGGAGGAATGGGCCAAAATACCAGCAACAGTGTGTGAAAACCTTGTGAAGACTTACAGAAAACGTTTGACCTGTGTCATTGCCAACAAAAGGTATATAACAAAGTATTGAGAAACTTTTGTTATTGACCAAATACTTATTTTCCACCATAATTTGCAAATAAATTCATTAAAAATCCTACAATGTGATTTTCTGGAATTTTTTTCTCATTTTTTCTGTCATAGTTGACGTGTACCTATGATGAAAATTACAGGCCTCTCTCATCTTTTTAAGTGGGAGAACTTGCACAATTGGTGGCTGACTAAATACTTTTTTTCAGCCACTGTATATCCATCCAGGATACCTAGGCCAGGTCAATTAGGAAGGCCTGCTCACTAAAGTGTTTTAGGGAGTGTTTGACAGTGATGAGGGGTGGTCGTTTGACCGCGGACCCGTTACGGACGCAGGCAATAAGGCAGTGATCGCTGAGATCCTCGTTGAAGACAGCGGAGGTGTATTTAGAGGGTAAGTTAGTCAGGATGATATCTATGAGGGTACCAATGTTTACGTATTTAGGGTTGTACCTGGTAGGTTCGTTGATAATTTGTGTGAGATTGAGGGCATCTAGTTTGGATTGTAGGATGGCCGGGGTGTTAAGCATATCCCAATTTAGGTCACCAAGCAGTACGAACTCTGAGGATAAATTGGGGGCAATCAATTCACATATGGTGTCCAGGGCACAGCTGGGGGCTGAGGGGGGTCTGTAGCAAGCGGCAACAGTGAGAGACTTATTTCTGGAAAGGTGGATTTTTAGAAGTAGAAGCTCAAACTGTTTGGGCACAGACCTGGATAGTATGATAGAGCTCTGCAGGCTATCTCTACAGTAGATTGCAACTCCACCCCCTTTGGCAGTTCTATCTTGGCGGAAAATGTTGTAGTTGGGGATGGACATTTCAGAATTGTTGGTGGCCTTCCTAAGCCAGGATTCAGACACTGCTAGAACATCAGGGTTGGTGGAGTGTGGGATCGGCAGGGCTCCGTGTCGACTCTAGGAGGTCCCGTCCGGTTGACAGAGAGGTAGATAGCCGGGAGATGTGCTTGACTCAAGCATTACTTTATCCTATCCCAGGTATTCCTTAAAGAGGTGGGGTTTCAAATGTCTCCGGAAGGTGGTGAGTGATTCCGCTGTCCTGGCGTCGTGAGGGAGCTTGTTCCACCATTGGGGTGCCAGAGCAGCGAACAGTTTTGACTGGGCTGAGCGGGAACTATGCTTCCGCAGAGGAAGGGGAGCCAGCAGGCCAGAGGTGGATGAACGCAATGCCCTCGTTTGGGTGTAGGGACTGATCAGAGCCTGAAGGTACGGAGGTGCCGTTCCCCTCACTGCTCCATAGGCAAGCACCATGGTCTTGTAACGGATGCGAGCTTCAACTGGAAGCCAGTGGAGTGTGCAGAGGAGGGGGGTGATGTGAGAGAACTTGGGAAGGTTGAACACCAGACGGGCTGCGGCATTCTGGATGAGTTGTAGGGGTTTAATGGCACAGGCAGGGAGCCCAGCCAACAGCGAGTTGCAGTAATCCAGACGGGAGATGACAAGTGCCTGGATTAGGACCTGTGCCGCTTCCTGTGTAAGGCAGGGTCGTACTCTCCGAATGTTGTAGAGCATGAACCTGCAGGATCGGGTCACCGCCTTAATGTTAGCGGAGAACGACAGGGTGTTGTCCAGGGTCACGCCAAGGCTCTTCGCACTCTGGGAGGACGACACAACGGAGTTGTCAACCGTGATGGCGAGATCATGGAACGGGCAGTCCTTCCCCGTGAGGAAGAGCAGCTCCGTCTTGCCAGGGTTCAGCTTGAGGTGGTGATCCGTCATCCATACTGATATGTCTGCCAGACATGCAGAGATGCGATTCGCCACCTGGTTATCAGAAGGGGGAAAGGAGAAGATTAGTTGTGTATCGTCAGCGTAGCAATGATAGGAGAGGCCATGTGAGGATATGACAGAGCCAAGTGACTTGGTGTATAGGGAGAAAAGGAGAGGGCCTAGAACTGAGCCCTGGGGGACACCAGTGGTGAGAGCACGTGGTGCGGAGACAGCTTCTCGCCACGCCACTTGATAGGAGCGACCGGTCAGGTAGGACGCAATCCAGGAGTGAGCCGCGCCGGAGATGCCCAGCTCGGAGAGGGTGGAGAGGAGGATCTGATGGTTCACAGTATCAAAGGCAGCAGACAGGTCTAAAAGGACAAGAGCAGAGGAGAGAGAGTTAGCTTTAGCAGTGCGGAGAGCCTCCGTGACACAGAGAAGAGCAGTCTCAGTTGAATGACCAGTCCTGAAACCTGACTGGTTTGGATCAAGAAGGTCATTCTGAGAGAGATAGCAAGAGAGTTGGCTAAAGACGGCACGCTCAATAGTTTTGGAAAGAAAAGAAAGAAGGGATACTGGTCTGTAGTTGTTGACATCAGTGGGATCGAGTGTTGGTTTTTTGAGAAGGGGTGCAACTCTCGCTCTCTTGAAGACGGAAGGGACATAGCCAGCGGTCAAGGATGAGTTGATCAGCGAGGTGAGGTAGGGGAGAAGCTCACCGGAGATGGTCTGGAGAAGAGAGGAGGGGATGGGGTCAAGCGGGCAGGTTGTTGGGCGGCCTGCAGTCACTAGTCGCAAGATTTTATCTGGAGAGAGAGGGGAGAAAGAAGTCAAAGCATAGGGTAGGGCAGTGTGAGCAGGACCAGCAGTGTCATTAGACTTAACAAACGAGGATCGGATGTCGTCAACCTTCTTTTCAAAGTGGTTGACGAAGTCATCCACAGAGAGGGAGGAGGGGGGAGGGGGTGGGGGGGAGGATTCAGCAGTGAGGAGAATGTGGCAAAGAGCTTCCTAGGGTTAGAGGCAGATGCTTGGAATTTAGAGTGGTAGAAAGTGGCCTTAGCAGCAGAAACAGATGAAGAAAATGTAGAGAGGCGGGAGTGAAAAGATGCCAGGTCGGCAGGGAGTTTAGTTTTCTTCCATTTCCGCTCAGCTGCCCGGAGCTCTGTTCTGTGAGCTCGCAATGAGTCATCAAGCCACGGAGCTGGAGGGGAGGACCGAGCCGGCCGGGAGGATAGGGGACACAGGGAGTCAAAGGATGCAGAAAGGGAGGAGAGGAGGGTTGAGGAGGCAGAATCAGGAGATTGGAGGGAGAAGGATTGAGCAGAGGGAAGAGATGATAGGATGGAAGAGGAGAGAGTAGTGGGAGAGAGAGAGCGAAGGTTGCGGCGGTGAGTTACCATCTGTGTAGGGGCAGAGTGAGTAGTGTTGGAGGAGAGCGAGAGAGAAAAGGATACAAAGTAGTGGTCGGAGACATGGAGGGGAGTTGCAGTGAGATTAGTAGAAGAGCAACATCTAGTAAAGATGAAGTCAAGCGAATTGCCTGCCTTGTGAGTAGTGGGGGACGGTGAGAGGGTGAGGTCAAAAGAGGAGAGGAGTGGAAAGAAGGAGGCAGAGAGAAATGAGTCAAATGTAGACGTAGGGAGGTTGAAATCCCCCAAAACTGTGAAGGGTGAGCCATCCTCAGGAAAGGAACTTATCAAGGCGTCAAGCTCATTGATGAACTCTCCAAGGGAACCTGGAGGGCGATAGATGACAAGGATATTAAGCTTAAATGGGCTAGTGACTGTGACAGCGTGGAATTGAAATGAGGAGATAGACAGATGGGTTAGGGGAAAAATTGAGAATGACCACTTGGGAGAGATGAGGATTCCTGTGCCACCACCCCTCTGACCAGATGCTCTCGGGGTATGCGAGAACACATGGTCAGACGAGGAGAGAGCAGTAGGAGTAGCAGTGTTTTCAGTGGTAATCCATGTTTCCGTCAGCGCCAGGAAGTCGAGGGACTGGAGGGTAGCATAGGCTGGGATGAAGTCAGCCTTGTTGGCAGCAGAACGGCAGTTCCAGAGGCTGCCTGAGACCTGGAACTCCAGGTGTGTGGTGCGTGCAGGGACCACCAGGTTAGAGAGGCAGCAGCCACGCGGTGTGAGGCGTTTGTGTAGCCTGTGCGGAGAGGAGAGAACAGGGATAGGCAGAGGCATAGTTGACAGGTTGTAGCAGATGGCTACAATAATGCAGAGGAGATCGGAATGAAATGAACTAAACATCTGGGAAAGGAGAGAGCAGGGCCTCCCTCACCAAAAAAATATATAACTCTCCCAACTTCCACCTCAGAAACTATAATTGTTTCACTGAACCACCCGAATAAAACTCTCCCAACTTCCACTTTAGAAATTAGAATTGTTGTAAACTACAGCGGTTCAATGTTTCAAGGAATAGACTCAACTTACTTTATTCAGCTAGCTAACTATGACACCATAGCTAACTAGCATGCTAGCATCCAATAACACACAGTTTAGCACCAATACTTGGTTACAACAAACTACCAATAGTGTGTGAACAAACTAAACAGATAATTCGTGTCCGTGTCTAGTTCTTTCATAACGCAGCAATAATTAAACGTTGGCTAGCTAGCACAAAGATATTGTATTTAGCTACTACAGTACAGCTAGCTGGTAGTGTTGGCTAGCTAGCAATGGCTGCTGTGTTGACTTTGTTTGAAAAACGGCGTCGCTGCGAACGAATGTAGCTGGCTAAAAGGATATTGTATTTAGTTGCTACCGTTGCTAATAGCTACTCGCCAGCTAATCCAGGAGGTGAGTTAGCTAGCTAGCTTCGTGCTACACCCGGCACCGCCGAATACAAAAGTAACCTACAATAACTACATACAACAACTACCCACAACAGCCCACGATGCCTACCTATAATACCTAATAATATACAGCCCACGATGCCTACCTATAATACCTAACTACAATCTAAATACATAGTTTAAGCCTTACTCGACAAAGCCCAAGCTATGTATAAAGCCAAACTTACCCGACGCCAGCTGTCTGGGTGGCAGACTGCAATCAGTAGCTGTAATTAAGTACAGCAGCTACCAACCACCTAACGTTAATGCCTCGGATAATGAGGTTAGAAAAACAGCTGAATGGTAGGCAGCTAGCTGGCTCAATCACAGGTACTCTTAAGCGTGAAATAACATTGGAAACAACTAACCACAGTTGCTAAAAGTTACCAGTAGCTACCCGCTAGCTAGCTAGCTAGCTTTGTTGGTCCAAGTAGTGGGTGAGCTAGCCTCGTGCTTCGCCGGGGTCCGCCGAATACAATACTTACCTACAATAATTACCTACAATAACCTACAATAACCTACAATAACTACCTAAGTAAACTACCTATAATACCTAACTACAATACCTACCTACAATCTAAATACATGGTTTAAGCTTTACTCAACACCATATAAGAAGCCAAGCTTACCTCCTGCTAGAGAAAACACAACCTCTCCCGACCACCGAAATTCACAAACTAGAATTGTGTTTTTTGTGTGACTCAATAATAAGGTGTGTTTGTTTGATGTTTTCCCAAAGATGTAATAAGGTGTGTTTGTTTGATGTTTTCCCAAAGATTTCCCTTTCAACTGGAGATTCTAGATAAAGGTGAGTAAATAATAGAATCCGTTCCACATTGAGTGAGGCGGGTTGCAGGAAAGTATATTTAGTAGAAGGATGAAAAGTTAATAGGGAAATATATACGTACAAAAAAAATACAAAAAACTGGCTATTTACATGGACACACAAGAGAACACGACCGCACTGCTACGCTATCTTGGAAGAAAAAGGTGGTGAACATACCACATACCCACAATGCTTTGTGCAAGTAATGAATGTCACCATCCTTTTTTTAACCTTAAATGTGGAGTGGAGGGGATTCTCTCTGAATGGATCTCTCTCTCTCTCTCTCTCTCTCTCTCTCTCTCTCTCTCTCTCTCTCTCTCTCTCTCTCTTTCCCAGCTTCTCCAGGGATTGGAGTTAGTCAGTCTGTTGTTTCCCAAGTCTCTCTCCGTGCCGTTCTAAATGTGTAAATGTCACAAGTCTGCTTTTATAATGAGCTTTAAGCCCTAAGTAGGGACCTCATTTGCATGAAAATGAGGAGTGTAGTAAAAGTATGACCTCTGCTGCGTATTAGATGTTCCCCTTTAATAAGCAGACAAAATAACTAATTAAACGTTGTGATGCCAGCAGAAACTCATCAAAATACTTTGTCATTATTTTCTTGTGTCGCTACTTTGTCGCTAAATTGCCCACAGTGAATTGGATTCATTTGGCACATGAAAAGACTGAGCAAACAGAGAATATTTTCATTACAGAGAGAACAACAACTGTATTACAGTCCTGTCTGTCCATTACATGTTGTTGGGGATTAGACATCTTGATTCTTATGAATGCATATAAATTAGGTTTTACCCCTTGAACAGCGTCCAGAGTCACCCAATAATTTATTAGCTTGCCATTGCTATAGATTATGTGAGGGTTTATTAATTGTCTGCCTTTAGGTGATGTGACACCAGATGACAGCACCACAGGGCTCTGATTCCAGGTAGGGTAGAACATGAACATGAATAGTCTCACCTGACAGCCATTCTTAGAAGGCTTGCGAGATTAAGGCCTTCATGGTCCACTGAGTTATAATCAATCACTCTGTTTTATAGACACTTTTAACTGGGCTGAGTAGTCACCAAAGGCAACGTCTGGGGGCTCATGAGAACAGAGTACTCTGTTGTGGTCTTAATGGAGGTTAGCCAGACCCTCCAGTCCTGTCCTGTGGGCCTATTAGACAGGAAGACAGCACCTTTCCTCAGCCTCGCCACTCATTCAGCTCTACTGCCCTCTGGAAATAAGGAAATTACTTAATCTCTTTATTGATTTGTCTCTCTCTCTTCTCGGTTATGTCAGGATCCTGATACCTGGTCTGTGTCTCCCACCTACACCACTTTCATGGATTTAATCGCTTTCCTTTGCTTTGCTTTGCTTCCGCTCATGTACTGTTACGCTCTCAGAGGGGTGCATGACAGAGAAAAACAGAGACCTCTTTTTCAGAGTTTGTGTTTTTGCAGTCAGAACCTTTTGACGGGCAGGTATGCCGTGTTCTGTTGACAATGCAGTAAGTGCGCTCTAGTTTCTTGGTGTTGCCTGGATCATGACATAGAGAATAAATAATTGTCTTCCCACTGGGCACAGACATCAGTTCAACATCTAGTTCTGATTTACTTTTAGTTGATTTTCACGTGAAATCAACAAAACATTTCATTTAGGTTAAAAGTTGTTTGCCCAGTGGGTTATGACTAATGCCGAACTAAGGGGAAATGTGTTTCATATAACCCCCTAAAATCATTTGACCCTCGCTCTTTAGACTGTCTTTATAGAAGAAGATTACCCCCTTGGTAAAAATAGACCTAATCCCCTGGGTGATGGACTAGAGAGCGAGAGAGCGAGAGAGCGAGAGAGCCAGATGAGTGGTTCTGTGGTTAGGGAGAAAACTTGGTTTGTGCTGTGCCTGACACAGGGGAGATTTCAGGTCAAGCCAGCAGTGGCAAAAAAAGAGTCAAAAGAGCAGCCAGCATGATAATTAGGGTGGCAGGTAGGCAGGTAAGATCGTTGGGCCAGGAACCGAAAGGTTCTTTTAAGTCACTCTGGATAAGAGCGTTTGCTCTTCCTCTCAGACACGACCAAACACAAAACAAAGCCATGTCATTATCTGCTCTCAGAGAACCAGATGTGTGATAGCAGGGCAAAAGAGGGGTATACCACAATACAGGATCAAGGAGTTAGCCTGCTAACTTGCCTAAATATTCTGAAATGACTTTTTGTTTTTTTGAAAGATGTAAGCTTGAAATGGGCATGGTCTACTTAACTCAACAACCAAAAACATACAGTATGTACGTTTCTGGTTGTTTATCAAAGTTAGCTGGCTAACTCATTGATCCTGCTTTGTAGTATACCCCTCAGGTCATTCACAGACAGAGAGATACAAGAGGAAAATAAACAAATTGGTTTCGAGGGCGAAAGACAAGAGATGTTCCTGATGCTTCAATCAATGGAGAGAAAAATCTGAGCGAGAGAGAAGAGAGAAAGAGACAGAGACAGAGACAGAGGGATGAGACAGAGGGATGAGACAGAGGGATGAGACAGAGAAGAGAAGGACGAGACAGAAGCCCTGTTTATACCTGGTTCTAACTTGCATCCTTTGTCCTGATCTTGTCCACATTCTGATTGTGCCCACATTTATAGACAGGTGTAGACAATCAAAAGACACATTGTGATCTGATTGTGATCAGATCATCCTGCCCACCACCGGAGGTAGTTAGACACACATTGTGTCTGGATATCTTACAAGTGTAGACAGATCTGGACAGAGAAACCATTTATATCATCATTATTCCGCCCTCTAGAATCATTGACAGGTGGCACCATTGACTGAGAACATCAATATATGTTTTACAATAAATACATAAATATTATTTTGAAAGAATAGCTGTGAAATAATTTTCATAAGGGACCAGGAAATCTGTTCACAATGCAGACACAGTGGACGGATAACAGACACATTTGAATACCATGTGTAAACACATATTGGGAAATGTGGGCAAAATAAGAATGCAGACAAGATCAGGACAAAGGACACATGTTACGACCAGGTATAAACGGGACTAGAGAGGGACGAGACAGAGAGAAGAGAGGGATGAGAGAGAGAAAGAGAGGAGAGAGAGACAGAGAGAAGAGGAGGCTGACTAAGTGTATAGGTGTCTGATACAGGGGCAGTTTGAAAAAAGATTTAGAAAACAGACCGAGAAAGAGAAAAAGAGATCAAGAGAGGTGAACAGCTTTTCTTGCTTATCCTCCCACTGTTATTTGAGCTACATAACTACCCTCATTTGGGGTTCTTTGGTATATGATGTCATAGTCATGGACATGTGATAGTTTGTTTCTGACCAACTGTTTATGCGTCTGTATTATTGAGACATGCCCCATGTTTCATATTCTACCTACGGGAGGCCACCAGCGGTTTACTGTTTAAATGCTGCAGTTAGAGGCAGAGGTAGTGGATTGGGGGATGTATTTATTTATACTGCTGTGTGTTTATTTTTGGAGTCTCTGACTGCTTCCAGTCATCCTCTAACTAGTTATAAAACCCTATTTTCACCAATGTCAAGACCAGGAATGGGGGCATCAACCATGATATATTGTACACACGCATGCACCGCACACACACACAAACACTCCTCCTGACAAACACACACACACACACACACAGTCAGTATTGGCTTTTAAGAACCTGGTATCAAACACAAAAAAATACTGCTATTGAATCCTAGAATAATACAGGATATCAGTAATGAACACTGTATCCACGGTGATAGACAATTTGGGAACACGTCAGACATAAATGCTGTTACCAGGGTGATGGTGAACCCCAGTATAAATCCAAATGGCGGGTTGCCATGACTCTCATCCATTGACTCAAGCGTTGTAACTATGAGCCTCACTGTGCGAGGTGTCACACATACTGCACTGTACTCTCAGATGAGTCCTTCAGAAATCTCAGTCATCCAAACTATGAACCTGTGGACCAGACAGCATTACTGATGACTGAGAAATAGTCTTTGGTTGGGTGAAAATGAATGCTGAACACTTTATTACATAAATAGTATGGCATACGGTAGATGGACTGTACGTGTCAGCTTTCATTCTCTGAACGTTATGTGGAATTGTGTAAACAATGTAGAAAGACTGGTATCTTTCCTTCTATTTTGACATTTCTCTGACATGTGGGAGGGTACAGATTGTAAATACAGGTATTGTGGTGAAGCTTATCTGATGTTTCCAAATTAACTGGGATTCAAGCCCAGTCAGCACACCCAGGAAGACTACTGATGTTACCTGAAACACCAAACTGCAAAAAAAGTCAAAGGCCTCAGAGGAAATGAGAGAATTAGAGACAGAGCGAGAGACAGAGCAACAGACACATTGAGAGACAGCAACAGAAATAGAGACAGACAGACAGACATGGACAGACAGAAAGAGACAACTAACTGTCTGCTCCTATCTACTGTATTCTTTCCTAGATTTTCTCATTGGTTATCTTGTTTTGTTGCTTTGAGTTCGTGTCAAGGTCAGTGGCCTCAGGGCTATGAAATTATGTACAGTTGAAGTCGGAAGTTTACATACAGTGGAGAGAACAAGTATTTGATACACTGCCGATTTTGCAGGTTTTCCTACTTACAAAGCATGTAGAGGTCTGTAATTTGTATCATAGGTACACTTCAACTGTGAGAGACGGAATCTAAAACATAAATCCAGAAAATCACATTGTATGATTTTTAAGTAATTAATTTGCATTTTATTGCATGACATAAGTATTTGATACATCAGAAAAGCAGAACTTAATATTTGGTACAGAAACCTTTGTTTGCAATTACAGAGATCATACGTTTCCTGTAGGTCTTGACCAGGTTTGCACACACTGCAGCAGGGATTTTGGCCCACTCCTCCATACAGACCTTCTCCAGATCCTTCAGGTTTCGGGGCTGTCGCTGGGCAATACGGACTTTCAGCTCCCTCCAAAGATTTTCTATTGGGTTCAGGTCTGGAGACTGGCTAGGCCACTCCAGGACCTTGAGATGCTTCTTACGGAGCCACTCCTTAGTTGCCCTGGCTGTGTGTTTCAGGTCGTTGTCATGCTGGAAGACCCAGCCACGACCCATCTTCAATGCTCTTACTGAGGGAAGGAGGTTGTTGGCCAAGCTCTCGCGATACATGGCCCCATCCATCCTCCCCTCAATACGGTGCAGTCGTCCTGTCCCCTTTGCAGAAAAGCATCCCCAAAGAATGATGTTTCCACCTCCATGCTTCACGGTTGGGATGGTGTTCTTGGGGTTGTACTCATCCTTCTTCTTCCTCCAAACACGGCGAGTGGAGTTTAGACCAAAAAGCTCTATTTTTGTCTCATCAGACCACATGATGGGCGGCAGGTAGCTTAGTGGTTAAGAGCGTTGTGCCAGTAACCGAAAGGTCGCTGGTTCAAATCCTGAGCCGACTAGGTGAAAAATCTGTCTGTGCCCTTGAGCAAGGCACTTAACCCTAATTGCTCATGTAAGTCGCTCTGGATAAGAGCGTCTGCTAAATGACTAAAATGTAAATGTAAATGACCTTCTCCCATTCCTCCTCTGGATCATCCAGATGGTCATTGGCAAATTTCAGACGGGCCTGGACATGCGCTGGCTTGAGCAGGGGGACCTTGCGTGCGCTGCAGGATTTTAATCCATGACAGCGTAGTCTGTTACTAATGGTTTTCTTTGAGACTGTGGTCCCAGCTCTCTTCAGGTCATTGACCAGGTCCTGCCGTGTAGTTCTGGGCTGATCCCTCACCTTCCTCATGATCATTGATGCCCCACGAGGTGAGATCTTGCATGGAGCCCCAGACCGAGGGTGATTGACCGTCATCTTGAACTTCTTCCATTTTCTAATAATTGCGCTAACAGTTGTTGCCTTCTCACCAAGCTGCTTGCCTATTGTCCTGTAGCCCATCCCAGCCTTGTGCAGGTCTACAATTTTATCCCTGATGTCCTTACACAGCTCTCTGGTCTTGGCCATTGTGGAGAGGTTGGAGTCTGTTTGATTGAGTGTGTGGACAGGTGTCTTTTATACAGGTAACGAGTTCAAACAGGTGCAGTTAATACAGGTAATGATTGGAGAACAGGAGGGCTTCTTAAAGAAAAACTAACAGGTCTGTGAGAGCCGGAGTTCTTACTGGTTGGTAGGTGATCAAATATGTATGTCATGCAATAAAATGCAAATTAATTACTTAAAAATCATACAATGTGATTTTCTCACAGTTGATTCCGTCTCTCACAGTTGAAGTGTACCTATGATAAAAATGACAGACCATGTTTTGTAAGTAGGAAAACCTGCAAAATCGGCAGTGTATCAAATACTTGTTCTCCCCACTGTACACCTTAGCCAGTTTTTCACAATTCCTGACATTTAATCCTAGTAAAAATACCCTGTCTTAGGTCAGTTAGGATCACCACATTATTTTAAGAATGTGAAATGTCAGTATAATAGTAGAGATAATTATTTATATCAGTTTTTTTTCCTTCATCACATTCAAAGTGGGTCAGAAGTTTACATACCCTCTATTAGTATTTGGTAGCATTGCCTTTACATATTTAGTATATAGTGCACCAGTCCCTCCTGCAGCAAAGCACCTCCACAGCATGATGCTGCCACCCCCGTTCTTCACGGTTGGGATGGTGTTCTTCGGCTTGCAAGGACCCCCTTTTTCCTCCAAGCATAACGATGGTCATTATGGCCAAACAGTTCTATTTTTGTTTCATCAGACCAGAGGACATTTCTCCAAAAAGTACGATCTTTGTCCCCATGTGCAGTTGCAAACCGTAGTCTGGCTTTTTTATGGCGGTTTTGGAGCAGTGGCTTCTTCCTTGCTGGCGGCCTTTCAGGTTATGTCGATATAGGACTTGTTTTACTGTGGATATAGATACTTTTGTACCTGTTTCCTCCAGCATCTTCACAAGGTCCTTTGCTGTTGTTCTGGGATTGATTTGCACTTTTCGCACCAAAGTACGTTCATCTCTAGGAGACAGAACGCGTCTCCTTCCTGAGCGGTATGACGGCTGTGTGGTCCCATGGTGTTAATACTTGCATACTATTGTTTGTACAGATGAACGTGGTACCTTCAGGCATTTGGAAATTGCTCCCAAGGATGAACCAGACTTGTGGACGTCCACAATTTTTTTTCTGAGGTCTTGGCTGATTTCTTTTGACTTTCCCATGATGTCAAGCAAAGAGGCACTGAGTTTGAAGGTAGGCCTTGAAATACATCCACAGGTACACCTCCAATTGACTCAAATGATGTTGATTAGCCTATCAGAAGCTTCTAAAGCCATGACATAATTTTCTGGAATTTTCCAAGCTGTTTAAAGGCCAGTCAACTTAGTGTATGTAAACTTCTGACCCACTGGAATTGTGATACAGTGAATTATAAGTGAAATAATCTGTCTGTAAACAATTGTTGGAAAAATTACTTGTGTCATGCACTAAGTAGATGTCCTAACCGACTTGCCAAAACTATAGTTTGTTAACAAGAAATTCGTGGAGTGGTTGAAAAATGAGTTTTAATGACTCCAACCTAAGTGTATGTAAACTTCCGACTTCAACTGTATGTGACTCTCACTCTCTCTAGTACATTCTACAATACTCATATCACTCTATAACCAAGTTAGTTTTGCTTAAATTCAACAACAAAATTGTATCTTGCACTCATGCCAATAAAGCATTTGAAATTAAACAATTCAATCGAGAAAGACAACAAGAGAGACATATACAGAAACAGACTTAGGTTTTTACAGGAGCCATAGTAGGAGAATTGGTTTTCCAAACTTTTTCCTAAAGCGATTACCCAGCTCGCACATAACGTTCTGAGAACCATATGTTTCTTAGAGCTTGTTGAGAGTGTGGTTGTTCTATGGTTATTTTGCATACAACCTTCCCACAACTTTCTGGGGATGGTACTTCCCACTGGGCATAGCTGCTCCTCACTGGGCAAAAACTGGTTGAATCAATGGTGTTTCCATGTCATTTCAAACCCCAAAATCTTGAATAAACATGGAAAAGTGATTGGATTTGCAAAAAGTCATCAACTTAAAGGCATTTTGCGTTGAATTCGCGTTAGTTGAAAACTCAACAAAATGTAAATCAAAACTAAACGTTGAACTGATGTCTGTGCCCAGTGTGTGCCCACATGCGCACTGATTTAAAGCAACAGCATTCGAAGATGATGCGGTTAAAAAATTCTGCAGCTGCAATTAAAAAATTATGATCTTTACAATTAAAAAATAAATAGGTGACCCCCGAAAGCCGATAGCACTAGCCATAATACTGAACCTGCAAAAGGGACCAGTGAAGAAAGATGGAGATGTGTAAATTAGACGTTCATTCATACTGTATATATTAGGCCTATTATTACTGTAGCCTATAGGCTATGCTGAAGCAAATTTTGTCACAATAACAAAGTTACCAGCTGATAATGAGATGATACAGTGCATTTGGAAAGTATTCATACCCATTGACTTTCTCCACATTTTGTTAAGTTACAACCTTATTCTAAAACTGATTATAAAAATTGTTTCCCCTCATCAATCTACACACAATACCCCATAATGACAAAGCAAAAACAGGTTTTTAGACATTTTTGCTAATTTATTACATATAAAATAACTGAAATATCACATTTACATAAGTACTCAGACCCTTTACTCAGTACTTTGTTGAAGCACCTTTGGCAGCGATTACAGCCTCGAGCCTTCTTGGGTATGACGCTACAAGCTTGACACACATGTATTTGGGAAGTTTCTCCCATTCTTCTCTGCAGATCCTCTCAAACACTGTCAGGTTGGATGGGGAGCATCGCAGCACAGCTATTTTCAAGGCTCTCCAGAGATGTTCGATCGGGTTCAAGAACGGGCTCTGGCTGGGCCACTCAAGGACATTCAGAGACTTGTCCCGAAGCCACCCCTGCGTTGTCTTGGCTGTGTGCTTAGGGTTGTTGTCGTGTTGGAAGGTGAACCTTCGCCCCAGTCTGAGGTCCTGAGAGCTCTGGAGCAGGTTTTCATCAAGGATCTCTCTGTACTTTGCTCCGTTCATCTTTCCCTCGATCCTGACTAGTCTCACAGTCCCTACCACTGAAAAACATCCCCACAGATTGATTCTGCCACCACCATGCTTCACCGTAGGGATGGTGCCAGGTTTCCTCCGAACGTGACGCTTGGCATGGTCTGAGATGTTGAATTTAAGCAAAACTAACTTGGCATGGTCTGAGAGTCCTTCAGGTGCCTTTGGCAAACTCCAAGCGGGCTGTCATGTGCCTTTTACTGAGGAGTGGCTTCCGTCTGGCCACTCTACCATAAAGGCCTGATTGGTAGAGCGCTGCAGAGATGGTTGTCCTTCTGGAAGGTTCTCCCATCTCCACAGAGGAACTCTGGAGCTCTGTCAGAGTGACCATCGGGTTCTTGGTCACCTCCCTGACCAAGGCCCTTCTCTCCCGATTGCTCAGTTTGGCCGGGTGGCCAACTCTAGGAAGAGTCTTGGTGGATCCAAACTTCTTCCATTTAAGAATGATGGAGGCTACTGTGTTCTTGGGGACCTTCAATGCTGCAGAAATGTTTTGGTACCCTTCCCCAGATCTATGCCTTAGCACAATCCTGTCTCCGAGCTCTACTGACAATTCCTTCGACCTCATGGCTTGGTTTTTGCTCTGGCATGCACTGTCAAATGTGGGACCTTATATAGATAGGTGTGTGCCTTTCCAAATCATGTCCAATCAATTGAATTTACCACAGGTGGACTCAAATTAAGCTGTAGAAACATCTCAAGGATGATCAATGGAAACAGGACGCACCTCAGCCCAATTCTGAGTCTCATAGCAAAGGGTCTGAATACTGTATGTAAATAAGGTATATGTTTTTTATTTTTAATACATTTGCAAACATTTCTAAAAGCCTGTTTTCGCTTTGTCATTATGGAGTATTGTGTGTAGATGGATTATTTTGTAACGTTTTTTATATACATTTTAGAATAAGGCTGTAACGTAACAAAATGTGGAAAAAGTCAACGTCTGAATACTTTCCGAATGCACTGTACATATACAATTACATTGATACAGACACATTACAGAGATAGAGACGAAAAAATGCTCAACCTCCAGATGAGTATGAGGGGGGAGTTTAAGTACAATTCTTACAAGCTTGTTTGGCTGGTAGCTTATTCTTTAGATGTTTGGGGCTGCTGGTGAACCATGATGTGCAGGCATAATCAAAATTACACTTGACTAGGTAGGTTTCCATCCAATTCGCGACAGATTTTCATGCGAATATTCTAAAATCTTCATAAAAACAATATGCCATTTCAGAGTTTCCTTTAGGAAAATTTAGCACCGGACAACATGACAAGGAAGATTTTAATGTACCAGACATTTGAGAAATTTACCGGACACCCATATGTATTCAGATCAGACCTGGCGCAGCCAGCACCATCAATAAATGAGGGATATTGGCCAAGTGAGCCACATTTACGTGTCCTTAAAAACAGCATATAACAAATTACAAAAACACCATTCCTTGTGTTTCGATGTGTAGCATATGCAAACCTTTATAGCCTATTTTTTTATTGGTTTTAAGGCTACTTTCCTAAAACAATAATTGTCCACCCACGGTTCAGTTGTCAGAGATTTGAGCACTACATGTATCAGGGCATTGCATGCATAGGCCTATAAGCTTAGGTGTCCACTGTATGATATTACATTTGAATAAATATATATAGCCTATATAAAGGAAGAGAAGCTTAGGCCAAACCCCAGAGAGATAGAAATATGCCGATGGCATGCTACAACACCGACATGCATTTCTTTATGGCAGATGGCTACTGTGTCTGCTATACAGATATAGAAGTACAGAAGGATGCTAATTTGTTAATTTTCTATCAGAATATTTGTATATATAAAGATAAGCATTATATTGTTAGATTATAGGAGTAACTCTGGTAGGCCTGAAACAATCTTCCTCACCTCAAGTTCAACTGTCGGAGTCAGTTGGAGCGTCGGGGCGTACTGCCTTCATATCAAAGGCCTGCAGTAGCTAAAGCTTAATAATAGCCACACCATACCAAACCTTCACAAATGTTTCTAAACTTTATTAGGGTAATATCAAAAGTAAGTCAAGCCATTGTTTATAGGGAAAATAAGAGCAGAAGAGCAAATGTAAACCAGGGAAAAAACACACTACCCTGTGCCCAATAAAAAAAACACACAACCATCCCCAAAGCAAAACAAATTGTTTGACAACACTCCTCTATTTTGTACATTCACATGGTCTGGGTGTGTTTCTAGGTTCTGAACAGAATGTAATAACTGTGAATGTAATCTTCTCAAAAGGAGCAGGCCTCCTGCTGTTCTGAATAAGAATCACAATCTTCCAGCTAATATACAGGATTGGTTTTGTCAGAACACAGACATTATGTTGGAATAACCTGTCATTGTGTCAAGGTTTTTACCCCATTGTATTGGCCCTGGTGGAGTAGAGTTCTGTGAGCTTTCATGTCAATTAGTTTATTTCACGTGTTCGTGGAGAGATTTAGGCTTTATAAAGTCAGACTCATTCTGTATGGTAATGAGTGTGAGGAGCACCTTATAGAATTTCTTTGATGTAGACCTAGAGAGGTAGAGAGAGAGAGGAGGAGGAGGGGGAGAAAGGGAGAGAGAGAAAGAGAGATTAGAGAGAAACACGTTAGAAATACACTATTTACAATTCACCACTGACATACAGTATGGCAGCCTTGAGGAAGTAAATTAGACAGGGTTAGAGAGAAAAACCCTGTTCAGATTTCTCTATGCTGGTTGGGTCCACATAACAGAACAAATCCTTTAGCGGTCTCTGGAGAGACTCTTTATGTCTGAGTCGTTGATGAAAGACTTGGTGTATACACTTTGTGGTCATGCAGGTCTCTAGCTCTCCATCTCTCTGTTTTCTCTCCATCTATGCCCCTCTCCTCTCACTTTATCTTTTACTCGTCCTCTTTCCCTTTCTCTACCACTCTCTCCCTCTATCTCTCCCTCCACCCTGCTCTCTGTTTGGTAGGAAACACAAATCCAGCTTTCGTCAGGCGTAAGGCAAGCAAGCCTGAAGCTGTCAGCGAGTTTGAGGAGAAAAGCTATTTCATTTATCTCCAGTGCCCAGATTGATGCCCCTGCCAATATCTGTATGAAAATATACAGCCTCCCTTGTGGATAAAGTCTGCTTCCCTGGATTCCCTGCCTCTGAAGTCTCTGCTCTGCTTCCGTCAGTCAATATTGTTTTGTTTCCCGCTTTTACCCCTTTGGGTACAACAGGCGGACAAGCATAAAAAATGATAACTTAACCCGACTTGTCCTCTTTCTTAGGGTGTTCAGACGAGCGTGTGCACTTCTCTGCCGGACCTGTGAAATGCTTCAGTGTCAAGTGCTTTTGACTTTTTGAAAAGAAGGAGTGAAAATAGGTCCCTTTTCAGCAGACTTCTTTTCACTGGGGTTATTGGTCACTCAGCGAAAAGCATTGAAGGGTAATTCACTGTGGCTGCTCTGCCTGGCCTTAGACCAGCATCATTAGGCTCTCTGCTTCTCTGGCTGCAGGACAGAAAGACTCATTTAGGCTAAATCCTACAGGGTGGGATGGAGCTAACTCAGGCAGGCTCTGCTTAGAGACTAATGCTGGGCATACACTACACAACTTCTAAAATCTTAACTTGCTCGCATTTTCCCAAATCTTTCATTCCGTCCATCCACAACCCCAGTACGTGGGTGCTCACATGACACGATGATTCCCTAGTTGATCCTGCCTTGTGTTTCTCGGTTGTTGTAGGAAAAAAATGCAGACACGCAAACAGTAAGCTGCTTTATTAGTGTACACATTATTATGTGCAGAAACATAAAAAAAGAGACAGAGGTGCAGAATATGTATAAAATAATCATGATAATATGAAATTATATTTTTGGTTTCTGTCATGGTAGGACACAGATGTACTATTGGTGGAGTTCGTTTTGCATGGCCCGGTGCCCCGGGTGGGACGAGATTTCACTTAAGGACCAATGGAATGGTCTAAAAAGAGCAAAATCTGGGGCACCGGATTTCTCTCCACAGCTTGACCAATCTGTCTTCCATCAACTCGGTCCACACGGTGCGTGTTTTTGTTGCTTTCCTCTTCGCCGTCATTGTTTTGGTCTCACATACTGAGTGCTCATTGGCTATTGGCAGCAGTCCTTGCACAATCACGTTGCAGCACTGCTCATACTACAAGATGCACACAGGACATCTGACAGGGGTCTGGAGAACGGAACAGCCATCATCGGTTCGTCCTTGACCCGCTCAAACTACGCGAGTCCCGACGTACTGATCTTAGCCCGAATTCATAGGATTTCACCCCGATCATGAAAATTTGTCTGGGACGGCAAAAACGTGTAGTTTATGCCCGGCATAAGGGAATGTACTACACTATACAGGCCACAGGTGGCACATCATCATCATTATAAGATCCTAACATAGACTGGGTCCATTTTCTTCCCCCTTCCCTCCATCCATTACGGCAGACCAAAATATCTTATACCACAGAGAAATGCATGCTGGGACGGCTTGAGGTCTAATGACTTTCCACCTCAGAGAGGTGAGAGAGAGAGGTAAGAGAGGGAGAGGGAGAGAGAGGGAGAGAGAAAGAAAGAGAGAGAGAGAGGTGAGAGAGAGTTGCTGATAAAAAAAGACGTAGAAAGAGGCATTAGCATTGCTGGAGGTCTAATCCTTTTCCACCTCCATGGGAGAGGAAAGAGAGAAGTGAGAAAGAGTGATGAAGTGTGATGGACAGATAGCTAGGGAGAGAAAGAGAGAGAGAGAGAGAGAGAGAGAGAGAGAGAGGAAGAGAGAGAAAAGGAAGAGAAAGACAGAGATAGAGAGGAAGGAAGAGAAAGAGAGAGATATAGGGCTGTCAGTCTGTGACGATCAGTCAAAGAGTCCAAATAAACAGGCTTTACGTAAGGCTCTCCTTCAGGAGAGAGGGAGTCTGTGACCTCCCAACAGAGAGAGAGAAATAGAGGAGGATAAATTGGAGAATGGAGAAACAGTGTAACTGCCACGTCTGACTGTGGATGCCAACAGTGACATTCCCTATCTCCAGCTTATTATCCAGGCAGTGTATTTGTGTTGGCCTGGTGTGGGGATGTGTCCCAACTCAGCATTAGGAACATGCATCAGACTATCCAATTCTACTGCCCGGTCTTTATTCTGCACTTTTACTGTGCATTATTTTCATTTGGAGGTTGTATTTAGTCCTGTCTGTATGGGGGATGTAGCTACAGGTTCTCAAAATATGGGGCACAGGGGCCTCTCTAAACTACCTTGCACATTCTGAGAAAGGCTGATTTGCGCTGTGTGTGAACCTCAGACACAAACTATGTTTTAGAGGGTTTGGAGGTGTTCCACGCATCTGAGTCATTCTATTTTATGTGTTTTGGTCACCTCATAAGAAGCTTTTTAGTGGCTATTACTACCCAACAACTCTGTAAAAACTTCACTGTCTCTGCAAATGCGTTTTACAACCAACACCAATTCCATAAAAACAAATGTGGTAGGTGCTAAAAGTCTCACATATATCGTGTAACTGGTATTCCCATTACAAGACAGGCTTACTGTAACTGGTATTCCCATTACAAGACAGGCTTACTGTAATTGGTATTTAATTCCCTCTGTAAAAAAAAAGGTACCTCCGCAAAAAAACATTTCCCAGAGTTCATTGCGTTTTCCCTGTGTCTCCCCTACAGACCACTGGTGGCCCCTGCCTTCGGACCTGTGCCCTGTCTGGATCTACCTGGACGTGCTGTTCTCCACAGCCTCCATCATGCACCTGTGTGCCATCTCTCTGGACCGCTACATCGCCATCAGGAACCCCCTCCACCACAGCCGCTTCAACTCCCGAACCAAGGCCCGCCTCAAGATCATGGCTGTCTGGACCATCTCTGTGGGTAAGAGACTGGAAGACTGCACAAGTATATGCCGCCCTCTTGCTTTAGAGAGAGAGGGAAAGAGATGGAAGAGAGAGAGAGGAAGAGAGAGCATGTGGGTCTTTCTATAAATAATGGGGCCAATGGGTGACATTGGGATAAACCTTTCAAAATGGTTTGAAACAAAAATAAAAAAAAGATTTTGTGTACTTAGAGGAATAAAAGTGAATATTTGCTAATTGCCCCATAACTCCACCTATACAACAACATAGGCGTAGGACTATCCATACAGACATTGGCAAGTCAAATTCAGGGACTTTTTCAAGCACTTAATTGTAATTTTCACAGACCTCAATGTTATACAATTATATAATTTATAAACACCCCCCATTACTACTTTAAGAATAATGCATTTAGGCCAAAAAGGCCAGAAAGTAGGGAGGCCATTACCACTAAGAATAATTACTTTTTTAGGCCTTGCCAATGCATTGATTTTCAAATTATTACTCCATTCTAAAATATGTGAGAATAATGTGGACATTGCCTGACTAAATAGATTGGCTGCATGGTGATTTTTCTGTAGCCTATATGGCCGACGCAGGCACACATAATAAAGCCATGAATAGTGGTAGCATGAATCTCACTATCGCTGTTTTTATCATGAGAAAGTTACCAAAAACCAGGTTCCTTTTTAATGGAAGGATTTGTATGGAAAGCCAAGTTGAAGCCAACATTAGATGTTGTCGTCATAATAACCGCATGTGGTTTTAACGCAACAGAGTTGCGCAACACTCTTCAATTGAAGCTGCGGACACAAACGAAAGTGGCCACATCTCTCACAAAAACGGATAAAAAATGAAATAATGTACAGTGGGGAAAAAATGTATTTAGTCAGCCACAAATTGTGCAAGTTCTCCCACTTAAAAAGATGAGAGAGGCCTGTAATTTTCATCATAGGTACACGTCAACTATGACAGACAAATTGAGAATTTTGTTCTCCAGAAAATCACATTGTAGGATTTTTTATGAATTTATTTGCAAACTATGGTGGAAAATAAGTATTTGGTCACCTACCAACAAGCAAGATTTCAGGCTCTCACAGACCTGTAACTTCTTCTTTAAGAGGCTCCTCTGTCCTCCACTCATTACCTGTATTAATAGCACCTGTTTAAACTTGTTATCAGTATAAAAGACACCTGTCCACAACCTCAAACAGTCACACTCCAAACTCCACTATGGCCAAGACCAAAGAGCTGTCAAAGGACACCAGAAACAAAATTGTAGACCTGCACCAGGCTGGGAATACTGAATCTGCAATAGGTAAGCAGCTTGGTTTGAAGAAATCAACTGTGGGAGCAATTATTAGGAAATGGAAGACATACAAGACCACTGATAATCTCCCTCGATCTGGGGCTCCACGCAAGATCTCACCCCGTGGGGTCAAAATGATCACAAGAACGGTGAGCAAAAATGCCAGAACCACACGGGGGGACCTAGTGAATGACCTGCAGAGAGCTGGGACCAAAGTAACAAAGCCTACCATCAGTAACACACTACGCCGCCAGGGACTCAAATCCTGCAGTGCCAGACGTGTCCCCCTGCTTAAGCCAGTACATGTCCAGGCCCGTCTGAAGTTTGCTAGAGTGCATTTGGATGATCCAGAAGAGGATTGGGAGAATGTCATATGGTCAGATGAAACCAAAATATAACTTTTTGGTAAAAACTCAACTCGTCGTGTTTGGAGGACAAAGAATGCTGAGTTGCATCCAAAGAACACCATACCTACTGTGAAGCATGGGGTGGAAACATCATGCTTTGGGGCTGTTTTTCTGCAAAGGGACCAGGACGACTGATCCGTTTAAAGGAAAGAATGAATGGGGCCATGTATCGTGAGATTTTGAGTGAAAACCTCCTTCCATCAGCAAGGGCATTGAAGATGAAACGTGGCTGGGTCTTTCAGCATGACAATGATCCCAAACACACCGCCCGGGCAACGAAGGAGTGGCTTCGTAAGAAGCATTTCAAGGTCCTGGAGTGGCCTAGCCAGTCTCCAGATCTCAACCCCATAGAAAATCTTTGGAGGGAGTTGAAAGTCTGTGTTGCCCAGCGACAGCCCCAAAACATCACTGCTCTAGAGGAGATCTGCATGGAGAAATGGGCCAAAATACCAGCAACAGTGTGTGAAAACCTTGTGAAGACTTACAGAAAACGTTTGTCCTGTGTCATTGCCAACAAAGGGTATATAACAAAGTATTGAGAAACTTTTGTTATTGACCAAATACTTATTTTCCACCATAATTTGCAAATAAATTCATTAAAAATCCTACAATGTGATTTTCTGGAGAAAAAAAATTCTCATTTTGTCTGTCATAGTTGACGTGTACCTATGATGAAAATTACAGGCCTCTCTCATCTTTTTAAGTGGGAGAACTTGCACAATTGGTGGCTGACTAAATACTTTCTTTCCCCACTGTATAATTATATGGGAGCAGGATAACTTATAAATTGGCCACAATAATGACAAGGACTTTCAAGTACCAAATTGAGGAAATGTCAGATTTTCAAGGTAGGCCTATTTCAGTACTTGAATTTCTGAGCTCCAAATTCTAATCCAAGTAGTCAATCATATTTTAATCAAATGTATTCATAAAACCTTTTTACATCAGCAGATGTCACAAAGTTCTATACAGAAATGCTTGTCTCGTTTAACATTTCAGTTGTAACATGGAAACAAATGTATTTGTCATGTTATTTCATTACCCGATTATATTGTGAAAAAGCCCACTAGGCTATGTAAGTTGTTGTCACTATATCCAGAATAATTATTAGGAATACCGTTGGGTGTTGCGCAAGATAGTCTATCCTACACAATCGCGCACAGTAGACTCTGTGTCCAATCCGAACTCATTATCTTGATGCTTTCTCTGTTAACTCTAACAAGACCCTGCTGTAAATCAAGCAGTGATGTGTATTCAAGGTCACCAAGGGAAGCCAGGCTTCCCCAAAAAAATCAAAAAAAAAAAAAAGAAACCATCAAATAATTTATATTTCCCCCCCAAAATTACCAAAAATATAAATAGAAAACCATCAAATAATCTCTGTGTTTCATAATTTTCCTTGCCACCGTAGCATTGAATACAAGGGAAGCCAGCGAGCATTTGGCCTCCCTTTACCAAAAAAAGTATAAAAATCAGCGTTGAGCTAAACTGAGCGAGCTCAACTATGAATGGTCTTGGCAACAAAGAAAAAGTTGTCTCTCCTATCAAATCGCTTTGAGAGAATATGTCATTAACAGAAACAACTTGAATTTTTTCATCTCCTTGTGTTGTTGTCCTCCAGTTGCTAAAATTGGCCCTTTCCTAAATTAGCCATGGATGGAGATAGGGATTTGGACTTGTGGTTTTACTTCATTCTCCGTACTGGCCAATGATTATAACAGCGATTCTGATCCAACCATTAAGTCATACATTGTTGTGCCCCTGGCCTGAGAGGATGGAAGTTCAATATGTACAGTAGCTAGATGTAGAAGGCTAATGTTAATAGCTAACGTTGCCCATGAATGGAAGTTAGGTTAGCGAGCAAGCATTTTAGCCAGGTAGCCTAGGACAACACAAAATAAAAGTGTGTACTGTATGACAGAGTGATAGACCATTTCATCAACATGAAAGAGAAGAGGATGGCATTGGCGTTTCTCTACAAGTAGGGTGAGTCAACGTGTTTTCTACTTGCACGAACGTGCACGAACGTGCACGCACACACAGAAATCAGAACCATGGACAGCCACATCATATTTAGCTTATGTTGATTGGACTAAATTGTTTTTGTTATCTTTTAGTTGTCAGTGTATTAGACTAAGCAGAGGTGATTTGATAATGTTGAAGTTGAAATGGTGCTGGAATAGTGGAGGCAGCTCCTGTTTTCTTTGCAACTTGCAGTAACTCTCTGTGGTTCTAAATCAATAGTTGTTTAGTGGTCCAAAAATGTCGGAAACATTAACTTGCTTAACCATGCTGTAGGTTATGTAACTTTCTGTTACATGCAATATGCGTCGTGGACTTCAACGGACAGAGGTTGCTATCCGGTTTTGTGATAAAACAAAGGTGTGGTTGAATTTATTCTGCCACTGTCTTCTTATTGTCTCGGCCTTTAGGCCTATATATCACGAGATATATGAATTAACAGCAAACAACGCAATTATCATGACACATACAGTGTAGGTTGTTATATGGCAAAACACATTTTTTTTGGGCGGGGGGTTACCCACGCACTACTTCTGAAATCAAGCAGACAACAACAGATTATCAACTTCAATTCGCTAGGGATATTAGATCCAACGTGGATCCAGGCTTCACTGGTGTAACGAATGATACAAAATATTCTGGACATTCCTCGCAAAAATGTTTTTTCCAGTGTGGTTGCATCGCATGCACTATCACAACAGCTGTTGTCACTTGACTATTGTCGTAGTAAATATATAATGTTATAGCTTGGTCTGACTAAAATCTTGTGCATGACCCATTTTGTGTTGGGCCTTTGTATTCAATACAATGCACAAAAGAGTCCTATCTTGTCAGCCTTATCAGCAGGTGGCTAAGGACAACACCCACGCCATAGGTCTCTCAGTTCTTCCAACTCACGAGTTCTTGCTCTGAGGACACACACACACACACCCCCCCACACACACACACACACACACACACACACACACACACACACACACACACACACACACACACACACACACACACACACACACACATACACACACACACACACACACACACACAAAAATCCCCTTCTCTTAGGCTGAACATCTGAAGACAGAGAACCCGACTCAGAGCCAATGCAACAGTGATACTAACCTGGAGGGGACCTCGCCCAACTCATCAGGACCAATCAGAAGATCAGAACTACTAGAATCAACCTACTTCATTTTATTGTATAAAATGTCAGCACACAATGTTTCGGGGCTCTCTCAGATATCTCCCTACGAGATTGACGAACGGGTCCGTGCACGCGATTCCAGATATCTTTACCTCTGAATAAACTGCCTTATATTATACAATTATCCACCTTGTCCAAAAGTCTCTACTTGGTCTCCGTTCTCCAGTAAACTTGTTTTATCAACACTATCATTCCGAAAATTCCTTCCTGAATCAGATTATGTGTGGTGAAGCACCACGGTGTAATTTAACAGCTCGACACCAAATGCACATCCAACAAGTATTATGCATAATTATTGAAGAACCACGTTCATGACAGTATCGATTTAGGTTTTAAGTATCAAGGTAAGGTGACTCTTTCGGTTAGAAGCATTCGTATTTGCAATCGCATACATTATTTTAGATGTGTGTGCCCATGAAAACTGTTTTAATTCCTTGCATAAGGAGACAGGAAATGTTAAGTAGTTATACTGAATTTCTGAGATCTTTATAGAAAAAATATTTAGAAACTAGTCTTTGTCAAACACCCCCACATTGTACCGCTGGAGGAGGGAGGGAGGCAGTGAACGAGGGAATGAAAGAAGGAGAATGACTCTTAAACAGCTGTAATTTAAGTTTCAAGGTCAAAATATTTTTATGTAAGAGTCAAGGCGACTGAACAATCAGGACTTAATGGCCTAGTTGATATCCAGCTGATCAAGTCAATGGCCTAGCATGAAAATGAAATAATGAGCCACTAATGCAGCCTGGTACATCAAGGCGTTAGACTTAGCACAGAACAGTACGAGTCATTTCTGTTAAGTGAAGTCGGCACACCCAAGTATTTCTGTCGCGAAGCTAAAGCTGCAGCTAAAATGAGACATGCCCTGCTGTAGTTGTTTCATCAACCAACTTTTAGGGTCCAAATAACCAGATGTAAATTTGTTTAACCAAAAATTATTGACATGAGAATATTAGAGGGTCGATCAGCTCTCATCATGACAACTGCCTGTCAGACTTCAAATAAAATGTTATTCATCACATGCATCGCAAAACAACAGGTGTGGAGTAACAGTGAAATGCTTACTTACGGGCCCTTCCCAACAATGCAGAGAGAAAGAAAATAGAGAAATAATAGAAAAGTAAAACAGGTATTAATAAAAGCACCATTGGCAGCGATTCAGCTGTGAGTCTTTCTGGGTAAGTCTCTAAGAGCTTTCCACACCTGGATTGTGCAACATTTGCCCATTATTCTTTTCAAAATTCTTAAAGCTCTATCAAATTGGTTGTTGATCATTGCTAGACAACCATTTTCAGGTCTTGCCATAGATTTTCAAGCAGATTTAAGTCAAAACTGTAACTCAGCACTCAGAAACATTCACTGTCTTTGTGGTAAGAACTCCAGTGTAGATTTGACCTTGTGTTTTAGGTTATTGTCCTGCTGAAAGGTGAATTAATCTCCCAGTGTCTGGTGGAAAGCAGACTGAACCAGGTTTTCCTCTGGGATTTTGCCAGTGCTTAGCTACATTCCGTTTCTTTTTTATCCTGAAAAACTCCCCAGTCCTTAATGATTACAAGCATACCCATGGCATGATGCAGCCACCACTATGCTTGAAAATTTGCCCCAAACATAACACTTTGTATTGAAAAGGTTAATTGCTTTGCCACAATTTTTGCAGTATTACTTTAGTGCCTTGTTTCAAACAGAATGCATGTTTTGGAATAGTTTTATTCTGTACAGGCTTCCTTCTTTTCACTCTGTCATTTAGGTTACTATTGTGGAGTAACTACAATGTTGTTGATCCATCCTCAGTTTTCTCCTATCACAGCCATTAAACTACAGTATGTAACTGTTCTAAAGTCACCATTGGCCTCATGGTAAAATCCCTGAGCAGCAAGTGAGTTAGGAAGGACGACTGTATCTTTGCAGTGACTGGGTGTATTAATACACCATCCAAAAATGTAATTAATAACTTCACCATGCTCAAAGGGATATTCAATGTCAGTTTTTTTGTACCCATCTACCAATAGGTGCCCTTCATTGCGGGGCATTGAAAACTCCCTGGTCTTTGTGGTTGAATCTGTGTTTGAAATTCACTGCTCGACTGAGGGACCTTACAGATAATTGTATGTGTGGGGTACAGAGATAATGTAGTCATTCAAAAAATCATGTTAAACACCATTATTGCACACAGAGTGAGTCCATGCAACTTATTATGTGACGACTTGTTAAGCAAATGTTTATTTATTTAGGCTTGCCATCACAAAGGGGTAGAGTACATATTGAATGGAGAGATTTCAGCTTTTCATTTCTAATTAATTGGGGAATTTTCAATAAACATAATTCCTCTTTGACATTATGGGGTATTGTGTGTAGGCCAGTGACAAAAAATATGCACTACCCTCTGTAGCGCCTTGCGGTCAGATGCCAAGCAGTTGCCATACCAAGTGGTGATGCAGCCAGGCAAGATGCTCTCAAAGGTGCAAGTGTAGAACTTTTTGAGGATCTGAGGGCCCATGCCAAATCTTTTCAGCCTCCTGAGGGTTAAGAGGCATTGTCGTGCCCTCTTCACGACTGTGCTGGTGTATTTGGACCATGACAGGTCCTTAGTGATGTGGACACCCGCTCCACTTAAGCCCTGTCGATATGTGTGCTCGGCACTCCGTTTCCTGTAGTCCACGATCAGCTCCTTTGTCTTGCTGACATTGAGGGAGAGGTTGTTGTCCTGGCCCCACACTGCCAGATCTCTGACCTCCTCCATATAGGCTGATCAGGCCTACCACCGTCATGTCATCAGAAAACTTAATGATGGTGTTGGAGTTGTGCACGGCCACGCAGTCGTGGGTGAACAGGGAGTACAGGAGGGGACTAAGCACACACCCCTGAGGGGCCCCCGTGTTGAGGGTCAGCGTGGCGGATGTGTTGTTGCCTAACCTCACCACATGCGGACATCCAGTCAGGAAGTCCAGGATCCAGTTGCAGAGGGAGGCGTTCAGTCCCAGGGTCCTTAGCTTAGTGATGAGCTTGGAGGGCACTATGGTGTTGAACGCTGAGCTGTAGTCAATGACTTGTGTGGCTCCTTTATATTGCCTCAACCAATGCCTCAATACAACCACTAATGATCCAGTCATGCTGTGTAGAGACCCAGGGAGGCAGGGAGGGACAATGTCACATAGAACCAGGGAAGCAGAGAGAGACAACACACAACGTTGGGAGGAATTAACTCCCGATATGACTCACCATTCCACAGGTTCCAGGTCCCAGGCAGAGCGCTATAATATGATACGCTGCTGCCTGCAAATTAAATAAGATGATGTATGTCACTGCTGCTTATCTACATGTTATGTCTCATCCCCCACTCTGTGATGTTACACAGAACTGAGATGATGTATGCTGTTAAACAAACCCTGGAACACAGTGCTGCTACTGCCCAGCCTATTGCACAAGACTGCTACCACAGAGAGATATCGCTGAAGACCTTACAAAACCCCACACATACACATCTACACGTACACACACACCTCATCCTGTACACATAACAAATACTGTACGTACACACATTACGCTCTAACAAACTCATATGCACGAGTCCACACACTCACACCCACCTCACCCCGCCATGACCAAGGAAAGTTCCTGGGCCATGACCAGGACGTTATTAACTTTTCATGTCAAACAAGATAACTTTTGTAAGACCGCCAAGCTCAATTAAATAATACTACTATTTGGTCTTTGAAACCAGCAGTCATTTTCTTTCCCATTGAATCATTAAGGAGCTTCCTACAGCTTCCTGTATCTCTGTAATGTATTGTGCCTCAGTGTTGGTCTGAAAGACAGAGACTGAAGGCCTCCCCCGGAGCTATTTCTCTCCCTTCAGACAAACTGAGCTATAGTTTCCTCAAACAAAGAAACACGCAATAACCAAAGCCGTAACAATGTACATGTTGGCATCAACAGTTCCATGTTAATGAAACTGGCACACATTTTTGGGGGCAAATATGGAGATATAATTAGCTGAGCTGTGTTTATTGGAGTAGGAGCAAATTGCTCCTACAGAGCAGAGATACTGACCTAAGGTCAGTTTAGGATTTATTCTTCTTCCTGGGGTTAAGCTCATGTTTTGGGAAGGGTGAACTGATCCTAGGTCTGAGTCTAGTGTGTTCTCCAACCCGGAGCTCTTTGTATCTGTGGTTCTGGTGTGGACGTGTTAGTGTGGAAACATGGCAGAGATGGTTGAGATGTCTGGATCAGGTATGTGTTCTTTGGTCGGTCTCCAACTGCTGGGCTGGATGTGCTGCTGCTCTGCTCTACAGAAAACACTTAACACACACCCAGGGCAACGTGAAGCTAGTCCAAACAACCTTTAATACTAGGGAGGAATGGAGTAAAGATACGTGATGGGGGGGATAACAACAGAGTAGAAGGAATATTAACATCATATATGATGTTAATACACATTATATGATGAAATGTTGGACTTGAGTCATATGATTGATTCAGGGTTCCATGGCCATCTGGATAGCAGAAGATTGTCTTGACTATATGTCAGCTGCCTCCACATCCCAACCCACACAAGCAGATGTCTCTTTCTCAACTTCCTGAATTTCCAAAGTGCTCTTGACGCGATTGCTTTTCTGCATTTCAGGTATGTCTTGGTTCATCCTTTAAACATGCCCTGGATTTCAACAAACGCAGTAGCTACAGAAAAACTAACTCTTTCTCTAAGTCAGCCAAAAATAGTTCATGACATTCCCTCCCTGGTTAAGAAAAGACCAACTCGAAGAAAAACTTCAGCTTTCTCTCTCCTTTTAGTCTCAACCCCCTCTATATAGTGCATTCGGAATGTATTCAGACCCCTTCCCTTTTTCCACATTTTGTAATGTTACAGCCTTATTCTAAAATCGATACAATATTTTTTTTTCGTCATCAATCTACACACAATACCCATAATGACGAAGCAAAAAACTAGTTTTTAGAACCTTTTGCTAATTTATAACAAAAATAAAAAACTGAAATACTTTACTTACATAAGTATTCAGACCCTTTGCTATGCGACTCGAAATTGAGCTCAGGTGCATCCTGTTTCCATTGATCATCCTTGAAATGTTTCTACAACTTGATTAGAGTCCACCTGTGGTAAATGTAATTTATTGGACATGATTTGGAAGGCACACACCTGTCTATATAAGGTCCCACAGTTGACCGTGCATGTCAGAGCAAAAACCAAGCCATGAGGTCGAAGGAATTGTCCGTAGAGCTCCGAGACACGATTGTGTCGAGGCACAGATCTGGGGAAGGGTACCAAAACATTTCTGCAGCATTGAAGGTACCCAAGAACACAGTGGACTCCATCACTGTTAAATGGAAGAAGTTTGGAACCACCAAGACTCTTCCTAGAGCTGGCCACCCGGCCAAACTGAGGAATCGGGGGAGAAGGGCCTTGGTCAGGGAGGTGACCAAGAACCTGATGGTCACTCTGACAGAGCTCCAGAGTTCCTCGGTGGAGATGGGAGAACCTCCAAGAAGGACAACCATCTCTGCAGCACTCCACCAATCAGGCCTTTATGGTAGAGTGGCCAGATGGAAGCCACTCCTCAGTAAAAGGCATATGACGGCCCGCTTGGAGTTTGAGTGGCCAGCCAGAGCCTGGACTTTAACCCAATCGAACATCTCTGGAGAGACCTGAAAATAGCTGTGCAGCGACGCTCCCCAACCAACCTGACAGAACTTGAGAGGATCTGCAGAGAAGATCACATGTAGTCCCGTGTAGCTCAGTTGGTAGAGCATGGCGTTTGCAACGCCAGGGTTGTGGGTTCGATTCCCACGGGGGGCCAGTATGAAAATGTATGCACTCACTAACTGTAAGTCGCTCTGGATAAGAGCGTCTGCTAAATGAATTTTAAAAAATTAAAAATAATTGGAGAAAGTCCCCAAGACGACTCGAGGCTGTAATCGCTGCCAAAGGTGCTTCAACAAAGTACTGAGTAAAGGGTCTGAATACTTATGTAAATGTAATATTTCCATTTGTATTTTTAATACATTTTCAAAAAACCTGTTTCTGATTTGTCATTATGGGGTATTGTGTGTAGATTGATGAGGGGAAAAAACAATTTAATCAATTTTAGAATAAGGCTGTAACGTAACAAAATGTGGAAAAAGGGAAGGGGTCTGAATACTTTCCAAATGCACTGTATATCTTTAGATGGGGCCCACTGGGCACAGACGTCAATTCAACATCTATTCCACGTTGGTTCCAGGTAATTTCATTAAAATTACGTGGAAACAACATTGATTTAACCAGTGTGTGCCAAGTGGGAGGAGGTCACCAGGGCGAATAAAAACGCAGACAAAACTTATCTTTTGATTATTTCTGGATTCTGGGTATACAGGCATGATGATGGATTTTTGGCCTCCTAAATATGACAATAAAAATACTGACTGGAGCCTTGTCAGAAAATCGAATCAAATTGTATTTGTCAAATGTGCCGAATACAACGGTGGTAGACTTTACTGTGAAATGCTTTCTTACAAGCCCTTCCCTACAATGCAGAGTTTAAAAAATATATAAATAAAACATTTAAATAGTAACACAAGAGGAATAAAATACACAATAATTAAGCTAGAAACAGGGAGTACCAGTACCAGATCAATGTGCAAGTGTATGACGTATTTGAGGTAGATATGTACATGAAGGCAGGGTAAAGTGACTAGGCATCCGGATTTATAATAATATGAGTAAAATCAAGAACAGAGTAGCAGCAGCATATGATGAGTGTGAAAGTGTTTGTGCGTATGTAGTGAATGTGTGTGGGTTTTGTGTGAGAGTGTCAGTGTAGTGTGTGTGTGTGTGTGTGTGTGTATAGTCTACAATAATAACCCAACACTACCCCAACCTACCAGGAGAACATAGCTTTCATAGGCCCAGAGAGGAAGAGCAAGGAAATAGTCATTTCAGAGCAGTCGTTTAGGACGTATAACCCACCCTAACCCCGAAAATGACTCCTGAGTTTAAGTCTCATCCTTCTTCCAAGCAAAGTCATGAATGTGTAATAAAACGAGGGACTATTTAATTCCTTCAGATCAGGATGCCAGACCAGACAGAATTTGAGAAATATGCTAATGTACACTGAACAAAAATATAAAAGCAACATGTAGAGTGTTGGTCCCATGTTTCATGAGCTGTAAATAAAAGATCCCAGAAATGTTCCATACGCACAAAAAGCTTATTTCTCTGAACATTTGCCAAGATAATCCATCCAACTGACAAGTGTGGCATATCAAGAAGCAGATTCAACAGCATGATCATTACAACGATGCCCCTTGTGATGGGGACAATAAAAGGTCACTCTAAAATGTGCAGTTTTGTAACACAATACAATGCCACAGATGTCTCAAGTTTTGAGGGAGCGTGCAATTGGCATGCTGACTGCAGGAATGTCCACCAAAGCTGTTGCCAGAGAATTGAATGTTCATTTCTACCATAGGCCGCCTCCAACATCGTTTTAGAGAATGTGGCAGTACGTCCAACCGGCATCACAACTGCAGACCACGTGTATTGCGCCGTGTGGGCGAGTGGTTTGCTGATGTCAACGTTGTAAACAGAGCGCCCCATGGAGGCAGTGGGGTTATGGTATGGGCAGGCATAAGCTACGGACAACAAACACAATTGCATTTTATCGCTGGCAATTTGAATGCACAAAAATACCGTGACGAGATCCTAAGGCCCATTTTTGTAAAGATATCTGTGACCAGCAGATGCATTGTCTGTATTCCCAGTCAAATCCATAGATTAGGGCCTGATGAATTTATTTCAATTGACTGATTTCCTCATATGAACTGTAACTCAGTCAAATCTTTGAAATGGTGGCATGTTGCGTTTATATTTTTGTTCAGTATACTTGCAAATGGGAGGTAATAAATAATTGAATCTGTTACCCATGCCTAAAGTGATGTGATTTTAATTCCCTGTCTATTTTCCTACTCTGAACCCCAAAATGTCTGTCAGTGTCAGGCCAGTTGCACTTCCTCCCTGAGGGCATTAGGGTCTCTGCATCTAACTGTGTTGCTATGGGGATGAAAGCCATAGTGAATGGCTCCAGATGCTTCTGTCCCTCTCTCTCCCAAATCCAGTTATTGGCCGCTAATGATAATAGTGCTGGGTCAGTGAGGGGAAATTGCAGGGTTTATCTGTCCTGGTGGGCAGACAGTGGTGATATGAGGACTATTGCATTAATAATGCAAGAGGATCCTGCCCTGGTGGATTGATTTACGGTGGGAATGAGCAACAGGTGCGCTATGATTGTTGACTTTTTTTACTTTTTGATATTACTGGTACAATCTTGAAGCGCCACAGTGCTATGGTTTAGGCAGAGACAAGCTGTAGAAAATTACTTTGAAATCTCAAGAAGTGGAACACACGCAAACCTCACACCAAAATAACTTCTCTCTGTGTCTCTCTGTAGGTATCTCCATGCCCATCCCTGTCCTAGGCCTGCGGGACCACACCAAGGTATTTAAAGATGGCAGCTGCCTGCTGACAGACGACAGTTTCGTTCTGGTGGGCTCCTTCGTGGCCTTCTTCATCCCCCTCACCATCATGGTGGTCACCTACTTCCTCACCATCAGCGCCCTGCAGAACGAGGCTACCCTCTGCCTGGACCAGCTGGTGCCCCGGCCCAAGTGGAGCACCACCCTGACCCTGGGCTTCTTCCCACAGTCCTCGCTCTCCTCAGAGAAGCTCTTCTTCAGGCGTTCGCTCAGCCGTGACACAGGAGGGGTGGGAGGAGGAGTCGGCGGGGCCGGGGTGGACCCGCGGTACGGGCGTCGTACAATGCAGTCAATCAGCAATGAGCAGAAGGCCACCAAGGTCCTGGGTGTGGTCTTCTTCCTGTTCGTGGTCATGTGGTGTCCTTTCTTCATCACCAACGTGCTGGCAGTGGTGTGCGACCCCGTGAACTGTGATCCACGGGTGATGGGGGGGCTGCTGAATGTGTTCGTGTGGGTGGGATACCTCTCCTCAGCCGTCAACCCTCTGGTATACACTCTGTTCAACAAGACGTACCGTGCAGCCTTCTCCCGCTATGTACGCTGCCAGTACAGCCCAGAGAGGAAGCCTCTGCAGCTCATGTTGGTTAACACCATCCCTCCACTGGCCTATAACTCCACCCACCTGCCCCTGGAGGAAATGGGTTCCCTCAGGAATGGGGCCCAAAGTGGTGGAGGACCCAGGGACTCCTTACGAGCCCTGGTAAGGACCAAATCAAACTCAGACAACGACAAGGCACCCAGGGACCAAGATGAGAGCATCAGCTGTGTGTGAGCCTGTAAGGACTGAATCTCCCATAATCCTAGTGAGATGTGCAGGGTTTTGATCACAATCTCGCCTTGTTTTGGGAGGGAAACCTTTGGAAAGGGGGTTCCTGTGCTGGAACATGCTCAGTAGCTCTGTGGTGAGACTCATGCCAGAGAGGAATACGCAAAGCGAGAGGGTCCACTCCCGTCAAAATCTGTCCACGCGTGAATACAGCGATAAGCTGTAGGAAGCAGGAAGTACAGCGAGAGGAAAAGACACAGCCTGCCTCACAAACACTTAAACTAGTAACACCAGAAGAGAACAACTGAGCTAATGCTAAATTATCAGCAACAGCCAGGGGGTACGAGGGGATACATTTCCCCAAATATTTTCATACACCTAGCTTGGGTACCAGTCTGTTTAGCTAACATTCCACTCCTTGTGTGCCAAAGATGTTTCACAATGACACGTCAAGGAGTGGAATGTTAACCAAACGTACTGGTACCTAAGCTATCATACACCATATACAAATATATATTTGTGTATATACATTGTGCCCGTCCATAAATAAATGTGGGTTTTTGTTGTCATTACCTGAAGAGACAGAGCACATTTTTGTGTTTTCTTGTGTTTCCTTCATGCAGTATAAAAATACAGAAATGTGTACTGGTGGGATGTAGGCTAATGAAGATGTATATGTTGAGAGATTCCTAGGCATAGCTCAGGGGGCTAAAGGACCTTCCTTGTAAAGGCGTGGGACTCATTTGCACTAAGTGTTGTTGTACCTATGATTGATGTGATCTGTTGTTATAAACCCTCCCACTTTTTCATAGGGAACCCACCATCGCCACTCTACCACCAGGTCCTCTGATCTCAACCCTACTTAAGCATAGAACTGATGCTTCTTTTATAAACATAGACAATGTTGATGTTGCCTGGGTAACCACTTCTAACTCCAGCGGAGAGAGTTCTGTGTATTTGATGGTGTCCATTTTTTCTCTTGACACAAATGAGAATTTCTTTTTCCAATCAAAGTCAAATAGAAATTGAAGCCTTTATGAGTGTGTGGTGGTCATTTTAGTGTGTATGTCTGACTGGTCAAAGCGGACCTGTTTTTTAACTGTAGACCAAGGAGAAGCAAAGTGTCTAAGTGTGTGGGCGATGTTCATTTTCTTCACATAAAAACGAACATATCATTTAGGAGTTTTATCCCCCAACACTAAGGGGATAAAACTTGTTGTTCAATAACACTTATGCACGCACATTCAAACAGACGCACACACGTGCACACACACACACCCTAATTGCTTGTCCTGTTTGAGTGCTTGTTTGGGTGCATGTCTGTTCAAGTGTCTTATAGCGTAAATGAGATAATGATGATGATGATAATCATTAATGTATGAGAATCCTATCCATGAAGGTAGTGTGTGGGGGCATGAAATGCCAGTCCTCAATGGCTGCTATGTATTAGAATTATTAAAGCACCACACACACACATACACCATTCACTGTCATCATTACCTATCTCTAAACCCAGCTGTCATGCTCCCCGATCCCTCTTTATTGAAATTACCCAACTTACCACTAAATTATTCATGAAGGCCATCAGCTCTGATCCTTTTAACTTCTTCACCATTTAAAACCATACCTGGGTGATCCATCATGATTTAGAAATGGGTAATTAGCCAGGAAGAAAAAAGCAAATGTCACTGGGATCATGAGTATATTCTCACAGGGAAATAATAAAAAAGCCCAATTAACACAAGTTGAAGCCTAACATAACTACATAACATATACATTAATAACAACAAAGGCAATTCCCAGCCTGTAGACTGGGGCCAGATGGTCCTCCCTGTCTTACATCATGACATCATGGTAACGGCCACCTAAGGTAATGTTAAGAGGGGTAAAAGAAGGGGCTGCAGGGGTTTAATTTAGGTCACATTATTTAAATAATTATTCTGGAATCCCTTCAATAGCTGGGTGGGGAGAAGGGATGGATTAATTAGAAATATGAGGAGAGAGGGAAAGAGAGAGGAGAAAGAGTACGGTAGGCTCCTATCCCAGTCTCTGTGGTTTCTTTTAGTGACTGAGCTTGTGTCAGTCTATGAAATGATTAAGTGAGGAAGTAAGAAAGAGTGGGACTGATTAAGAATGGGGAGAAAGGAGCGTAGGAGACCTAGAGAAACTGAAAATGGGAAAACAAGACAGTCAGTGGGATGGAGGGAAGAATGAGAGAGAGAGAGAGAGAGAGAGAGAGAGAGAGAGAGAGAGAGAGAGAGAGAGAGAGAGAGAGAGAGAGAGAGAGAGAGAGAGAGAGAGAGAGAGAGAGAGAGAGAGAGAGAGAGAAAGAGAGAGAGAGATGCGGTCAGAGTGCTGGCTACTGTGACCCTAGTGTCAATCATTATGGCAGGTGATGCTTTTTTAAACAAGGCTCAGGTGTTTATCCTTTACTTCAATAAGCCTTTGAAAATGTTCTCACAGAGGATAAATAATTATTGTTTCTATAAAGGGCTTTGATCTCTAATTCATCTCATTCAAGCTGTTTTCCTGAAAACAGTTTTTGTGTATTTGGCTTGGATATTCAAAGCAGCATAGCAGTTTAATCGATTCCTTTTAATCTCTTGCCATAGACAAATGTGTTTACTTTAGTATCAATTAAAAGTGAAAACAAACTGAAATGAAAAAGAAATACTCATATAAAGTGCTTGGAGTAGGTATTAATATCAGTATGGATTTTATGCTGAAAAAATATCAATATGCATTTTAATACACCTCAATGAGCAATGTTCAATCTCAGCAATAAAATATAACTGAAAAACAGAGTGGCATTTCAAACAGTAACAAACGGAAACATTTCAGACCAAATTCGTAGTGCCATTTACAGTATTGGTAGGAATTTCAGTCACTTCGCACTCTCTACGCATGGCACATATCTTGAGTTCCACGGCTGTCATAATAAGAACAATTTAATACCCACTTCACTCTCTGGCCTATGGCAGTCATTGACCGGCAGTCCTACATCATGAGGTGGTATTCAATGAGGCACACAGTACTTGAATGTAGGCTAACCACCAAGCTTTGCACAAGCCAAGCCATAAACAAACATCAAACCTGCAGACAACATGGGGTGTCAAGTCAATACGTTTGTGCCTTCATTCAGAGAAAGAGTCTGTCTATTGAAGGGATTTGTTGTGCTATGACTATGCTGTCTAAGATCTGATGGGTCGCTGACGAAGGCACAGCATCTCAATGTGGTAACAACCAATGAAGTAATTGTCAGCAGTGGGCAGTTTCATTGTTTGGTTACAACTTCAAGGGAGTGCGTGCGAGTTTGCAGACACACAGAACTCGGGACACACCACACACACACACAACCACACACACACACACACAAACACACCACAGTCAATTTATTAGGTAATTTGTGTCTTTGTCAGGGAGGTAATGTAACACAAACCTTTAATCAGGCAAGTGTGTTTCACTCTAATGTTTTCAGTGCTCAACAGAGAAGAGGAGCATCACTTTATCCACACATGGTTACTAAGAGAAGAAAAACAGTAAAGATTCAAAGATCCATTGGATGCTTTTCAGAAAGCAAAACAGGATAATAATTCCAATGTGCTTACATGTATAATGCTTTTACACCTTCAGAAACACAATTTATGTCTGGTATCCAGTGTACCCAGTATTAATACAATATGTACTATACAGTATCTCCAGTTGAACATCTAGGGAACCATTTGACATACAAATAATGCACTTTGGCTAAGTAGTAGTGGAGGTATGCAAAATTGCTATAACCGTTAAGGTAGAGCAGAGCTGGGGAGAGTCTTACAATGCTGTCATTGCTCCAAGGTCTCTCCGTATAAGCTAGTGAGAAGCCCAGCTCCATTCCAGTGACAGACTTAAATGTCTAGAGTTTTATGAGCCCAGAGGCTATCATCAGATACCCACAGGCTATCATCAGAAATCTGACAGGTTATTCTCTACCCTATACACTACCGGTCAAAAGTTTTAGAACACCTACTCATTCAAGGGTTTTTCTTAATTTTTTACCATTTTCTACATTGTAGAATAATCATGAAGACATCAAAACTATGAAATAACACATATGGAATCATGTAGTAACCAGAAAAGTTTTAAACAAATCAAGATATATTTGATCATTGAGATTCTTCAAATAGCCACCCTTTGCCTTGATGACAGCTTTGCACACTCTTGGCATTCTCTCAACCAGCTTCACCTGTGATGGGTTCGGATTTCTAAACTTTAAATATTGTTAATCATCAGTTATACTAGAGACATGAGGAGTGCCATAGTCTGGTTTATACACCAGAAGTTAATGGTTACCTGTAGGAGGAATGTATATGGTGGGGTCAATTAAGGTTGGATAGGAGCCAGGGGGCTCTGGAATGTACTGATTAAAAGAGAGGCAATCACATGATTACAGTTATTGATAAGGGTGGAGAGCTGTGGATTAGTGAGGAATGGGGTTGAGGTCAGGTCAGGTCACATTGAGGGAGAAGAAACAGTTTATTACCCACATCACTTAACTTCCTGCCTAGCAATGAAGATGTAATGTTTAGAGGGAAGGAGGAGTTCACCTAAATTGGATTATATATATATATATATATATATATATATATATATATATAGTAAATGTGTTGGTTGGAACATGTTTTTTGTCTTATGCAGCTGCGGGACCCAGTGGGTGAATAAACTTGGTTGAGCTTCACTAATCGTCCGTGAGTTTTACTCGGTTTGTTTAGAACCTAACACCTGGAATGCTTTTCCAACAGTCTTGAAGGAGTTCCCACATATGCTGAGCACTTGTTGGCTGCTTTTCCTTCACTCTGCGGTCTGACTCATCCCAAACCATTTCAATTTGGTTGAGGTTGGGGGATTGTGGAGGCCAGGTCATCTGATGCAGCACTCCATCACTCTCCTTCGTGGTCAAATAGCCCTTACACAGCCTGGAGGTGTGTTGGGTCATTGTCCTGTTGAAAAACAAATGATAGTCCCACTAAGCCCAAACCAGATGGGATGGCGTATCGCTGCAGAATGCTGTGGTAGCCATGCTGGTTAAGTGTGCCTTGAATTCTAAATAAATCACAGACAGTGTCACCAGCAAAGCACCCCCACACCATAACACCTCCTCCTCCATGCTTTACGGTGGAAAATACACATGCGGAGATCATCCGTTCACCCATACCGCGTCTCACGAAGACACGGCGGTTGGAACCAAAAATCTCCAATATGGACTCCAGACCAAAGGACAAATGTCCACTGGTCTAATGTAAATTGCTCGTGTTTCTTGGCCCAAGCAAGTCTCTTCTTATTATTGGTGTCCTTTAGTAGTGGTTTCTTTACAGCAATGCGACCATGAAGGCCTGATTCACACAGTCTCCTCTGAACAGTTGATGTTGAGATGTGTCTGTTACTTGAACTCTGTGAAGCATTTATTTGGGCTGCAATTTCTGAGGCTGGTAACTCTAATGAACTTATCCTCTGCAGCAGAGGTAACTCTGGGTCTTCCATTCCTGTGGCAGTCCTCATGAGAGCCAGTTTCATCATAGCGCTTGATGGTTTTTACGACTGCACTTACGTTACGTTATAGTCATTTAGCAGACGCTCTTATCCATAGCGACTTACAAGAGCAATTAGGGTTAAGTGCCTTGCTCAAGGACACATCGGCTTGGGGATTCGATCCAGCGACCTTTTGGTTACAGGCCCAACGCTCTTAACTGCTAGGTTCCTGAAATTGTCTGTATTGACTGACCTTCATGTCTTAAAGTAATGATGGACTGTTGTTTCTCTTTGCTTATTTGAGCTGTTCTTGCTGTAATATGGACTTGGTCTTTTACCAGATAGGGCTATCTTCTACCTTGTCACAACACAACTGAACGCATTAAGAAGGAAAGAAATTCCACAAATTAACTTTTAAGAAGGCACACTTGTTAATTGAAATGCATTCCAGGTGACTACCTCATGAAGCTGGTTGAGAGAATGCCAAGAGTATGCAAAGCTGTCATCAAGGCAAAGGGTTACTATTGAAGAATCTCAAATATAAAATATATTTAGATTTGTTTAACACTTTTTTGGTTACTACATGATTCCATATGTGTTATTTCATAGTTTTGATATCTTCACTATTATTCTACAATGTAGAAAATAGTAAAAATAAAGAAAAACGCTTGAATGAGTAGGTGTTCTAAAACTTTTGACCGGTAGTGTATGTTTTGATACTCTGAATGCTCTATTCACAGCAGTGTTACACAGCTGGTGGGTCACAGCTAGTTCCAGCCTCTGTAACAGCTAAAGTCTGGGGGATATATTCCTATAATTTTTTTTATTTATCAGGACATTTTAAAAGTAATTGAGAAGGAGGGTTGCAGCTTAAACGGTTTAGGAGACCCTGCTGTATGGGGTGTTTCTTAACCAGGCCAGTATTTCAGGAGAAGGACAGTTTTTTACTTGTTTCAGATGTGAATATTTTACTTATGTGCAACCACAATGCTTAAAGACGTCCTCCACCGATTGTTGAACTTTTCCAGCTGAAAAGCGATATCCCAAGTATAAATACAATAAAGTACACACACTAAAGGGTAAACAAATATGTTTTTTTTGCAAAATAGTGTTTTTTAGACACGACTGCAATCTTCAATGAGTAGGGCATTCAAGGAGTTGACCTGATGGGAATCTGTGATGTCATCGGCCTTCCCCCTTGCGTGAGGAACAATAGACAACAAAAGAGGAAAGGCCCACCTCCTCCCATTTGTGCCATGTCATCCCTGGACCACCTATTGAGATGTCTTTTTTCTAAGTAAATCAGGTGTTAAATGAGGTGAAAAAGAGATTGGAGAAGGACTTTAAAGAGTCTCAACTGTTCATCCATAGACCTTCATATCAACATTTATTGAAGTGTTGAATAGTTAATCAAAAGGGAATATGTTCATATATAATTCACATGCTCATCAGATACTTTTATCCAAGGAGAGGATGGTCAACCATAATGAGTTTTCCACAGGTGTGGTCCATCAAAGGCTACAACAACTGAACCAAACAGACACCACAACCACTGAGTGTGAGTCCTAAAGGCATCTGCATACTAGGTTCGGTTTTCTCCTAGCAGAACTCAGCTAGGTGAAGTGAACGTCTGTGCCTCGCATACTCCCTTAAAGACCTTCGCTTGAAAAACAAGAAAAAAGCGGCAATAGTACTGTTTGTCCCTCTTGAGACGTCGTAACCAGTATACACTTCCTCTAAATCAGGGGTGTCAAACGTACGGCCCGCGGGCCGGATCAGGCCCGCAAACGGGTTTAATCCGGCCCGCGAGATGATTTCAAAAAAAAAAAAAAAAAAAAAAAATTACATTTTTTTGTTGTTGTTGTAACGTATAAAAATGCGCTGCAATTTTTCAATTAAATAAACTGCTGTTCCAATTGCGTCCACTGGATGGCGCAATAGCAATTGTGTTAAGCAAGCAAACTGTTTATACCGGGGCAGAGCAAGTAGGTCAAGCACGTGCAGCCAATGAGCTACTTTGTTTTGCCCGCGATATTTATTACGGCTTCTACTTTTAACATTATGTGCTTTGGCACCCTCATTGCCCCAATATGTCTCTGTCAAAAAAGAGAAAAGTGGACGCAGAGTGCAGAGTGTTCCAAGAAAAATGGTCATCCTATTTATTCACGGAATTGAATGGGAAAGCTGTATGTTTGGTGTGTTCAGAGCATGTTGCAGTGCTGAAAGAATATAACCTTCGTCGCCACTATGTGAGTCTTCATGCCGACAAATATGACAACTTTCAAGGACAGCGGAGATGAGAGAAGGTGAATGAACTGTTGGCGGGTCTGAAGAAACAGCAGTCTGTGTTTACTCACAGCCGAGACATCAGTGACGCTGCAGTGAAAGCTAGCTACCTCATTGCTAATGAAATCGCAGTGGCTTCAAAACCATTTAGTGAGGGTGAATTTGTAAAAATATGCATGATGAAGGCAGCGGAGATTGTGTGCCCTGAAAAGCGGCAGGCTTTTGCAAATATCAGCCTGACAAGAAACACAGTTGCAGACAGGATTTCCGATCTTTCAGTGGATTTGGACAGCCAGTTGAAGCAAAAAGTAAAGTCATTTATTGCGTTTTCGGTTGCAATTGATGAAAGCACGGACATTGCAGATGTTGCACAACTGGCCATTTTCATCCGCGGAGTTGATGACACATTGACCGTCACCGAGGAGTTTGTGGAGTTGGTGCCGATGACAGATACAACGACAGCAGCTGATATTTTTACCGCACTCGTCGGCGCGCTGGACAGGGTCGGAGTGGACTGGTCCCGCGCTGTCAGCCTGGCTACAGATGGTGCGCCGTCAATGATCGGGAAAAAAGCAGGCGTTGTGACAAAGTTCAGAGAGAAAGTGCAATCTGCAAATGGAGGACGTGATTTTTTGACTTTTCACTGTATTTTGCACCAGGAGGCTTTGTGTTGCAAGTCATTAAAGATGGATAACGTCATGAAGGTGGTCATCCAAACTGTTAATTTCATCCGATCCAGAAGCCTGAATCACCGTCAGTTTGACAGCCATCTCAGAGAGAAAGACCACATCTATGGCCTGCCATACCACACTGAGGTAAGATGGTTAAGCCGAGGTGCTGTGCTGAGGCGTTTCTTTGATTTACGAGAAGAAATTGAACAGTTCATGGAAGAAAAGGGCAAACCAGTGTTAGAATTTCATTCCGGAGAATGGATGCAGGACCTTGCATTTATGGTGGATGTTACAGAGCACCTGAATAACTTGAACAAACAGCTGCAAGGGCGCAACAAAGTTGTCACGCAGTATTATGACAGCATACGTTCTTACAAGTTGAAGCTGTCATTGTGGGAGACGCAACTTGCCGGTGGTGATGCAGCTCACTTCCCCTGTCTGAAAAATGTGTGCGCGACCCAACATGTGGCAGACATGAAGCGGTTCAAAGATAAAAAAAACGGGACTGTTACGGGAGTTTGAGCAACGCTTTCAGATTTATGTTTATATGTTTTTATGTTGATGTGCTATTGTTTTTAATTGATTTTATTTTATTTGTATATTTAACCTATTCTTGACTCTGTGGTTCTTGCACTTGTTTGGGGAACAGGATTTCATTCTTTTTATCTACATTTCTGCCTGAGAAATGACACCCTGATATAGTTCTGTGATCTGTGAAACAGTTCTGTTAATCACTGAGGCATTGTGTGTTTGTGTGTTCTTTTTCTTTAGAATTTTCAAATAAACTTGACGTGTTTTATGATTAATAGTGATGTTGTGCTTGTACTAGTTTGGACACACTGTCCTCAGGCTCCAGCTTTATGTTGTATGTTGATCGTATTAAAACAAAGAAAACAATCTGAAGTTGTTGTTTTTAAGTTATATATACCATGATCTTTCCCACTTGGGAATAGATTTTCCTCCATGTGGCCCCTGAGCTAAAATGAGTTTGACACCCCTGCTCTAAATAGTCTGAATTAATCAAAGATAACTCAAGAAATCTGTAATTAATTTTGATGTTATTTCAGAGGAGGTCTTAGTCGCACAATTTCACATCTAACTACACTGAACAAAAATATAAGCGCAACATGCAACAATTTCAAAGATTTTACTGAGTTACATTTCATATAAGGAAATCAGTCAATTGAAATACAGTGGCTTGCGAAAGTATTCACCCCACTTGGCATTTTTCCTATTTTGTTGCCTTACAACCTAGAATTAAAATGGATTTTGGGGGGGTTTGTATCATTTGATTTACACATCATGCCTACCACTTTGAAGATGCAAAAACATTTTTTTAATAAGACCAAAAAAAAGAAAACTTGAGCGTGCATAATGAAACATGGGACCAACACTTTACACGTTGCTTTTATATTTTTGTTCAATATAATGTTACGTTCCCCAGCAAGAAAACCAAAAATGTTGCTCAAACAGAAGAGGGAACTAACAAAGAGTCACTGACCAACAACCCAAAAAAAACAGGTGGGGTTTTAGGAGGGGTTCTGAAAGACTCATGGGGTGTCCACTCAAAGTTGACTGCAACAACAACTGGAACCTAAAAGACACCCTCCATGAGTGCCCACTAAATTTGCCCAAGAAGAGGCAAACAAAAGAAAAACCAACACCAAACTTAAAGACAGGAAGCAAACCAAAAAGGTAGAGCAAAACGAAATCAGATAAAGGATTGTTTGTCTAAAAATCTAAATAGGGAGCGTCAACTAAAGGTGTTAACCCTCCGCATCTACAGTATCAAGACAACTGGAGCACTGGGCCAGCCACTCTTAAATAGCACCTGGGCCAGCACAGGTGAAACACCTTCCCACTAATGAGACCAAGCTATACGCCCTCACCTCCTTCAAGTTCCTCTGCGTACACATCACTGACAAACTGAAATGGTCCATCCACAGAGACAGTGTGGTGAAGAAGGCGCAACAGCGCCTCTTCAACCTCAGGATGCTGAAGAAATTTGGCTTGGCACCTAAAACCCTCAAAATACTTTTACAGATGCACAATTGAGAGCATCCTGTCGGGCTGTATCACCGCCTGGTACGGCAACTGCATCGCCCGCAATTGCAGGGCTCTCCAGAGGGTGGTGTGGTCTGCCCAACGCATCACCGGGGGCAACCTACCAGCCCTCCAGGACAGTTACAGCACCCGATGTCACAGGAAGGCCAAAAAGATCATCAAGGACAACAACCACCCGAGCCATTGCCTGTTCACCCCGCTATCATCCAGTACAGGTGCATCAAAGCTGGGAACAAGAGACTGAAAACAGCTTCTATCTCAAGACCATCAGACTGTTAAATAGCCTTCACTAGCACATTAGAGGCTGCTGCCTATATACACAGATTACAAATCACTGGTCACTTTAATAAATGGAGCACTAGTCACTTTAATAATGTTTACATATCTTGCATTACTCATCTCATATGTATATACTGTATTCTATACTATTTTACTGTATCTTAGTCTATGCCGCTCTGACATTGCTCATCCATATATTTATTTATATATTCTTAATTCCATTGCTTTACTTAGATTTGTGTGTATTGGGTATATGTTGTGATATTGTTAGATATTACTTGTTAGATATTACTGCATTGTCGGAGCTAGAACACCTGCAATAACATCTGCTAAACATGTATGTGACCAATAAAATTGGATTTGATTTGATTTCCAACTTCAAAACATAAATGGAAAAAACAAAGCATGTAACAATAAGATGTTTGGTGTAGTATTTCTTAATTGAAAATGTTTTTAATGAAAATGTGTTGTCTCTCGTTGAATGACAAGAAACACTTAATTGAAGAATCTCTACTGTTGAACAATCACAGACAAAGGGGCGTAGACTTTTGCTACCGAACTTCGGCTTGCCTCAATAAGAAATGTTGTGTGCACGAATAGTAGAACCCTTGCTGAAGCGCAAACAAACAAAAACGTCACTAAATGTCGTCATAATATATGCACAAGCTGTTTCGAACTGTTTCTGATGTGAGGCATGCGGACACCTTAAGTGGTTTAAAAGATTAAACAGGCTTCCTCTGTCCTTGTCCCCTTTCCTCCAGCTTCACTGACCTGAAACCCCAGCCTGAGAGAACGCATTATGGAGGATGACGCTTGTTTGTTTTTTAAACACACACAAACATAAACAACACAACCACCACACCCGATACACACCACAACATGCCCACACCTGTCCATGAACGTATCAAAACACACAGTAGCCTCCCCATTCAATAAACATACAGTGGGGAGAACAAGTATTTGATACACTGCCGATTTTGCAGGTTTTCCTACTTACAAAGCATGTAGAGGTCTGTAATTTTTATCATAGGTACACTTCAACTGTGAGAGACGGAATCCAGAAAATCACATTGTATGATTTTTAAGTAATTAATTTGCATTTTATTTTTAATTTGCATGACATAAGTATTTGACACATCAGAAAAGCAGAACTTAATATTTCGTACAGAAACCTTTGTTTGCAATTACAGAGATCATACGTTTCCTGTAGGTCTTGACCAGGTTTGCAAACACTGCAGCAGGGATTTTGGCCCACTCCTCCATACAGACCTTCTCCAGGTCCTTCAGGTTTCGGGGCTGTCGCTGGGCAATACGGACTTTCAGCACCCTCCAAAGATTTTCTATTGGGTTCAGGTCTGGAGACTGGCTAGGCCACTCCAGGACCTTGAGATGCTTCTTACGGAGCCACTCCTTAGTTGCCCTGGCTGTGTGTTTCGGGTCGTTGTCATGCTGGAAAACCCAGCCACGACCCATCTTCAATGCTCTTACTGAGGGAAGGAGGTTGTTGGCCAAGATCTCGTGATACATTGCCCCATCCATCCTCCCCTCAATATGGTGCAGTCGTCCTGTCCCCTTTGCAGAAAAGCATCCCCAAAGAATGATGTTTCCACCTCCATTCTTCACGGTTGGGATGGTGTTCTTGGGGTTGTACTCATCCTTCTTCTTCCTCCAAACACGGCGAGTGGAGTTTAGACCAAAAAGCTCTATTTTTGTCTCATCAGACCACATGACCTTCTCCCATTCCTCCTCTGGATCATCCAGATGGTCATTGGCAAACTTCAGACGGGCCTGGACATGTGCTGGCTTGAGCAGGGGGACCTTGTGTGCGCTGCAGGATTTTAATCCATGACGGCGTAGTGTGTTACTAATGGTTTTCTTTGAGACTGTGGTCCCAGCTCTCTTCAGGTCATTGACCAGGTCCTGCCGTGTAGTTCTGGGCTGATCCCTCACCTTCCTCATGATCATTGATGCCCCACGAGGTGAGATCTTGCATGGAGCCCCAGACCGAGGGTGATTGACCGTCATCTTGAACTTCTTCCATTTTCTAATAATTGCGCCAACAGTTGTTGCCTTCTCACCAAGCTGCTTGCCTATTGTCCTGTAGCCCATCCCAGCCTTGTGCAGGTCTACAATTTTATTCCTGATGTCCTTACACAGCTCTCTGGTCTTGGCCATTGTGGAGAGGTTGGAGTCTGTTTGATTGAGTGTGTGGACAGGTGTCTTTTATGCAGGTAACGAGTTCAAACAGGTGCAGTTAATACAGGTAATGAGTGGAGAACAGGAGGGCTTCTTAAAGAAAAACGAACAGGTCTGTGAGAGCCGGAATTCTTACTGGTTGGTAGGTGATCAAATACTTATGTCATGCAATAAAATGCAAATGAATTACTTAAAAATCATACAATGTGATTTTCTGGATTTTTGTTTTAGATTCCGTCTCTCACAGTTGAAGTGTACCTATGATATAAATTACAGACCTCTACATGCTTTGTAAGTAGGAAAACCTGCAAAATCGGGAGTGTATCAAATACTTGTTCTCCCCACTGTATACATATCATTTTCAAACATGATTATGTGTGTTGGAAACTGTCACACTCCTCAAGATGGATGTAAGGTTTCCAGATTTGATCAAACATGACTTTTGTTGCTTAATTTGATAAAAAACTAAATCTAATTGAATGTAAACTACATAGTTCAGCCCTCCAGTACATTACAGTACTCCCGAGTGGCGCAGTGGTCTAAGGCACTGCATCTCAGTGCTTGAGGTGTCACTACAGACCCCCTGGTTCGATTCCAGGCTGTATCAAAACCGGCCGTGATTGGGAGTCCCATAGGGCGGCGCACAATTGGCCCAGCGTCGTCCGCATTTGGCCGGTGTAGGCCGTCATTGTAAATAAGAATTTGTTCTTAACTGACTTGCCTAGTTAAATAAAGGTAAAATTAAAATAAATAAATAAATAAAAAATATTGAAAGTGAGTATGATGCTTTCCAATTGATAGCTATAGATGTTTTCTGCAGAAATTGGACCTAAGTTACAAAACTTTATTTGATATTGGTCACCAATATTTACATTTCCCAACAGACATAATTGTGGCGATGGATGGATATAAATTCCTAGACACAATGATGTGATAGCACAGACATTATCCCAAAATGGTGTCAGTTCGTCACACGTGGCTTTAGATCCAAACAGTGGTGGAAAAAGTACCCAATTGTCATACTTGAGTAAAAGTAAAGATACCTTAATAGAAAATGACTCAAGTACAGTGGCTTGCGAAAGTATTCACCCCCGTTGGCAATTTTCCTATTTTGTTGCCTTACAACCTGGAAATAAAATTGATTTTTGGGGGGTTTGTATCATTTGATTTACACAACATGCCTACCACTTTGAAGATGCCAAATATTTTTTTATTGTGAAACAAACAAGAAATAAGACAAAAAAAACTGAAAACCTGAGCGTGCATAACTATTATTTTTTTAATTTCACTTCACCAATTTGGACTATTTTGTGTATGCCCATTACATGAAATCCAAATAAAAATCAATTTAAATTACAGGTTGTAATGCAACAAAATAGGAAAAATGCCAAGGGGGATGAATACTTTTGCAAGGCACTGTAAAAGTGAAAGTCACCAGTAAAATACTACTTGAGTAAAAGTTTACAAGTATTTGGTTTTAAATATACTTAAGCATCAAAAGGAAATGTAATTGCAAAAATATACTTAAGTATCAAAAGTATTTATTTACGGATAGCCAGGGGCACACTACAACACGCAGACATCATTTACAAATGAAGCATTAGTGTTTAATGAGTCCGCCAGATCAGAGGCAGTAAGGATGCCCAGGGATGTTCTCTTGATACGTGTGTGAATTGGGCCATTTTCCTGTCCCGCTAAGCATTCAAAATGTAAAGAGTACTTTTGGGTGTCAGGGAAAATGTATGGAGTAAAAGTACATTATTTTCTTTAGGAATGAAGTAAAGTAAAAGTTATCAAAAATATAAATAGTTCAGTAAAGTACAGATACCCCCAAAAACTACTTAAGTAGTACTTTAAAGTATTTTTACACCACTGGATGAAAATAGTTAATATTGATAAAGGAAATAGAAGGACTAACAGTACAGATAAATATAATTAAAAACTATACCATAGAGGCACAGAATAAATTACAGGAAAAACGAAAATAAATGGAGGAACTTATCCAAGAAATATCGAGTGTAATATATTATAAGAATAAAGCGAACTGGATGGAATATGGGGGAAAATGCACCTAATTATTTTTTTATCTTCAACATAGGAATGCTACCAAAAAGAATTTACTGAAACTTGTTACAAATGACAGAGTCACCCATGATTCACCAAACTATATTTGAAAGAGGAAGCAAAGTACATTAAGCATGTTTTCGTTTCAGTCTCCTCCATCGCCACTAACCAAAGTTAATTGTATGGATTTTTTTTATTCTATTAATAATGTAAAATGAACAGCTCAGGTGAAGGCCAAATTACAGAGGAGGAAGTTCTTGATGCAATTAAAGACTTTAAGTCTGGGAAAACTCCAGGGCTGGACGGCATAGCAGTTAAAGTAGATCAAACCTTTTTTTGATGTACTCAGAGGACCATTATTAGCATGTTTTAACCACTCCTATAAAAATGGTAGATTATCAGATACTCAGCAAGAAGGTCTGATTTCATTATTACTGAAACAGGACCCAAGTGGTAAATAGAAAGATCCAGTCCATTAAAAAAATTGGAGGCCCCTTACACTCCGAGCAAAATGCATAGCGCAAAGAATTAAAAAGGTATTGTCGGATATTATTAATCGTAATCAGACAGGTTTTTTACATGGACGATACATTGGGGATAATATAAGACAAGTACTGGAAACAATAGAACACTATGACAAATCTGGGAAACCAGGTCTGGTATTCATAGCTGACTTTGAAAAGGCTTTTGATAAAGTACGACTGGAATTTATATATAAAATGCCTGGAATATTTCAATTTAGCAGAATCTCTTATACAGTCGTGGTCAAAAGTTTTGAGAATGACACAAGTATTGGTCTTCACAAAGTTCGCTGCTTCAGTGTTATGAGATATTTTTGTCAGATGTTACTATGGTATACTGAAGTATAATTACAAGCATTCCATAAGTGTCAAAGGCTTTTATTGACAATTACATTAAGTTTATGCAAAGAGTCAATATTTGCAGTGTTGACCCTTCTTTTTCAAGACCTCTGCAATCCACCCTGGCATGCTGTCAATTAACTTCTGGGCCACATTCTTGCATAATCAATGCTTGGAGTTTGTCAGAATTTGTGGGTTTTTGTTTGTTCACCCGCCTCTTGAGGATCGACACAAGTTCTCAATGGGATTAAGGTCTGAGGAGTTGATGTTTTGTTCCCGAGCCACTTAGTTATCACTTTTGCCTTATGGCAAGGTGCTCCATCGTGCTGGAAAAGGCATTGGTCGTCATCAAACTGTTCTTGGATGGTTGGGAGAAGTTGCTCTCGGAGGATGTGTTGGTACCATTCTTTATTCATGGCTGTGTTCTTAGGCAACATTGTGAGTGAGCCCACTCCCTTGGCTGAGAAGCAACCCAACACATGAATGGTCTCAGGATGCTTTACTGTTGGTAGCGCTCACCTTGTCTTCTCTGGACAAGCTTTTTTCCGGATGCCCCAAACAATCTGAGCAAGCTCTGCACTGGTAGTGCCCCAATCCCACAGCTGAATCAACTTTAGGAGACGGTCCTGGCGCTTGCTGGAAATTCTTGGGCGCCCTGAAGCCTTCTTCACAACAATTGAACCTCTCTCCTTGAAGTTCTTGATGATCCGACAAATGGTTGATTTGATCTTACTAGCAGCAATATCCTTGCCTGTGAAGCCGTTTTTGTGCAAAGCAATGATGACGGCACGTGTTTCCTTGCAGGTAACCATGGTTAACAGAGGAAGAACAATGATTTCAAGCACCACCCTCCTTTTAAAGCATCCAGTCTGTTATTCTAACTCAATCAGCATGACAGAGTGATCTCCAGCCTTGTCCTTGTCAACACTCTCACCTGTGTTAACGAGAGAACCACTGACATGATGTCAGCTGGTCCTTTTGTGGCAAGGCTGAAATGCAGTGGAAAAGTTTTTTGGGGATTAAGTTCATTTTCATGGCAAAGAGGGACTTTGCAATTAATTGCAATTAATCTGATCACTCTTCATAACATTCTGGAGTATATGCAAATTGCCATCATCAAAACTGAGGCAGCAGACTTTGTGAAAATTAATATTTGTGTCATTCTCAAAACTTTTGACCACGACTGTACAATGGAACAAAGTTATGTATAGTAACCCTAGGTGTAAAATAGTAAATAATGGCTACTTCTCAGAAAGTGTTAAACTGTCTAGAGGAGTAAAACAAGGTTGTCCACTATCTGCATATCTATTTATTATGTCCATAGAAATGTTAGCTATTAAAATCAGATCCAACAATAATATCGAGAAGCTAGAAAACCAGGGCTTAAAAACAAAGGTGTCATTATACGCTGATAATTCATGTTTCTTTTAAATTCACAATTTGGATCCCTCCAAAGCCTCATAGATAGATACTTTTTCTAACCTCTCTGGATTACAACCAAATTATGATGTGTACTATATTACGTATTGGATCACTAAAAAATTAAACTTTTACATTACCATGTAGTTTACCAATAAAGTGGTCTTACGGTGATGTGGACATACTCGGTATTCATATCCTGAAAGAAATGATCTCACTACAATACATTTTAATAGAAAGTGAGCAAAAATAGATCAGATCTTGCTACCATGGAAAAGAAAATACCTGTCTAGTTGTGGGAAAAATCACCCTGACTAACTCTTTAGTCATATCCCAGTTTACCTATTTGCTTAAGGCCTTAAGTGACTTGTTTTTTAAATTATATGAGCAAAAAATATTCCATTTTATTTGGAACAGCAAGCCAGACAAAATTTATCGGGCCTATTTATATAATTAATATGAATTCGGAGGACAGACATTATGAATTATTAAAGCATTATACCTCTCATTAAAGGCATACAAAAGTTATACTTAAATTCGAACTGGTTCTCTAGCAGATTAGTAAGAATGTCTCACCCGATGTTCAAGAATTGCCTTTATCCCTTTATTCAGATTACAATCTCTCACTTTCGTTATATTTCCAAAATATTGCTATTTTTAAAACCAGCCATAGAAAGTTGGTTGCAATTTCAGTTTAATCCACCAAAAAAGACAGAACAAATAATGCAACAAATAGTATGGTTAAACTCAAATATACTAATTGATAAATAACCATTATTTTGGGAAAAAAAAAAAAAAGTATAATCTTTGTAAATTATATAATAAATAGGACTGGTGGAGTTGTCACACATGCAGCTAACAAAAATATATGGAAATGTCTGCTCTACCCAAAATGACAACCAACTAATTGCAGCATAACCGAAAAATGGAAGAGGCAAGTCGACTTGTCTGTCGGCCCTGCATTAAAGACCAAAATTGGTTAAAGAACATTGTATAACAGTTTCATTTAAGGACCCAAAAATTAACAGCTGTGCCATATAGATTGCAAAATAGTTGGGAAGAGATTTGATGTACTCCCGAGTGGCGCAGTGCACTAGAGATCCTGGTTCGAATCCAGGCTCTGTTGTAGCCGGCCGCGACCGGGAGACCCATGGGGCGGCGCACAATTGGCCCAGTGTCGTCCAGGGTAGGGGAGGGAATGGCCGGCAGGGATGTAGCTCAATTGGTAGAGCATGGTGTTTGCAACGCCAGGGTTGTGGGTTCGATTCCCACGGGGGGGCCAGTATGAAAAATATAAAATAATGTATGCACTAACTGTAAGTCGCTCTGGATAACTAAATGACTAAAATGTAAATGTATGTACCGATTCCATGGCACATGGTTTATGAACTGATACACAAAACAACACCAGATTAAAAACGTGGAATTGTTCAATTTAAATTATTATACAAAATTCTTGCAACCAATAGAATGTGAATACACTACCGTTCAAAAGTTTGGGGTCACTTAGAAATGTCCTTGTTTTTGAAAGAAAATCCTTTTTTTTGTCCATTAAAATAACATCAAATTGATCAGAAATACAGTGTAGACATTGTTCATGTTGTAAATGGCTATTGTAGTTGGAAACGGCTGGTTTTTAATGGGATATCTACATTTATTGTATTTATTTATTTCACCTTAATTTAACCAGGTAAGCCAGTTGAGAACAAGTTCACATTTACAACTGCGACCTGGCCAAGATAAAGCAAAGCAGTGCAATAAAAACAACAACACAGCGTTACATATGGGGTAAAACAAAACATAAAGTCAAAAATACAACAGAAAATATATATACAGTGTGTGCAAATGTAGCAAGTTATGGAGGTAAGGCAATAAATAGGCCATAATGCAAAATAATTACAATTAGTATTAACACTGGAATGATAGATGTGCAAGAGATGATGTGCAAATAGAGATACTGGGGTGCAAATTAGCAAAATAAATAACAATATGGGGATGAGGTAGTTGGGTGGGCTAATTTCAGAATGGCTGTGTACAGGTGCAGTGATCGGTAAGGTGCTCTGACAACTGATGCTTAAAGTTAGTGAGGGAGATAAGAGTCTCCAGCTTCAGAGATTTTTGCAGTTCGTTGCAGTCATTGGCAGCAGAGAACTGGAAGGAATGGCGGCCAAAGGAGGTGTTGGCTTTGGGGATGACCAGTGAGATATACCTGCTGGAGCGCATACTACGGGTGGGTGTTGCTATGGTGACCAATGAGCTAAGATAAGGCGGGGATTTGCCTAGCAGTGATTTATAGATGGCCTGGAGCCAGTGGGTTTGGCGACGAATATGTAGTGAGGACCAGCCAACAAGAGCGTACAGGTCACAGTGGTGGGTAGTATATGGGACTTTGGTGACAAAACGGATGGCACTGTGATAGACTACATCCAATTTGCTGAGTAGAGTGTTGGAGGCTATTTTGTAAATGACATCGCCGAAGTCAAGGATCGGTAGGATAGTCCGTTTTACGAGGGCATGTTTGGCAGCATGAGTGAAGGAGGCTTTGTTGCGAAATAGGAAGCCGATTCTAGATTTAACTTTGGATTGGAGATGCTTAATGTGAGTCTGGAAGGAGAGTTTACAGTCTAACCAGACACCTAGGTATTTGTAGTTGTCCACATACTCTAGGTCAGACCCGTCGAGAGTAGTGATTCTAGTCGGGTGGGCGGGTACCAGCAGCGTTCGATTGAAGATGCATGCATTTAGTTTTACTTGTGTTTAAGAGAAGTTGGAGGCTACGGAAGGAGTGTTGTATGGCATTGAAGCTCATTTGGAGGTTTGTTAACACAGTGTCCAATGAAGGGCCAGATGTATACAAAATGGTGTCGTCTGCGTAGAGGTGGATCTGAGAATCACCAGCAGCAAGAGCGACATCATTGATATACACAGAGAAAAGAGTCGGCCCAAGAATTGAACCCTGTGGCACCCCCATAGAGACTGCCATAAGTCCAGACAACAGGCCCTCCGATTTGACACAGTGAACTCTATCTGAGAAGTAGTTGGTGAACCAGGCGAGGCAGTCATTTGAGAAACCAAGGCTATTTAGTCTGCCAATAACAATGCGGTGGTTGACAGAGTCGAAAGCCTTGGCCAGGTCGATGAAGACGGCTGCACAGTGCTGTCTATTATCGATCGCAGTTACAATATCGTTTAGGACCTTGAGCGTGGCTGAGGTGCACCCATGACCAGCTCGGAAACCGGATTGCATAGCGGAGAAGGTACGGTGTGATTCGAAATGGTCGGTGATCTGTTTGTTAACTTGGCTTTCAAAAACTTTCGAAAGGCAGGGCAGGATGGATATAGGTCTGTAACAGTTTGGATCTAGAGTGTCACCCCCTTTGAAGAGGGGGATGACCGCGGCAGCTTTCCAATCTCTGGGGATCTCAGACGTTACGAAAGAGAGCTACATAGGCGTACAGAGGCCCATTATCAGCAACCATCAGTCCTGTGTTCCAATGGCACGTTGTTCTTTCCATTTTTTAATAATGGATTTAATGGTGCTCCGTGGGATGTTCAGAATTTTTTTATAACCCAACCCTGACCTGTACTTCTCCACAAGTTTGTCCCTGACCTGTTTGGAGAGCTCCTTGGTCTTAATGGTGCCGCTTGCTTGGTGGTGCCCCTTACTTAGTGGTGTTGCAGACTGGGGCATTTCAGAACAGGTGTATACAGTGGGGGGGAAAAGTATTTAGTCAGCCACCAATTGTGCAAGTTCTCCCACTTAAAAAGATGAGAGAGGCCTGTAATTTTCATCATAGGTACACGTCAACTATGACAGACAAATTTAGAAAAAAAAATCCAGAAAATCACATTGTAGGACTTTTTATGAATTTATTTGCAAATTATGGTGGAAAATAAGTATTTGGTCACCTACAAACAAGCAAGATTTCTGGCTCTCACAGACCTGTAACTTCTTCTTTAAGAGGCTCCTCTGTCCTCCACTCGTTACCTGTATTAATGGCACCTGTTTGAACTTGTTATCAGTATAAAAGACACCTGTCCACAACCTCAAACTGTCACACTCCAAACTCCACTATGGCCAAGACCAAAAAGCTGTCAAAGGACACCAGAAAAAAAATGTGTAGACCTGCACCAGGCTGGGAAGACTGAATCTGCAATAGGTAAGCAGCTTGGTTTGAAGAAATCAACTATGGGAGCAATTATTAGGAAATGGAAGACATACAAGACCACTGATAATCTCCCTCGATCTGGGGCTCCACGCAAGATCTCACCCTGTGGGGTCAAAATGATCACAAGAACGGTGAGCAAAAATCCCAGAACCACACAGGGGGACCTAGTGAATGACCTGCAGAGAGCTGGGACCAAAGTAACAAAGCCTACCATCAGTAACACACTACGCCGCCAGGGACTCAAATCCTGCTTAAGCCAGTACATGTCCAGGCCCGTCTGAAGTTTGCTAGAGTGCATTTGGATGATCCAGAAGAGGATTGGGAGAATGTCATATGGTCAGATGAAACCAAAATATAACTTTTTGGTAAAAACTCAACTTGTCGTGTTTGGAGGACAAAGAATGCTGAGTTGCATCCAAAGAACACCATACCTACTGTGAAGCATGGGGGTGGAAACATCATGCTTTGGGGCTTTTTTTCTGCAAAGGGACCAGGACAACTGATCCGTGTAAAGGAAAGAATGAATGGGGCCATGTATCGTGAGATTTTGAGTGAAAACCTCCTTCCATCAGCAAGGGCATTGAAGATGAAACATGGCTGGGTCTTTCAGCATGACAATGATCCCAAACACACCGCCCGGGCAACGAAGGAGTGGCTTCGTAAGAAGCATTTCAAGGTCCTGGAGTGGTCTTGCCAGTCTCCAGATCTCAACCCCATAGAAAATCTTTGGAGGGAGTTGAATGTCTGTGTTGCCCAGCGACAGCCCCAAAACATCACTGCTCTAGAGGAGATCTGCATGGAGGAATGGGCCAAAATACCAGCAACAGTGTGTGAAAACCTTGTGAAGACTTACAGAAAACGTTTGACCTGTGTCATTGCCAACAAAGGGTATATAACAAAGTATTGAGAAACTTTTGTTATTGACCAAATACTTATTTTCCACCATAATTTGCAAATAAATTCATAAAAAATCCTACAATGTGATTTTCTGAAGAAAAAAAATCTCATTTTGTCTGTCATAGTTGACGTGTACCTATGATGAAAATTACAGGCCTCTCTCATCTTTTTAAGTGGGAGAACTTGCACAATTGGTGGCTGACTAAATACTTTTTTCCCCCACTGTATATACTGAGATCATGTGACAGATCATGTGACACTTAGATTGCACACAGGTGGACTTTATTTAACTAATTATGTGACTTCTGAAGGTAATTGGTTGCACCAGATCTTATTTAGGGGCTTCATAGCAAAGGGGGTGAATACATATTGATAAAGAAATGTGTGAGTAAGATATGACTAAAATATCACACCCTCAGTTAAACTAATAATGTATGACTAATTAGTAGACTAGAGCTTAGAGAGTTAATCAAATGTGTTTATATCACAGCAACAGAGTATTTGTGTCTTGTAATTAGGCAAGCAGAAGTGCAAAACGATTGAAACCAATAACAGGAGACTGGTCCCAAAACACACAGGGAAAGGAGAGTATGAAAAGGTTTCAGGATATTGTGAGGACGGCGATAACTAAGGAATGCAGCCTGCCCAAGCAGGGAGTAGATTATGATAAGAACATGTGTGTGTATGTATGTGTATGTGTGTGTGTGTATGTGTGTGTATGTATGTGTATGTGTGTGTGTGTATGTGTGTGTGTATGTGACCTGATGGTCAGGAGAGCAGAGGAAAACATGAGCTAGACCCATGTACAGTGGAAATATACAGCCCGCCTACAGTGGGGTGGGATTTTTCCTCTGATGTGTGCGTATAAAAGGATTGTACTACCATTTTGTAGCAGAGCGCTCTCATTAATAAACATGCTGACCATTGCAGGATTGAGTCTTTGTTTAATTTATTCAAACTAAGAGATTTACAACCTTTTGGGAATTATTCAAAGATTTAAGAAGTAGTTGACTTCAACCATTGTGTCACGCCCTGGCTCTGGGGACTCTTAATTGTTGAGCCAGGGTGTGGATTTTCTATGTTTAGTTTTCATTGGTTTTTGTTCTAGATCGTTTATATCTATGTTTGGCCAGGGTGGTTCCCAATCAGAGACGGCTGTAGCTCGTTGTCTCTGATTGGGGACCATACTTAGGCAGCCTTTTGGCATGTTAGGTTGTGGGATCTTGTTCCATTAAGGTTTTGTGTTAACCCAGGACTTCACGTTTCGTTTGTTGTTTTGTTCGTGTAAGTACTGAATAAAGTATGTACGTTTATCACGCTGCGCCTTGGTCCGCTTCATCAGTCAACGACCGTGACAGAAGATCCCACCTAAAGAGGACCAAGCAGCGTGTCCAGGAACAGACAGCCTGGACTTGGGAGGAGATCCTGGACGGGAAGGGATCCTGGACTTGGGAAGAGATTCAGGCCGGAATGGATCACCGTCCTTGGGAGGAGACTGTGGAGGCGCGCTACAGAGAGGAGCAGCGGCAACGCAGGGGGTACCGGCCGAAGAGGAAGCCCGATAGACAGCCCCAAGAAAACATTTTTGGGGGGCTAAAAGGGTGTTTGGCGGAGCCTAGAGTTAGAGCAGAGCCAACTCCCCGTACTCAGTCTAGGAAGCGTGAGACTGGGCAGGCTCCGTGTTATGTGGAGCCACGTACTGTGCCGCGAGTGTTCCGGCACAGTCTTGTACGTCCGGTGCTAGCACCACGGACGTGTCGTGCTAAGATGGGCATGCAGCCAGGACGGGGTGTGCCGGCTCAACGCTCGTGGCCTCCAGTACCATAGATGTATACAGGCCATGAACACAGAGGGACTTGGCCCGAGCGGTAGAAGGAATGACCCACCCCAAAACAGGAATAGTAAGGTTTGGGCTGCCGTTAGAGTACAGTGGGTTTCAGAGGATGCCCAGAGGGCACTTTTGCCATGGGCCGATCCAGGAGAGTAGGTTGGGAAAATAACTGAATTGTGTAATAGCCTCAGAGAACATTACCATCGTCACACAGACTTCTCTAAAGTACATGAGTGTAAACAAGAGGATAGTGAGACTATTAGCCAATACTTAGAGAGGCTTAAGGATGTGTTCAACGCAAACAATATCCGAGCCAGACCAGAGACAGGGGAATGATGCGCCCTACCATCAGCAATTAAAAATAGCGTTCCTCAGTGGAATGAGACCAGAGATAAGCAGGACCATTAAAAATACTTTGATAGGGTAGAGAACGGCACCGCTAGCTGAGGTTAAAAGATATGCAATCCATCATGAGCAGAATAAGTGCTTTAACTGTAGTCAGGAAGGGCATTTTGCCAAAGAGTGTGAGGCGCCGTGCAAATACTGTAAGAGAACAGGCCACAACCATTGAGATTGCAGATAGTGGTAGGATAGGATTGGGCAACTGTGAAGGGAGACTGGACCCCAGGAAGGGGGGACAGAGTTATTTTACAGTGGGCCGTAGACGGAGAGTATCGAGATAAACTTAATCAACTATGTAACAATCTCAGAGATTACTACAATAGACGCTGATTTTTCTAAAATCCATGAGTGCAAACAGGTAGCAGATGGACCGTATCATCAACAATTACAAATAGCCTTTTTAAGCGGAATGAGGCCTGACATTTCTCAAACAATAAAAAATACCCTGATTGGCTGGGGCACAGCAACGCTGATTGAGGTTAAAAGTTATGCAGTTTACCAAGAGCAGACTGGGAGAGAAAAGAGGAGTAAGAGAGACCTTAAGGGAGTGCCAACTCTCGGGGAGATAGTAGGCCAGAACAAAGGAACAGTGTCCTGGAAATCACAGTCTGTGTTTTTTGTCAGTTCTACTGGGAGTATATTTGATGAAGGGGATTTGTGTTGAATAAGAGGTTAGAGACTTCATAAAATAATAATTTGAATAATAATTATATATTAACTTCCTCACCCAAACGTAGACATACGTCATGGGTGAGACATAATTAATATGGGGTTTCTGAATAAACTGACCAGAAGTAATGTGGTTAAAGACGTGAGTTATAATATCGTACAAAGCCAATTTAGGGTTTCCATTAAGGAACGTCAATCACTACATTGGATATTAATACTCAGGAGATAAATTCAATATATGCTGGTCAACTACGGCATGTGTTTGGTGTTATTTGTAGCCTACTTAGAAAGGACAGTTACCAACAGTGGGGAGAACAAGTATTTGATAACCTGCAAAATCGGCAGTGTTTCCTACTTACAAAGCATGTAGAGGTCTGTCATTTGTATCATAGGTACACTTCAACTGTGAGAGACGGAATCTAAAACAAAAATCCAGAAAATCACATTGTATGATTTTTAAGTAATTCATTTGCATGTTATTGCATGACATAAGTAGTTGATACATCAGAAAAGCAGAACTTAATATTTGGTACAGAAACCTTTGTTTGCAATTACAGAGATCATACGTTTCCTGTAGGTCTTGACCAGGTTTGCACACACTGCAGCAGGGATTTTGGCCCACTCCTCCATACAGACCTTCTCCAGATACTTCAAGTTTCAGGGCTGTCACTGGGCAATATGGACTTTCAGCTCCCTCCAAAGATTTTCTATTGGGTTCAGGTCTGGAGACTGGCTAGGCCACTCCAGGACCTTGAGATGCTTCCTACGGAGCCACTCCTTAGTTGCTCTGGCTGTGTGTTTCGGGTCATTGTCATGCTGGAAGACCCAGCCACGACCCATCTTCAATGCTCTTACTGAGGGAAGTAGGTTGTTGGCCAAGATCTCGCGATACATGGCCCCATCCATCCTCCCCTCAATACGGTGCAGTCGTCCTGTCCCCTTTGCAGAAAAGCATCCCCAAAGAATGATGTTTCCACCTCCATGCTTCACGGTTGGGATGGTGTTCTTGGGGTTGTACTCATCCTTCTTCTTCCTCCAAACACGGCGAGTGGAGTTTAGACCAAAAAGCTCAATTTTTGTCTCATCAGACCACATGACCTTCTCCCATTCCTCCTCTGGATCATCCAGATGGTCATTGGCAAACTTCAGACGGGCCTGGACATGCGCTGGCTTGCGTGCGCTGCAGGATTTTAATCCATGACGGCGTAGTGTGTTACTAATGGTTTTCTTTGAGACTGTGGTCCCAGCTCTCTTCAGGTCATTGACTAGGTCCTGCCGTGTAGTTCTGGGCTGATCCCTCACCTTCCTCATGATCATTGATGCCCCACGAGGTGAGATCTTGCATGGAGCCCCAGACCGAGGGTGATTGACTGTCATCTTGAACTTCTTCCATTTTCTAATAATTGCGCCAAAAGTTGTTGCCTTCTCACCAAGCTGCTTGCCTATTGTCCTGTAGCCTATCCCAGCCTTGTGCAGGTCTACAATTTTATCCCTGATGTCCTTACACAGCTCTCTGGTCTTGGCCATTGTGGAGAGGTTGGAGTCTGTTTGATTGAGTGTGTGGACAGGTGTCTTTTATACAGGTAACGAGTTCAAACAGGTGCAGTTAATACAGGTAATGAGTGGAGAACAGAAGGGCTTCATAAAGAAAAACGAACAGGTCTGTGAGAGCCGGAATTCTTACTTATGTCATGCAATAAAATGCAAATTAATTACTTAAAAATCATACAATGTGATTTTCTGGATTTTTGTTTTAGATTCCGTCTCTCACAGTTGAAGTGTACCTATGATAAAAATTACAGACCTCTACATGCTTTGTAAGTAGGAAAACCTGCAAAATCGGCAGTGTATCAAATACTTGTTCTCCCCACTGTATATCTGCTGTATTCTAAACAATGACAGATTGGGGGTTTCATAAGAGGTGGCTATAATTTTAGTTGATAAGAGAGGTAATAGGATGTAGTTTACGACGCCTAGAGAAGCGAATGCCTTATATTCATGGGAAGTGAAGTAAGGGAACTCAGAATAATAGGATTATTAAACAAACACAAAGAATAATGAAACAGTGTTGGAAGGAAGCAGAGTACCTAATTGCCACTCTGGGAGAGATGGCGGGTAGAAGTAGATTCTAGTGAGGAAGAGACTGAGGAGCCCATTGATCCAAGTTGTGAGGTGTTTGAATTGGCTACTATTGACCTAGCACTTCAACAGGAACAGAAACCTTATTTGACATCGACAGTAATGGGTAAGAAAATTAAATTCCTATGCGATACAGGGGCTTGCAGGACAGCAATCTGTGCAGCAGACAAACCAGAGGGAGTGAGGCTTGATGGGGAGAAAATCATAGTGCGATCCGCCTCTGGTCATCAATTTATTGAAAGGTTATCAGCCCCAATAAACCTAAAACATGACCAATCAGGAGGAGAGGCAACCATACCCGTCCTGATATCTAAGCTGTGTCCGGTAAATTTACTAGGACGTGATGTAATGACTAAATTGAATGTGGCCGTCACTCCCACTGAGAGGGGAATGAAAGCACACATCGTCAGAGACAATATGGTGGTCTGTGGGGAAGGGGAAGCATGTTATTGGTATAGTCAAGACTTGTTATGGGGGGGAATAACTAATATTCCCTGAACCTTAATGGAACTTGCTGATGATGTGGTACCAGGCCCCACTACAATGTCCCCCGATGACCTACACTGTATTCTCTAGGTATAACCAACACCCAGGTCCAGATTCAATCTATGAGGAAGCACTATAAAACCACAGAAAGAACCAGAGAAATGGAACCCACATGTGTCCCTAGCAAAGGAGCCAGCAGAGGACTGGAAAGACATGGGCCAGTGGGTATCCAAGGGTAAGAGGATCACTGATTGGGTCAACATTGTGAATGGAGATCAGCACAGCACATCCACGGATAGGTATCGTCGGAAATTGAATTGGAGAGCCAATTCAATTCCCGTGGTACATTTAGATGACGGTAGAGATTGTAGAGGATTTCCTGTGTAAAAAAAAAAGTAATAGAAATTGGGTGATGAGAAATGTTGATTTGCATTGGTTAAGCAAAAATGGTATTAAATTAATGCTTTCTAGTTATGTGTATGCAAATATGTTATTCGTTTTTGGTGGTGTGTGGATAGAATTTACTAATGCCAGGATTTAGTAAACGAAGCAGAGGATAATGTGAAGGGGAAGTCTGAATAGTTTGTTTATACAACAGTGAGTTATACAGACAGTTCAAGTTGAATAATGGGAGATCGTTTTTACTATTAGGCTGATGGCGTAGTAAACATTTTTCGTAGGTTCTGGATTTATTAAACAATAGGTTTATATTTTAATAAATTAATGCAACAGGTTTCAATCAGTAGATTACCGGAAGGTGGTTATGGGTTTGTTATTTATAGGTTTAGTGAATTTAATGAAACATGGAGTTATCCAATGTGTTCTGAGGGGGGAGTTTTTTTGTTTTTTGTTTTTTCCCAGGACTGAGGAAAATCCCCTACTGTATATGTTAAGGGACAGTAGGAGACAGCGTATCAAACATTTTTTAATAGATGCCTGGGAACAAAATATCACTGCTTACTTATACGAAGTAAGGGATTATTTTGGCAAATGAGTGAAATATGACATTAAGAAGGGTGACAGGAACAATATACGGGGAAACAGATATTTCCTATGATCTTGATTACATTTTGCATTTTGGCCAATTGGCAGACGCTCTTGTCCGGGGCGACTTGCAGTTGGTGAGTGCATACATTTTCATACTGTAAAGAAAGGGGCAATCCTACGAGATAATGTCTGGCATAAGGATAAATTATTAAATGTATTAAAGTCACTATTTTGATATGCGGAAATATTGACACATGGGTAAAGCAATGTGTCAATAGGGGGGATGGTAGAGCAGGTTAGGAAACACTTTGTGGTCTATGGTACAACGAATTACTAAAAAAATATATATATATTTTTGGGTTCCAGATGTGTCATCTGTGCACAGAATAATCACCAAGATAGACAGAGAGCACCCCAGGGGGAATATCCCCCTGGCAAAATATCCAGTCCAGCAATTGGAAATGGATTTTATAGAGTTATCACTGAGTGAAAGGAAGAAATTGGGTACAATGTCTACAGATAGTATTAATGACGATTAGGGTAACACCAGATAAATTGGGTTGTCCCCCTTTGAGAAAGTGTTTGGAAGACCTTACATAATGCCACAGTTGGCAGGACCAGAACAGGCAGACATAGAACTAGAGAATTCACTAGCAGAACACATGAGAAAATTGTTCATTAACCATACCCGTATGTCTAAGAATTTGTGTCCTACAGGAGAATTGAAGGAGAAGGTGACTCATAGTATACAACCTGGAGACTGGGTGTGGATCCAATCGTTGAGGAAAAAGGATTGTAAGCAGCCACGCTGGGAGGGACCATACCAAGTCCTATTGGTAACTGCCTTTGCTATAAGAATAGCTGAGAGAGCCACTTAGGTCCACGTTACCCACTGCAAAAAGGTAGGCCCACATACCAACACCGTTGAACACACACAGCGTTAAAGAGAAGAACTGGCCCACTAGGGTTCGGGGTGAACTCTGTTAACGAAGAAACCCTACCCCGACCTTTCATCACTGTGGGGTGTTTATAGAGGTGTGGGTATGGGGAAGTACCAGGCAGGTGGGTCAGTTACAGGATTGGGGGATTTTGGGATTTTGGGGGACTCTGAGCTGCATCATCGTGTTAACCATATTATGGATTAATCCAGGTCAACCTAAACAGGGAAATGATTAACAAAATAATACCAAGGCACTGATTCGAATCTCGTAGAAATTCTGAAACCAAGAAAGACTATTGGGGGAATTATTATTTTATAGTTAAAGTCAGTTTAGGACAAGATGGGGGATTCAAGATACTATTCGACTTCTCCCATGAAGAGATAGGAGGTTTTGGGGCTTTGGTAAGAAGGGGGCGTGTACAAGAAAGTTAGGTCCTAGAATGTATGGTAAATACATTTGCACTGGGGAACACTCATGTCCTTGGGCAAAGGTGTTTAAACATACCTGGGGAACATACTATGAGAATGCAATGGACGCAACACACCGATGGGGAATTAAACAAACCCATGATGAATGTAAAATGGAACTGGTGATAACGGTAAAGTCAATTATGCAAGATTACATAGCAAGGAACTATTGGGTCTGTGTTGATGATGTCGGGGCAGATACATGTGTGAGGTTCAATTTTTCAGGAGAGAAATGAATCTTCCACCCCCGAGACAGAACAGCAGGTAGATCCAAGGTTATCACCAGAGGTATCATAAACTAGTCTAACACCCCTTGGAAGGCCCTCAGAAGGAATCCTAAATAGGACAAAAACCACCAAGGGTAGAAGATTTCCTCATGCAGGAAATGAACCAAGGAGAAGTAGAAGGAATTTCAAATGAGAACTTCTGGGTAAGGTGGATGAACTACACAGCTAGGGCGTTGGGTCAAACTAATTGTTATGCCTGTTCAACAGGTAGGCCAACCCTTTTAACTGCACCTATGCCTCAGACCATGTCCTCTTGTGTGATAGATTTGGGATCAAACCAAACCTCACCTAATTGTTCTGATATTAAAACAACCACTCTTAAAAAGGATAATACTAAGGCACCCCAATTCACCATGACCCCCGGAGATTATCAATGTTATAGACACCAAAGTAATGCGAATCGCAGATCAAATTGGAGAAGTGTTTACAACAACGTTTTTCTGGTGGGTTACAATTAATAAAAATGTTGACTGGATTAATTACATCTATTAAGGTTCATTAATCAGACAAGGGATGCAGTAAAGGGAATCTCAGACCAACTATCCGCCACCTCACTCATGACCTGACAGAATAGATTGGCTCTCTACATGCTTTTAGCAGAGAAGGGCGGAGTTTGCAAGATGGTGGGAGGTCATTGTTGTACGTTTATCCTCAACAATACAGCCCCAGATGGTACAGTAACTAGAGCACTGGCCGGTCTCACGGCATTAAGTGAAGAATGGGCTGAGAGCTCGGGGGTGAATACATCAATGATTGGATGGTTTGATAAAATGTTTGGTAAATGGAAAACTATTGTTGCAACTATTCTGGGTGCAGCTATAGCTTGTATGGGTAGGCTTGTTCTTTGTGGATGTTGTCTTGTTCCCTGTGTCAGAGGGTTGGTGAGCAAGGCGTTGGAGAAAGCAGTGACTTATGGGCCCATTCCCTACTCAGACCGATGGAACGACGACCTATATCCTCCTGTTCTAGTGGACGATGCAGATAATTTCAATCCTGATGAACCTGTATTAAATGAGACCATTTTTGATGTTTAGTATACTATCTTTTCAATGAAAGTTATAGTGAAAATCCGAACAAGGAGACTGAGTTATGGTTGCAAGTAAAATATGGTAGCAATGCAAGACAAATTTTATTTTTATAGTGTGTTTTGTACTAGTGATTAATTTAATATGCAAAACAAGTTGTATGCCTTGTTGTGTGTTTCATTTTATAAAAATGTATTTTAAATGTGTGTGTGAAATTTAGTCAAAGGGTGGATTGATAAAGAAATGTGTGAGTAAGATATGACTAAAAGGTCACACCCTCAGTTAAACTAATAATGTATGACTAATTGGTAGACTAGAGCTTAGAGAGTTAATCAAATGTGTTTATATCACAGCAACAGAGTATTTGTATCTTGTAATTAGGCAAGCAGAAGTGCAAAACGATTGAAACCAATAACAGGAGACTGGTCCCAAAACACACAGGGAAAGGAGAGTATGAAAAGGCGATAACTAAGGAATGCAGCCTGCCCAAGCAGGGAGTAGATTATGATAAGAACATGTGTGTGTGTGTGTGTGTGTGTGTGTGTGTATGTATGTGTATGTGTGTGTGTGTGTATATGTATGTGTGTGTGTGTGTGTGTGTGAGACCTGATGGTCAGGAGAGCAGAGGAAAACATGAGCTAGACCCATGTACAGTGGAAATATACAGCCCGCCTACAGCGGGGTAGGATTTGTCCTCTGACGTGTGCGTATAAAAGGATTGTACTACCATTTTGTAGCAGAGCGCTCTCATGAATAAAAATGCTGACCATTGCAGGATTGAGTCTTTGTTTAATTTATTCAAAGTAAGAGATTTACAACCTTTTGGGAATTATTCAAAGATTCAAGAAGTAGTTGACTTCAACCATTGAGATAACAAAATTCTCGTGACACATATGCACGCACCACTTTCTATTATATATATTTTTGAATTTTTTGAAACAAGTTATTTCTTTAATTTCACTATTTTGTGTATGTCCATTACATTAAATCCAAATAAAAATCCATTTAAATTACAGGTTGTAATGCAACAAAATAGGAAAAACGCCAAGGGGGTTGAATACTTTTGCATGGCACTGTATTTGCCATATATTTTTTACTGTGCTGGTTCACAAAAATTATGCACCCATTCTACGGACACAGTATATTTTACATTAGTTATCTTGTTGATTTCAGTCCCACCCCTCAGCTCCACTCAACCCCTCCCATCTATCTCTTAACACCATCCAGTTTTGATTTCTATTTACCATATACAGTGAGGGAAAAAAGTATTTGATCCCCTGCTGATTTTGTACGTTTGCCCACTGACAAAGACATGATCAGTCTATAATTTTAATGGTAGGTTTATTTGAACAGTGAGAGACAGAATAACAACAACAAAATCCAGAAAAACGCATGTCAAAAATGTTATAAATTGATTTGCATTTTAATGAGGGAAATAAGTATTTGACCCCTCTGCAAAACATGACTTAGTACTTGGTGGCAAAACCCTTGTTGGCAATCACAGAGGTCAGACGTTTCTTGTAGTTGGCCACCAGGTTTGCACACATCTCAGGAGGGATTTTGTCCCACTCCTCTTTGCAGATCTTCTCCAAGTCATTAAGGTTTCGAGCCTGACGTTTTGCAACTCAAACCTTCAGCCCCCTCCACAGATTTTCTATGGGATTAAGGTCTGGAGACTTGCTAGGCCACTCCAGGACCTTAATGTGCTTCTTCTTGAGCCACTCCTTTGTTGCCTTGGCCGTGTGTTTTGGGTCATTGTCATGCTGGAATACCCATCCACGACCCATTTTCAATGCCCTGGCTGAGGGAAGGAGGTTCTCACCCAAGATTTGACGGTACATGGCACCGTCCATCGTCCCTTTGATGCGGTGAAGTTGTCCTGTCCCCTTAGCAGAAAAACACCCCCAAAGCATAATGTTTCCACCTCCATGTTTGACGGTGGGGATGGTGTTCTTGGGGTCATAGGCAGCATTCCTCCTCCTACAAACACGGCGAGTTTAGTTGATGTCAAGAGCTCAATTTTGGTCTCATCTGACCACAACACTTGCACCCAGTTCTCCTCTGAATCATTCAGATGTTCATTGGCAAACTTCAGACGGCCCTGTATATGTGCTTTCTTGAGCAGGGGGACCTTGCGGGCGCTGCAGGATTTCAGTCCTTCACGGCATAGTGTGTTACCAATTCTTTAAGGAATACCTGGGATAGGATAAAGTAATCATTCTACCCCCCCTTACCCCACCCCAAAGAGAAAAAAAAAGTTTAAAAAAGTAAAGTGGTTGTCCCAACGTCAACAGTGAAGGGGCGACTCTGGGATGCTGACCTAGGCAGAGTTGCAAAGAAAAAGTCATATCTCAGACTGCCCATCTTAATCTTTTATTTTTATTGGCCAGTCTGAGATATGGCTTTTTCTTTGCAAGTCTGCCTAGAAGGTCAGCATCCCAGAGTCGCCTCTTCACTGTTGACGTTGAGACTGGTGTTTTGCTGGTACTATTTAATGAAGCTGCCAGTTGAGGACCTGTGAGGCGTCTGTTTCTCAAATTAGACACTAATGTATTCGTCCTCTTGCACAGTTGTGCACCGGGGCCTCCCACTCCTCTTTCTATTCTGGTTAGAGCCAGTTTGCGCTGTTCTGTGAAGGGAGTAGTACACAGCGTTGTACGAGATCTTCAGTTTCTTGGCAATTTCTCGCATGGAATAGCCTTCATTTCTCAGAACAAGAATAGACTGACAAGTTTCAGAAGAAAGTTATTTGTTTCTGGCCATTTTGATACTTGGATTAGCAAACACAATGTGCCATTGGAACTCAGGACTGATGTTTGCTGATAATGGGCCTCTGTACGCCTATGTAGATATTCCATTAAAAATCAGCTGTTTCCAGCTAAAATAGCCATTTAAAACATTAACAACGTCTACACTGTATTTCTGATCAATTTGATGTTATTTTAATGGACAAAAAAATTGCTTTTCTTTCAAAAACAAGGACATTTCTAAGTGACCCCAAACCTTTGAACGGTAGTGTATATAATAATACGACTTATGGTTCCATTGGTAAGTCCAATATATATTGCCCAATTAGGACTACATGAGACACTTATATATACAGTGGGGAGAACAAGTATTTGATACACTGCCGATTTTGCAGGTTTCCTACTTACAAAGCATATAGAGGTCTGTAATTTTTTATCATAGGTACACTTCAACTGTGAGAGACGGAATCTAAAACAAAAATCCAGAAAATCACATTATATGATTTTTAAGTAATTAATTTGCATTTTATTGCATGACATAAGTATTTGATCACCTACCAACAAGTAAGAATTACGTCTCTCACAGACCTGTTAGTTTTTCTTTAAGAAGCCCTCCTGTTCTCCACTCATTACCTGTATTAACTGCACCTGTTTGAACTTGTTACCTGTATAACAGACACCTGTCCACACACTCAATCAAACAGACTCCAATATCTCCACAATGGCCAAGACCAGAGAGCTGTGTAAGGACATCAGGGATAAAATTGTAGACCTGCACAAGGCTGGGATGGGCTACAGGACAATAGGCAAGCAGCTTGGTGAGAAGGCAACAACTGTTGGCACAATTATTAGAAAATGGAAGAAGTTCAAGATGACGATCAATCACCCTCGGTCTGGGGCTCCATGCAAGATCTCACCTCGTGGGGCATCAATGATCATGAGGAAGGTGAGGGATCAGCCCAGAACTACACGGCAGGACCTGGTCAATGACCTGAAGAGAGCTGGGACCACAGTCTCAAAGAAAACCATTAGTAACACACTACGCCGTCATGGATTAAAATCCTGCAGCGCACACAAGGTCCCCCTGCTCAAGCCAGCACAAATCCAGGCCAGTCTGAAGTTTGCCAAAGACCATCTGGATGATCCAGAGGAGGAATGGGAGAAGGTCATGTGGTCTGATGAGACAAAAATAGAGCTTTTTGGTCTAAACTCCACTCGCCGTGTTTGGAGGCTGAAGAAGGATGAGTACAACCCCAAGAACACCATCCCAACGTGAAGTATGGAGGTGGAAACATCATTCTTTGGGGATGCTTTTCTGCAAAGGGGACAGGACGACTGCACTGTATTGAGGGGTGGATGGATGGGGCCATGTATCGCGAGATCTTGGCCAACAACCTACTTCCCTCAGTAAGAGCATTGAAGATGGGTCGTGGCTGGGTCTTCCAGCATGACAATGACCCGAAACACACAGCCAAGGCAACTAAGGAGTGGCTCCGTAAGAAGCATCTCAAGGTCCTGGAGTGGCCTAGCCAGTCTCCAGACCTGAACCCAATAGAAAACCTTTGGAGGGAGCTGAAAGTCCTTTTGCCCAGCGACAGCCCTGAAACCTGAAGGATCTGGAGAAGGTCTGTATGGAGGAGTGGGCCAAAATCCCTGCTGCAGTGTGTGCAAACCTGGTCAAGAGGGGACAGGACGACTGCACCGTATTGAGGGGTGGATGGAAACGTATGATCAGGAAACGTATGATCTCTTTAATTGCAAACAAAGGTTTCTGTACCAAATGTACCAAGTTCTGCTTTTCTGATGTATCAAATACTTATGTCATGCAATAAAATGCAAATTAATTACTTAAAAATCATTCAATGTGATTTTCTGGATTTTTGTTTTAGATTCCGTCTCTCACAGTTGAAGTGTATCTATGATAAAAATTACAGACCTCTACATGCTTTGTAAGTAGGAAAACCTGCAAAATCGGCAGTGTATCAAATGCTTGTTCACCCCACTGTATACAGTGGGGGAAAAAAAGTATTTAGTCAGCCACCAATTGTGCAAGTTCTCCCACTTAAAAAGATGAGAGAGGCCTGTAATTTTCATCATAGGTACACGTCAACTATGACAGACAAATTGAGGGAAAAAAATCCAAAACATCACATTGTAGGATTTTTTATGAATTTATTTGCAAATTATGGTGGAACATAAGTATTTGGTCACCTACAAACAAGCAAGATTTCTGGCTCTCACAGACCTGTAACTTCTTCTTTAAGAGGCTCCTCTGTCCTCCTCTCGTTACCTGTATTAATGGCACCTGTTTGAACTTGTTATCAGTATAAAAGACACCTGTCCACAACCTCAAACAGTCACACTCCAAACTCCACTATGGCCAAGACCAAAGAGCTGTCAAAGGACACCAGAAACAAAATTGTAGACCTGCACCAGGCTGGGAAGACTGAATCTGCAATAGGTAAGCAGCTTGGTTTGAAGAAATCAACTGTGGGAGCAATTATTAGGAAATGGAAGACATACAAGACCACTGATAATCTCCCTCGATCTGGGGCTCCACGCATGATCTCACCCCGTGGGGTCAAAATGATCACAAGAACGGTGAGCAAAAATCCCAGAACCACACGGGGGGACCTAGTGAATGACCTGCAGAGAGCTGGGACCAAAGTAACAAAGCCTACCATCAGTAACACACTACGCCGCCAGGGACTCAAATCCTGCAGTGCAAGACGTGTCCCCCTGCTTAAGCCAGTACATGTCCAGGCCCGTCTGAAGTTTGCTAGAGTGCATTTGGATGATCCAGAAGAGGATTGGGAGAATGTCATATGGTCAGATGAAACCAAAATATAACTTTTTGGTAAAAACTCAACTTGTCGTGTTTGGAGGACAAAGAATGCTGAGTTGCATCCAAAGAACACCATACCTACTGTGAAGCATGGGGGTGGAAACGTCATGCTTTGGGGCTGTTTTTCTGCAAAGGGACCAGGACGACTGATCCGTGTAAAGGAAAGAATGAATGGGGCCATGTATCGTGAGATTTTGAGTGAAAACCTCCTTCCATCAGCAAGGGCATTGAAGATGAAACGTGGCTGGGTCTTTCAGCATGACAATGATCCCAAACACACCGCCCGGGCAACGAAGGAGTGGCTTCGTAAGAAGCATTTCAAGGTCCTGGAGTGGCCTTGCCAGTCTCCAGATCTCAACCCCATAGAAAATATTTGGAGGGAGTTGAAAGTCCGTGTTGCCCAGCTACAGCCCCAAAACATCACTGCTCTAGAGGAGATCTGCATGGAGGAATGGGCCAAAATACCAGCAACCGTGTGTGAAAACCTTGTGAAGATTACAGAAAACGTTTGACCTGTGTCATTGCCAACAAAGGGTATATAACAAAGTATTGAGAAACTTTTGTTATTGACCAAATACTTATTTTCCACCATAATTTGCAAATAAATTCATAAAAAATCCTACAATGTGATTTTCTGGATTTCTTTTTCTCATTTTGTCTGTCATAGTTGACGTGTACCTATGATGAAAATTACAGGCCTCTCTCATCTTTTTAAGTGGGAGAACTTGCACAATTGGTGGCTGACTAAATACTTTTTTTCCCCACTGTATATATACACACATTTTTTACATTTAATAAAAATACGTATATTTATTATATTTTAGTCAGTATGTGTAATCTCTGATAGTAGAGGGGTCTGGGTCGTTGCGTGTTCAGCTCCCATACCCATTCCCAACCACTGTGTCAGTACTATGTACAGTCAACTAGTATAATTAGTGTTTGTAAAGTAAATATTAATGTGTCTTTATTAATGCCCCCCCCCCCCCCCCCCCCGATAATATACCACATATTCTGTCTGAAATGGGTGTTACTGACATTGCCCTTACCTCTACCCAGACAACGCCTACTCTAGGTTTCTCCCTTCATCTCCTCCACATCATCATCAAAGCATACACCATTCAGCATATGAGAGTAATGACAGCTATCATACATACAGTGCCTTCAGAAAGTATTCATACCCCTTGACTTATTCCACATTTTGTTGTGTTACATCAGGGGTGTCAAACTCATTCCATGGAGGGCCTAGTGTCTGCTGGTTTTTGGTTTTTCCTTTCAATTAAGACCTAGACAACCAGGTGAGGGGAGTTTCTTACTAATTAGTGACCTTAATTCATCAATCAAGTACAAGGAAGGAGCGAAAACCCGCAGACACTCAGCTCTCTGTGGAATGAGATTGACACGTGTTACAGCCTGAATTTAAAATGTATTAAATATATGTATTTTTTCACCCATCTACACACAATACCCCATAATGACAAAGTGAAAACATGTTTGTAGAAATGTTGCACATTTATTGATAATGAAATACAGAAATCTCTCATTAACATAAGTATTCACACCCCTGAGTCAATACTTTGTAGAAGCACCTTTTGCAGCGATTACAGCTGTGAGTCTTTCTGAGTAAGTCTATAAGAGCTTTCCACACCTGGATTCTGCAACATTTGCCCATTATGCTTTTCAAAATTCTTCAAGCTCTGTCAAATTGGTTGTTGATCATTGCTAGAACACCATTTTCAGGTTTTGCCATAGATTTTCAAGTAGATTTAAGTCAACACGGTAACTCGGCCACTCAGGAACATTCATTGTCTTCTTGTTAAGCAACTCCAGTGTAGATGTGGCCTTGTATTTTAGGTTATTGTCCTGCTGAAAGGTGAATTAATCTCCACTGTCTGGTGGGAAGCAGACTGAACCAGGTTTTCCTCTGGGACTTTGCCTGTGCTTAGCTCCATTCTGTTTCCTTTTGTTATCCTGAAAAACTCTCCAGTCCTTAACGATTACAAGCATACCCATAACATGAGGCAGCCACCACTATGCTTGAAAATATGGAGAGTGGTCCTCAGTACTGTGTTGTATTGGATTTGCCACAAACATAACAACACTTTGTATTCAGGACAAAAAGTGAATTGCTTTACCAAATATTTTACAGTATTACGTTAGTGCCTTGTAGAAAACAGGATGCATGTTTTGGAATAATTTTATTCTGTACAAGCTTCCTTCTTTTCACTCAGTCAGTTAGGTTTGTATTGTGGAGTAACTACAATGTTGTTGATCCATCCTCAGTTTTCTCCTATCAAAGCCATTAAAATCTGTAACTGTTTTAAAGTCACCATTGGCCTCATGGTGAAATCCCTGAGCAGTTTCCTTCCTCTCCGGCAACTGAATTAGGAAGGACGCCTGTATCTTTTTAGTGACTGGACGGTGTATCAATACAACCAAAGTGCAATTAATAACTTCACTATGCTCAAAGGGATATTCAATGTCTGTTTATTTTTTGGCCCATCTACCAAAATGTGCCCTTCTTTGCGAGTCATTGGAAAACCTCCCTGGACTTTGTGGTTGAATCTGTGTTTGAAATTCACTGCTCAACTGAGAGACCTTACATAATTGTGTGGGGTACAGTGATGAGATTGTCATTCAAAAATCATGTTCAACATTATTATTGCACACAGAGTGAGTCCATGCAACTTATTATGTGGCTTGTTAAGCAAATCTTACTCCTGAACTTATTCAGGCTTGCCATAACAAATGGGTTGAATACTTATTGACTCAAGACATTTCCGCTTTTCATTTTTAATTGATTTGTAAAAAATAAAATAAAAATAAAAACAGGAATAAAACCATTTCACTGACCAAAGAATCTTAATTTTATCAATTTTAAATTCAGGCTGCAACACAACAAAATTTGGAAATATTCAAGGGGTGTGAATACTTTCTGAAGGCACTGTAAAGGCTTCATATACAAGCATGTGCCCAGCTGCATAATCATAAAGAACCTTATTTGACAAGAGAAGAAGGGCCCTCAATCCAAATGGCTACTTGACACTTTTACGCAGAATGCATGTGTCACCAACAAAAGTGCTTGGGAATGAGGATCATTCAACCATCCACAGCAGTGAGATGGCTGATGGCTTCTTCTAGACTGTAGCCGAGCAAGGTTTATATTGAGCTGATGAGCATTTCCACTTTGATTATGCTGCAGCAACTTAAATGACCTCAGGTTTGTAAGACACATCATTATATTGGAGAGCTAATTATTCTGCTGATTAACATCTCGCTCCAGCGAGCTTCTTGTTATTCCAAGGTTCCAATTCATTTTTGTTTGAGGCGTGTTAATACAGATACTAATATAACGTATTACTGCCAGCCCTGATTGCATTTGGGGAGATAACCCACTGGGCACAGATGTCAATTCAATGTCTAGTTTTGATTTACATTTGATTGAGTTGTCAACTAACGTGAATTCAACGTGAAATCCAAAAAAAAATTAATCATGTCATTAGATTTAGGTTAAAAGTTGGGTGAAAACAATGACTAAATTCCCTTACGTTGATGACTTTTGAAAATGTAATCAATTTTCCACATTGATTCAAAGTCATCACATTGAATTTTTTTGTTGAAATGACGTGGAAACAATGTTGATTCAACAATTTTTTTCCCAGTGGGGAGGCACTCATGTGGGCCTGGGCCTAGTCCTAGCAGAAATTGAAGCATTGTTTATTCCAGGAAGCAATTACTATCTGGTAGTGCATGATTTTAGTGTAATGGTTTAATTACAGGAAGTGACTCAGACAAGTAAAACACATTTTACATAATATTGAAAATAATACTAAATAATCATTAGTAAGGCAGGCAGACAGACTCTGATAGACAGGGAATAGATCATGTTACTATTTTCTTCCTTTTTTAAGTCATACATTTTCCAATAGTTTTAGTTTACTCAGGGGCCTCTCAACTTTTCTTTGACAACGGCGCCACCCTTCGGTGGCTTGTCATCAAATATTGGGAGAATGGCGATGAAAGGGGTGGCGTCCCCATGACGTCTTACGTGAACCTCACGTTGGACTCTGGAACCCAAACAGTGGGGAAGTAGCCAAAGTGAAGTTATTTGCTACGGTCGTGATTTAAACGAGGTATGTTAGTGTACATCAAATATCATTATTTGCAGTGTATCTAGCTATGATCACAAAGTATAAGTTACGGGAACATGCAAAATTGCAGCTTGCTTGCAGGATAGGAATGGCTAGAATAAGCCAGACAGCTAGACATAAACCTATCCAATGTTGCACGTTCTGTCAGTAATTTACAGTAGCTGCATTCTCTTACTCTTAAGGCTTTTAGCCCCTTGAGTTTATCAAGCGCCTTCCAGAGGCTGCGTACTTTCAAGTTGGTGCTTTTTGCAGATGTTACTTTCTAGTGCCCGTTTAAGTTAGCTAGCTAGAGCGTTGATTGTATAGATCAGCGTATCGTCAGCAATGCTAAAATAAAAAGTACTTCCGGGTCACGGAATTTAGGAACTTTTCTAAATAAAAGTCCCCCACGGAACAGTAGAAACGTGTCAATAACGTGTAAATTATTCATAATGTGACAATTAATTGTCTAAACATGAACAATTATTCATATGTGTTCATATTTAAGTGACATTTGCATTAAACTCGGGTTTTAAAACATGTTCCAAGGTCAAATAAATGGCCACAATGCAAATCACTGAATATGGAATTCATATTGGCATATAGAGCAAAAACCGTTCTGGATGCAGCAGTAAAAGTATTGTAGGGAATACTCAGCAGGATCTGTAGAATCTATATATGGTGTTATTTCATGGAGCTTTGAATAATATGGAGTGTTGCTGGTCTTTTTCTCCACACATTTCATTGGCCACAATGTAAATCACTGTATATGGAATACATATTGGCTTATAGAGCAAAACACGTTCTGGATGCAGCAGTAAAAGTATTATAGGGAATAATCAGTAGGGTCTGTAGAATGTATATATGGTGTCATGTCATGGTGTTCTGGACTTTTACTGTGGACAAACAGCTTAAAGTGGGTTACCTGGACACTATATGATACAAATATAGCACTGTACAGGGAAACGATAGCTTGTGTCCATAAAACCAGGGTCCAGTCTACTCACTAGAGTCCCTAGAATTTAAAACAGGTCATAGGAAGCTTTATGTTGACATTTGAACTGTGAGACACATTGGCACCATGGACAGCTACACTTTTAGACTGTTATGTTGTCACTGTCAGCCTATCTCCAAATACATGGCAAATGTGTGACCCAAAAGCATATTGTGATTTAATATTTTAATAATTGCAAGGCCACTACCGGTCTCAAATAAACTGGGGTGGAAAATACTCAGTTGGGGTTCTACCAACCAACATTTTAAAATAGTTCAGTCTCTTGTAATGCCTACATTTAATCCTGCATGTTATATTAATTCCAAAACAATACATTAATTGACTGTTTTTGTGTTGAATATCAGTTGGAAAAACAAAACACCTTAACAGTTAATTCTTTTTTTAAGCTTACCCTACTGTGAAATAAAATGCCATTCCATACACGACTTTCATGCACTTTTGCCTTGCGCTAAATACAGATTATTAGCAGGTGATTAGTTAAGAAGCCAACTGCTTCAAAAACTGCAAAAATGATAGACTGTCATAATCTAGATGACTGTGACACATTTATACATTCTATTGCTAGTGACAACAAGGTGAAATTAAACAAAATGGTACAAACAGATGATGTAAATGAGGCTCAGGTTCTAAACCTATTGCTTGTGGAGAGTTTAAATGAGGAAATGTCAACTGCTCAGAGAAGACCCTCAGACTGCCAACTTAATATGCAAAATGTACACAGTTTTGAGGATAAAGAACCTGCTACATTCATCCTGATGTAGCCAAGAGTTCGTATGAGGAAGTGTCAGTGGTGCCGATGTAAAAGTGGTAGTTTTGGAATGAAAACTACCACTTAGAGACAGAAAGTTGTGTTAGAGGTTTATCAGATGAGGAAATCGTAAGCTCTATGAACTGAATCAGATGAGCAGCATACACTGAAATAAGCGAGGATACACTGAAATGTGTTTTGTCAGATGAGGCAAATTTTGGAGGGTTCAGGTATACCACTCAAAGTAATGGCGTTTACATTGATTCGTGATGAATGGGAGTTTCCATTCGAAGAGAAGTGGTAGGTATGTCAAAAAGTTCTCATGGGTAAGCCTATTTGCAGGAAAGATCAAAGAGTCCAATCCTTACTGTGTAGTACATTTTCAATATCATCAATTTTCAATCACTCAGAAAATGATTTTTTTAAACTCTTAAAATAAATGGATACCATGGCCATTCTTCATGCAAGCTAAAATGAGTTATTGTTCTGGACACTGCGAATGCACTAGATTTCCATGTCTCATATTCAGGCGATATCATACATTCAGATGAAGATGGTATGAAGACCATTTCCAGCTCCAGGGGGAGCAACTTGCATTGTCATTACATAATACTGCCGCATATAAGGTGCACAGGGAATTAATAGCCAATACCGACCTCCGATGTTTGGCCGCTCAGAACAGAAGTGGCATTGGAGTAGATACATCAGTGTTGAGAAACATAAAATCTGAACAACACACAAATAAATAACTTTTTGGATTCTGATTAAATCAAGTCACTGCAATTACTGAAAGAAAAACTTGAGAATGAAACATCGGCAGAAATAATCGTTTCTCCTGTACAGTGTTATTTTTGTACGACAGACTGTCCAGGCACCTCATTTTAAGCTATTTGACCACAGTAAAAAGTCCAGCAACACTTCCTATTCCTTTTGGTCAAACGCATCTGATTTGTATTCTAGGGACTCTAGTGTGTAGACTGGACCCTGGTTTTATGGACACACAAATCGTATTTATTTTCTAAAAATATGTTTTCCTGTACAGTGCAATTTGTTTGTGCAATACAACAAAAATACAGCAATACTTTTCTTAAACATTACATTTCAAAATAGCATCCTTGAACAATAGCACCAGTAAATGAACAAGAATCATACAATCAAATAATTATATATTAAAATGTTAATTGTATATTTTTTACTAGTAGGCTATTATGTTATTGACATTCATTTACTTATGCTCCAACCATTTCTCAATGTGCTCCACAATTTAATATGCTTTATCTTATATAATGTAGTAATTATTTAGTTTAGATTTTCCCCACCCTTGTAGTTATAATTGTTATTATTTTTTTACATGATTTACTACGCATTGCAAAGCTGCAAAAAAAATTTTTTTCGTATCAGACTTATTTTGGAAACCAAATCTGAAAACCGGAAGTCTTAATGTGGATAGTATCTAGCTAATGTTGCTGCATAGAAAAACGACTGTTTCAGTAGCTATAGTTTGCTAGCTAACTATCTAGCTAGGTGTCATCATCTAAAATAACCCTAATTTATACAACTGTTCTTATTTGATTAATGGTGGTCAGATCCACCTATGTGAATCTAGCCACAATAGTGGAATTTGCGGTTAGCCTTCAAAATAAAAGTATGTAGTTGACAGTGTTGCCAAATGTATTATTTATTTTTTAAATTATTATTTTTTAGTTATTTTCAGCAGACGCTCTTATCAGAGCGACTTAGTTATTTTTTTATTTTTTTCATACTGCCCCCCCGTGGGAAACGAACCCACAACCCTGACGTTGCAAGCGACATGCTCTACCAACTGAGCTACAGGGTAGCTCAGTTGACTACAAATAGTGGAATTATGCCATGGATCATGCTAAACGAGGTTGGATTGTTGTTATATAAATTCAACAAAATAAAATAATTTGTTAATTTGACCAAAATCTGTTGAAATCACACTGGATGTATTAGACTTCAGAATTGCATTAGGGGCATATTTATTTCACTGTACAGCCTTACCTATGGATTATGGATAAATTACATGGGGTATCAGTCTACTCAGTGACACCCAGAGAACATTAGCGTCGTAGCTCTTATTGCGGGACTCTGAAACCACTGTGAATTGAGCCACATGTATTGTACCAGTCACCCTACTATGTGTTTTGAACAGTATTCCAGAGGAAAAACAATACAACCTGGATGTTTTGGAGTCTGATAACTCTGAGGAGGACGTTGGGAAAAAAGCTCTTGGTACTGAGTAGAGTAGACTGACACCCCATTTAATTCATCCCCAATCCTTAGGTAAGGCTGTACAGTGCAATCTGAATGTCAATACGCACAATAGGTTGACTGGGGAGGTGATTTCCCACAGTCACAGTCCCGCAATAAGAGCTATAACACTAATATTTGTGTAAACTCTTCACAGTTGTGTTCTGTGGGTGTCACCGAGTAGTCTGATACCCCATTTCATTGCTCCACATTCCAAACTTGTTTAACATTATCTAGTCTAAATATTGCATGATTTCACCAATTGTAACCTTCTGCGTCACTTTCAAAGAGGTACTTTTATTTTGAAAGCAAACCGCAAATTCGGGCAAGCCTCACCAGCCAGATGAAGTGTACTGGCTGCTTATAAAGGTAGCTTTGGGCAACAGGGTTAAGTAGCTGGCTAGCTAGTTATTTTCATGAACTGAAGTTCAAGTTTAAGTAGCTACCTAGCTAATACTTACTCACATATATTCTTAAATCATTGCTAAGAATATTGAAAATGACTGCAGTTTCTATTGATCATTGTTTTCAGGCTAACATTAGTTGCATTGGTGCTAGCTACAGTGCCTTGCAAAACTATTCATCCCCCTTGGCGTTTTTCCTATTTTGTTGCATTACAACCTGTAATTTAAATGTATTTTTATTTGGATTTCATGTAATGGACATACACAAAATAGTCCAAATTGGTGAAGTGAAATGAAAAACATAACTTGTTTCAAAACATAAATAATGGAAAAGTGGTGCGTGCATATGTATTCACCCCTTTGCTATGAAGCCCCTAAATAAAGATCTGGTGCAACCAATTACCTTCAGAAGTCACAATTAGTTAAATAAAGTCCACCTGTGCGCAATCTAAGTGTCACATGATCTGTCACATGATTTCAGTATATATACACCTGTTCTGAAAGGCCCCAGAGTCTGCAACACCACTAAGCAAGCGGCACCATGAAGATCAAGGAGCTCTCCAAACAGGTCAGGGACAAAGTTGTGGAGAAGTACAGATCAGGGTTGGGTTATAAAAAAATATCAGAAACTTTGAAAATCCCACAGAGCACCATTAAATCCATTATTAAAAAATTGAAAGAATATGGCACCACAACAAACCTGCAAAGAGAGGGCCGCCCACCAATACTCACAGACCAGGCAAGGAGGGCATTAATCAGAGAGGCAACAAAGAGACCAAAGATGACCCTGAAGGAGCTGCAAAACTCCACAGCGGAGATTGGAGTATCTGTCCGTAGGACCACTTTAAGCCGTACACTCCACAGAGCTGGGCTTTACGGAAGTGGCCAGAAAAAAGCCATTGCTTAAAGAAAAAAAATAAGCAAACACGTTTGGTGTTCACCAAAAGGCATGTGGGAGACTCCCCAAACATATGGAAGAAGGTACTCTGGTCAGATGAGACTAAAATTGAGCTTTTTGGCCATCAAGGAAAGTGCTATGTCTGGCGCAAACCCAACACCTCTCATCCCCCCGAGAACACCATGTTTTTTCCATCGGCAGGGACTGGGAAACTGGTCAGAATTGAAGGAATGATGGAAGGGAACTTCTTGAGGGAAACCTGTTTCAGTCTTCCAGAGATATGAGACTGGGACAGAGGTTGACCTTCCAGCAGGACAATGACCCTAAGCATACTGCTAAAGCAACACTCAAGTGGTTTAAGGGGAAACATTTAAATGTCTTTGAATGGCCTAGTCAAAGCCCAGACCTCAATCCAATTGAGAATCTGTGGTATGACTTAAAGATTGCTGTACACCAGCGGAACCCATCCAACTTGAAGGAGCTGGAGCAGTTTTGCCTTGAAGTATGGGCAAAAATCCCAGTGGCTAGATGTGCCAAGCTTATAGAGACATACCCCGAGAGACATGCAGCTGTAATTGCTGCAAAAGGTGGCTCTACAAAGTATTGACTTTGGGGGGGGGGGTGGGGGGGTGAATAGTTATGCACGCTCAAGTTCTGTTTTTTGGCTTATTTCTTGTTTGTTTCACCCCAAAAAAATGTTGGGCAACTTCAAAGTGGTAGCCATGTTGTGTATATCAAATGATACAAACCCCCAAATATCCATTTGAATTCCAGGTTGTAAGGCAACAAAATAGGAAAAATGCCAAGGGGGGTGAAAACTTTCGCAAGCCACTGTAGGTAACGTTACCAAGCTAAAGCTAGCTGGCTACCCCAGAAGTTGCTAATAACATCTGTATCAAAGATATTTGGTGTGTGCTTGTTTGCAGACTTTTTTTTGTACAGCTTTGACAGTGCTACTGATCATAGTGGTGGCGCTTGGCTTGAACATGCAAATTCAGCACACACAACATTCTATAATATAATAGAATGGTGTTATTTGACGTGTATCTTTTTTGACACGCAAAGACCCAAACGGCGTTCCATACATGACTGCTGGACCAGAACTCAACCAGGCTTTCTCCTCTGTGCCTTCTACCCTAACTGTGTACCTGCTACTATGCACCTGTCCCATACAGAGATTCATAGTGCCTGGTGAACTGAAATGAACCGGAAATGCCAGGTGAGCCGAAATGAACACACCTGCTGTGTTGAGTCAAGCTGAGAAAATACAATAGTGGGACCAGGATGTTTGGTGTTAAGAGTAGCTTGCATGCCAATCACATGGTCACTCCAACTGTGTTTTTGCAAAATAAAGGTTCAGTTACTCCTTTTGATTACATTTGTTGCCATCTTATGACACACTCTGACATCTCTGTGACCAATACAAAATACATGTATGTGGACTAAAGACCAAACATAAGACAATGTGCTTTTTACAGATAAGGTCTTTACTGATAAAGTGATGAGAAATATATACAGTATTCACAGCAGTTAAGGTGACATTAAAGGGGTGTTTCATGCAATCAAATCGAAATTGCTGTACAACAAATACAGCAATTTGACAAAAGGTACAAAATTGTACAGTACCAGTCAAAAGTTTGGACACATCTACTCATTCAAGGGTTTTTCTTAATTTTTTTACTATTTTCTACATTGTAGAATAATATTGAAGACATCAATATGAAATAACACATATGGAATCATGTAGTAACCAAAAAAGTGTTAAACAAATCAAAATATATTTTATATTTGAGATTCTTCAAAGTAGCCACCCTCTGCCTTGATGACAGCTTTGCACACTCTTGGCATTCTCGCAACCAGCTTCATGAGGTAGTCACCTGGAATGCATTTCAATTAACAGGTGTGCCTTCTTAACAGTTAATTTGTGGAATTTCTTTCCTTCTTAATGCGTTTCAGCCAATCAGTTGTGTTGTGACAAGGCAGGGGTGGTATACAGAAGATAGCCCTATTTGGTAAAAGACCAAGTCCATATTATGGCAAGAACAGCTCAAATAAGCAAAGAGAAACGACAGTCCATCATTACTTTAAGACATGAAGGTCAGTCAATCCTGAACATTTCAAGAACTTTTAAAGTTCAAGTGCAGTCGCAAAAACCATCAAGCGCTATGATGAAACTGGCTCTCATGAGGACCGCCACTGGTATGGAAGAGCCAGAGTTTACTCTGCTGCAGAGGATATGTTCATTAGAGTTAACTACACCTCAGAATGCAGCCCAAATAAATGCTTCACAGAGTTCAAGTAACAGACACATCTCAACATCAACTGTTCAGAGGAGACTGCGTGAATCAGGCCTTCATGATCAAATTGCTGCAAAAAAAAACACTACTAAAGGACACCAATAAGAAGAAGAGACTTGCTTGGGCCAAGAAACACGAGCAATGGACATTAGACCAGTGGACATCTGTCCTTTGGTCTGATGAGTCCAAATCTGAGATTTTTTATTCCAACCACCGTGTCTTGTGAGAGGCAGAGTAAGTGAACAGATGATCTCCGCATGTGTGGATCCCACCGTGAAGCATGGAGGAGGAGGTGTGATGGTGTGGGGGTGCTTTGCTGGTGACACGGTCAGTGATTTATTTAGAATTCAAGGCACACTTAACCAGCATGGGGCTACCACAGCGATACGCCATTTAATCTTGTATGCACTTAGTGGGACTATTTGTTTTTCAACAGGACAATGACCAAAAACATACCTCCAGGCTGTGTAAGGGTTATTTGACCAAGGAGAGTGATGGTGTGCTGCATCAGATGACCTCCACAATCACCTGACCTCAAACCAATTGAGATGGTTTGGGATGAGTTGGACCGCAGAGTGAAGGAAAAGCAGCCAACAAGTGCTCAGCATATGTGGGAACTCCTTCAAGACTATTGGAAAAGCATTCCTCATGAAGCTGGTTGAGAGAATGCCAAGAGTGTGCAAAGTGGTCATCAAGGCAAAGGGTGGCTACTTTGAAGAATCTAAAATATATTTTGATTTGTTTAACACGTTTTTGGTTAGTACCTGATTCCATATGCGTTATTTCATAGTTTTGATGTCTTCACTATTATTCTACAATGTAGAAAATAGTAAAAATAAAGAAAAACCCTTGAATGAGTAGGTGTGTCCAAACTTTTGACTGGTACTCTATATGGTACATCAAAATGCAAAAGAAACAAACATACATCACTTAAAAATAAATGTCCTCCCAATCATAAGTACAAAACTGAGTACAAGCTTTCAGGACTATGTACAGAGAAAGGTAGAAAACAACTGCTCAACACTCAGCAGTCAACAGTTACACCGTGGTAAAAACATTTCTCACAATTATATAATATAGTTTGAATTCAATTTCATATTATGCCGTACATACATTTCTAAATCAAAATGGAGCACTGAGATTTGTTAGTTGTCAAAACAAACTATAAATACTTATTTTTAAAGTGCAGATCATTTCAGGCCAGTCGGCAGCCACACAGCCACTCCCAAAGGCAGGTTAGCATTTATTGTCATGAATCTTGCCCTGTAGGCAGCTCTGCAGAGTGGTCTCTAGATGGCAGAGCCACAAAGTCATAAAATCAGATTTGAACCCTAACCTTAACCACACTGCTAACCCTAATGCCTAACCCTAAATGAAGACCAAAAAGCTAATTTCTGTTTTCATGAATTTTTTTCGATATATCCAACTTTGACTTTGCAGCTGGCCCATCTAACGGAAATCCTCAATTCTGCCTCCTGGGCAAGATTCATGACAATAAACATCAACCTCCCAAAGGCCAAAGGGATTGACTGACTAATCAATGAACAGTAAAGTAATGATCTCTTTTCATGTAAAGTCCCCTCGTTAAGTTTCTAAAGGTTTTGCAGCACATGGCCCAAACCTCCATAATGCCTAAAGGAAACAATACACAGTCACTTTCTCTTACTTAACAAATATCCCTGTCACATTTCCCTTCAGTCTCCACATATCTCTGGTCTATCATCAAAATATTGAAGGAAATGTTAGAACTGGGAGAAGGAGATACTGGTATGTTAGCCTCTTAGTAGTTCCATTTAGCTAAGTGGAAAGGGAATTACTTTGAGTATTAAAGTAGGATTCATGTGCATAATGTTTATTTTTATTTTTAATGTATTGTGAATTATATTAAATATAAGCTACATTATATACAGGTAATTGCCTAAATAAAGGAAACACTAGAGTAAATGAGGGATACAAAGTATATTGAAAGCAGGTGCTTCCACACAGGTGTGGTTCCTGAGTTAATTAAGCAATTAAAACATCCCATCATGCGTAGGGTCATGTATAAAAATGCCCAGTTCCCATAATTCTGGCCAGCATAACTAGAAGAAGAGATCTCAGTGACTCTGAAAGAGGTGTCTCAAAGGAGCATAGGGGGTTTAAAGGGTGTGTGTGTGTCAGTCACCAGATCTCAACTCAATTGACCACTTATGGGAGATTCTGGAGCGGCGCCTGAGACAGCATTTTCCACCACCATCAATAAAACACCAAATTATGGAATTTCTTGTAGAAGAATGGTGTTGTATCCCTACAATAGAGTTCCAGACACTTGTAGAATCTATGCCAAGGCGCATTTAAGCTGTTTTGGCAGTTAGCTGTACATAAATAGTAGTAGTGTTGTAATTGTTATTACTTTGCATTATAGCTATGTTAACAACGAGATCAATCCAGATCCTGATTCTAAGAGATTGTTAACTTTGCCTGAGGAGTGTGGCTGTTTATCTAAGGCAGTGACTGTTAGTTTAACTAAAATATAAAAAATACTATTAATAGAGTTATATAAATACTTTCTAAATACGAAACCCACTTGCACAAACCATCATCACATTACAGCTTCACATCAACACTTCTCATTAAAAGAAATATTACCATACTAAAGACATTAGATCATAAATCTTATAAGTGGCTCTGAAAAAACAGTTTAGTTGTTTTGGCAACTGTCAAATCTATCCAGTGAAACATTGTGTTTGATATTACTGCTAAAGCTTATGCTTTGGATACCAAGCTGTAGAAAATGCATTATATCTGTACAATAGAAAAAACACCACCGCTCGCTCACACGTATACACGCACACACACCTAGTATGCTTATATTGGAGTGTTCTGCTGTTTGTGTAGTGGTAGGATATTGGGCACTCAAGCAAAACTCTTCAGATGCTGCTAACAGTGTCTCTAAATCAGTGAATGCATTTCAGTTACTTTGCAGGTCCTACATGACCACCTAGCATTGTCAGCATCACCAGACACTTCAAGAGAGGTTATTTAGCAGTATACGATGTACTTGGACATGCAAACCCTCTCCTTCGCTCTTTTTCATTCCATCTAACTATTTTCTTCTGTCTCTCACGCATGCAGTCTCACACACACACACACACACACACACACACACACACACAAGTAATACCATTGACAGAAAAGCAGGCTATGGAATGAAGCATCACAGTGTAGTAAGCCCACACCTCCCCTGAGTTACATACCCACAGCTTCCTATTCAAAAACCAAAACACCACGTTCCCACAATCTTAGGACAACCCTTCAACCTCTACAGACGAGGTGAGACAAATTCAAAGTAAAACATCATACAGAACTATACCTAAAATATATTACCTATTAGAGAAAAATATTTGGGGGATTCTTTTCAATGTATACAATTCTCAACCACTTGGCCATATTCATTATAAATATCTTTAAATAGGGATGCTGTAGCAGAGAGACCGCTATGTTGGAGTGTTCGGTATCTAGTCTCAAATTACTGAGGGTGATAATACCTGGCCTTAGGAATAGAGGGGTGGAAACTGACAGCCCTTGAAATGCATAGTCAATTATACACAGTGCAGCATGCTAGAAGCTGTTGTAGGCAGGGTTCAAGCTACAGGAGTGTCCAAGGTGCTGGATGCTCCCATAACAAACCAGGGCACTCCTGTAAGAATGAAAAATTATCAACGTGGACACCAATGTCAGCTTTGAATATCCACATTAGTACAGCCCACTACTGTGTTTTAGGGCACCCAACGCATTACATTTTAGTCATTTAGCAGACGCTCTTATCCAGAGCGACTTACAGTTAGTGAGTGCATACATTTTCATACTGGCCCCCCGTGGGAAACGAACCCACAACCCTGGCGTTGCAAGCACCATGCTCTACCAACTGAGCTACACGGGGCCCCACTGTGTAACTTCAAACCATGGTTGTAAGAATCACGAAAGGAAGACTGAGATATAAGCTACAGTCCCTTGGAAAAGGCTTTTTCAGGAGGTACAATGGCAACTGTGTTCGTCACATTGACAAAATGAACCCCAGACTAAGTGGTGTGTGTCTGTATGTTGGTGTGTTGGTCTCCTTCCCTCTCACGTGAAGAGAGCCTGCTTGGTTGAGGTCTCATCCACCAGCGCCTGGACCGTCATGCTCACCTTGATCATACCCTTCTCCTCTAGTATGTGATGAGGCAGACACAGCTTATCCTATGGAGGTTCAACACAGAGAAAGAGAAAGAAGGGAAACAGAGAGAGAGCGAGAGTGGGGGGGAGGAGGGAGAGAGAGTGGGGGAGGAGGGAGAGAGAGTGGGGGGAGGAGGGAGAGAGAGTGGGGGGAGGAGGGAGAGGAGATAGGGAGCGAGTGGGACAGAAATAGAGAGATGGACGAGGAGGCAGCAAAAACAACAAGTAAATCAAAAAGACCCCTCAATGCAACTATGGTGATGAGTGAACATACAGACAGTACAGTTGTGTGTGGAAGTATGTTGAATAACCTATATGAAGAATCTGAACAGCACTGAACTCATCATCCTCCTTCAGAGAACAGCAACACAGAGACAGAATAGAAGAGAGGATGGAAATAACCCCAAACTGTACATTTACTACCAGTTCCATTCACACCATCAGATATACAAGTCAGAAAAAGCCTCAAGGTCCATCAAAATCAGCACCGACTACGAGTTAAAACACACCCAACTAATAGTATACAGTAATGGCGTACCAATTGCAGTCACTGGCGAGGTTGACCTGACAACAGTGAATAAGCTAACATGGCATCCGAGTTAAAAGGAAAATATGGATAGAAATGGATGGGCAGTTTGGGGGCAACTTTGGACACTACATCCATGGCTTTTAAATTAAGTTAGAAAATTAGGTTAACCCTCATTGCTTTAAATTCAACTACAGACATACATCAATGGACAGTAGCAGCACTGCTGGCCTCAAAGTATCAAAGCTCTCATATAAATGAATGAGCTTCTAGTACAGTATAGTACAGTTCACATATCATATTCACTAGCCCTTCAACATAACACCTCCAGATTAGTCAGTTCTGTAAAATTGCATGTGCAAATGATTGTATGTTTAGAAATGATCATTGCACACCTTGTATTCAGTCCAGGTGCTTGGGTAAAATAAACTTCCATCCAAAGTACCTTCTTGAGGTTTTAAAATAAGAAAATGAATATATGGCTTGAACCACGACAGAATAGTACAACAGTTGGCCCAAAACGTATACATACTGTACCTTAGTAATGTAACTCCCCCAGGGTAAATCAACTATAGTAGTCCGAGAGTAACGTAGATGGTTGAGTGGTAGAGATGTGCAGTAGTGACGTGATTATTGAACTTTATTTAGTGACAGTGTGCTGTGTGACATATTACAGTCTAGTCATAAGTGGTGTGTTTATTAGGTCCAAACCTATTCACTGCTTGTTGTGTCTTTGTGTCATGGATGGCATTACTATTGAGCGTTGCCATTTCCTTCAAACAGACGTACAGGTATAAATAATACAGTTGTTATACTGTATCTGATGTGTCTTGAAGAGAGTGACCAATGTGACAAAAAAGCTCCAAGATCCAGCTTGATAGAGGAGCTGTACTAGTGCTCTGTGCTTACCTGGACTGGACCCAAACTAGACAGGCTGTATGGAACCAAGAGACTGTATGACCACATGGGGAATCAGTGTGTATGACCCCATACGACATGTCTGTGACCCCAGAGGGCATTAATAAAACGAACAGTCCAACATGACAGGCTTGATTTGACGCATTGGCCAAAGAGTTGTAGAGAGACTTCAGGTAACTCGTGTACAAGCTCCAGGCTTCTTTTCAACAGTTGGAATGTGCAGTATTGGTGGGGACAGTATATGAATGCATGTGTGTGAGGTTGTGAGTCAGTATTTATTGGAGTTTAATGGTGCGCATCTGCAATTTGTGCATGAATGCAACTGTGTATGAGACACTGTTGTGTGTGTGTGAATCAGTAGTTTTCCCGGACAGAGGAGAAGAGCACAGAAACAAGAGGTTGAAGAAAAAGAGGAGGATTGCGGAGGAGAAGTGTTGGCAAATGCGGAGGGCAGGGCGGGCTTTGACAGGAGATTGACAGGTGGTGTTACGTCAACTCGCTCCAGCTATAGGCCACAAACAGCAGGAGGAGACAGAACACGTGTAACAGGCTCGAGCAAATCAGGTCCCACGGCTGCCATGCTGGAGGCGGAGCCTGGGCCACCTGTGTAGAAGTCTCGGGGGCAGGGTTTGGGCCCTCCCCCTGTCTGTCTGAGTCCCTCCCCTCTGTGGGGGTCTCCATGGTGACCAGGGCGCACACGGTAACACGGATCGGCCGCAGGTGACACTGGATGATGTCATAAGCTGAGCAGAGGGAAGACTGAGGGCCCAAGGAGGAAGAGGAGGAAACATACAAGGTGAATAAAGATGAAAGGAGAAGGATTGGAAAACGAGGGAAAGAATGATACAGATGGATGAAAGGAGTCACAGAGGAACATCAAAGGATATTGCACATGAAGAAGAGAAATCCAGTCAGATAGAAGTGTCGGAGAACAATGAGAGAGGGAAGAAGAACAGAGGAGAGGAGAGAAAATACCATAGGAAGAAGGAGGAAATGGGAAGGGAGTGCCAGGAAAAGACAAATAAGGGGAAGAGGTGCAGAGGAGAGGAAGAGAAGGAAGAGGGAGGGTGGTCCGGCAGGAAAATAGAACAGAGAGAAACAAGGCAGGATGTTACCCGGTGGAAACAGAGGTCAGGGGTCAAGGTGTGTGTTTATGTGCAGGGCGCAGGCGTGGGTAACGTGCAGGTCTGCTTTTTGAGAGAGAGTGTGTGACTTAAATTTATAAAACTGAAACTGAACTCTGTCTCTCTTTCAGAAAGCAGGCCATGCTGGGGTGTGGAGCTTTAGGAGAAATGAGGGTGCGGGTGGTGTTAGCCAGCTACGCCTTCACTTGCATTAGCTTTCAATCCAGCGCAAAGCACCTGTTTCAGCGAGGCAGTGACATTTCAGCCAGCAAGCAGCAGTAGAATCAGCAAGCAAGCAGGGGGTCTAAGGAAGCAGCCAAGAGGTCTCAAACAGTCTCACTGTTGGTATTGGTAATACTGTGTATTCTACTGTACAGTCCCAGCAGGCTACTCAAACACAGCAGGGATTACTACACCAGGGTAAGATCAAATAATGAGTTCCACTACCACTGTCATAATTACTGACTATTTACTAAAGGAGAAATCAACACAGTAATGAGTCACCAGGGTCAATTTGATACTCACACACAAGCACACTTATATTATATATATTATATTATGTTACCATCCCATGCACACAGGACATCTTTCAGTCAAGTAAATGACATAACATTTCTGCCATGTTTTTCTGCAGGAATGACAGCACACCAGCTCCTGTTAAATTCATTTTTTTCTTTGGCACTAGCTGGGGTCAGAACCAGACAAGAGCCAGGTCAAAGTTCTAAAGTATAAAGGAAGCCCAAAGCCGTAGTGGGTAGTGATGATGACAGCATAGTCCAGTGTGATGATGATGATGATGATGAAGATGCAGCTTTAATGCTTGTGTCATACATTTTACACTCACTCAGAGGAGGAGTAGAGGGGGATGGGAAGGTGATTGGCTAAATGTGCCAGTTCTGGGATCAAACTATGTGCTCCGACTGGGCAGATTGTTTTGAGTGATGAGTATAAAGGGGTTTGGTCCCGATGTCAAATACATATCCTAGAACTGTACTACCGTATAAAATAAATAAGTTGTAGACTTCTCAAATGGTCTAGTTTCATCCCAGCACTAGCACCCAGCCTTTTCTGACCCTCCATACTAGTGTGTATAGTATCTGTGTTCTATACAGGCTGTGTGCATCACTGATCCCCAATCAGCCCACCCACAACTTGATTCCAAACCCAATGATGCACTGTAGCTTTTATTCAAATTATTAACAGATCGAAGATCAGTTTACCTCAGTTAAATCCTATCTCTAACAGTGAATCTGAAATACAGTGGCTGATTCAGGATCAATGAGGTGCCACTATCTAACAGAAAGGAGGGGGTGTGTCTCACCTCGGGAACGCCCATCTTCCTACAGGCATCGAGGAAGTTCTCTACGTTCCGCCGACACTTGGCCATGCTGAGTTTGGGCTGCGGGGTCACACACAGGGTCACACAGAACACAGAGCTCAACGGAGACTATAACTGTCTATAACACAAAGAATCACCCATTCCCACATATCCCTTTTTAACCCCTCATTGACCCCCAGACGTACCACAGCAGGCGAGGGCACATGGATGCTGACCACAGAGCGTGGGCGAATGTGATTGGCCAGATGGCAGAGCACCACCCCATCCATGAGGGAGGAGCCTAGGTCTTCAGGAAGTGCCACCTTCAGTCTGCTCTCTATGCTCTGAGGAGAGACAGGAGGGGTAAGAGGGTTCAAAACACACCTTAACACACACACAAACTGAGGACATAATGCTAATACTGGGGAGTTGACTTCCCGAAGCGAGAAAGAGAGAGAAGCTCTCACGTCTCTGAGTTGTTCCATCAGCTCCAGCTCTTCTCTCAGCTGTTCCATCTTCCTCCTCATGGTGAACTGAGGGTCAACAGACTCCAGGGTCTTATGGGTCCTCAGGAATACTGCCCCCAACAGGCAGGAGAGAACAACAACAGCCATCCATTAGACAGGATGTCAGTAACTAACACCTACACATATTGTACTGTACATATAGTCATTCACACCCCCCCACACACACTTCACACCCATAAAATACATACTGTAGCCTACATAAATGCATACTGCAATATTCACTGACACGGAAACACACTTTCACTTACAAGCGGATGCGTAGCTACTGATACTGTACAGTTGCATAACCCCTTATTCATATAAACTAATGCAGATGCACTCTACCGTGCTGGGCTCTGGGCTGCCTTCATTGTCATGGAAACAGTCATCTGCACTGGGAAGTGAATGTGGAAGACTGGGTTTCCTAAAGGTGTTCCACTTAGTCAATCCTGCATACCAACAGATAGAATAGCAAGCCCTCAAGGAACTAATGTAACTGAAAGTTCTAAAAAAGACTTGAAGCAATGCAGAATATTTATCCATCTTATCTTATTGTACATTCATCTGGGTAAGCACAAAATAAGCAAGTCACAGCTACAGAGAAGTAGTGTTTGTTTTTACTGTGTGTGGGAGGAGGAAATGTATTCAGAGTGTGTGTGTGTGTGTGTGTGTGTGTGTGTGTGTGTGTGTGTGTGTGAGAGAAACGGGCATAGCCTCTGATCACATTCTACAAAATAGGAGTGAATAATTTACTAAATCAGTCAGTGGCCTATCTTCTAGTCATAAATCTCCTTACAGCTCAGTGACACACCACACGTTCAGTAGCGCTGCCTTGTGATACACATTCAGACCACATGAGGGAGCCCAAGAGTCACTGGATACTTCAACCAATGCTTGGGGAAAAGGGAAGGAGAACGCATTTCTGAAGTATTCACACCAGGCCTTAATAACATGGGCCTATCTGATCATCTCTCACAGGGAAATGGCTCCTTGAGGGGCTATCCAAGTAGGAAGTGAGAGATAAACACACACAGGCCTCATCCAGAAGCATGACTGGCTGATAACTATCAGAGTGGGTAGAGGGGGGCAGCGAGGGGCGATGGTCAACCTCCCTTATCGCCATAAAGAGAACAGGATATTGATTATTAGAGAGTGTAAATATGGTTAGCAAGGGGTAAGAGTAACATTTAACAATACAACAACAGAATGAGACGTGAAAAGTTACATATCACAACATTTGGATTTGAAATATTTTGGACATCAGAGCAACCTTGAGGAAATCTTATTTGAGTCAAAAAATGATGTTCATATGATAGGTAAGATCTACAAAACCTTGCAGAGCGCATATCCAACTGACAAACTCTTAGAAAAAATATAAACTATTGGAACCAAGACTTAAAAATGCCTGATGTTGGCACAAGATGGAGAGAAAATTGGAGAATAACTAACGAAATTACAGTTAACGAAAATGTACACTTAATCCAGTATAAACTAATGTATAGAATGTATTATACAAGAGACAAAATTCCCTAATTCTACAGCACAACGGCAGACAAGTCTTAAGTGTAAAACTAATAATGACTCAATAATCCATGCTTTTTGGGAACGCTATAAAGTCCAAAAGTTATGTGTGGAGCTAGAAAGTTGGCTGTCAGAAGTATTACAATGTAAACTTACTTTTAATCCGTCTGTCTGCATATTTCAAGACATGGCATATGGGGGTGTAGGGAGATACCCAATGGGCTGGACGATTCTCTTCTCATCTTGAAAAAATTTATACTAAAAACTTGGAAATCAATTAATCCGCCATCATTGATACAATGGAAAAATCAAATGATTTATTATTTAAATATAGAAATGGCATGGGTGACCGAGAAACTATTTGGTACAATGTATGGCCAAGTGGCAAACAATAGTGCAGGCACTAGGGATGGGGGTGTGAGCATGCGTGTCTGGGCAGATGAGATGTAGTGCGTCTTTAAGTTGTTGTTCTATGTACAGTGCTGCTTGAAAGTATGTGAACCCTACAGGGCTGGTCATTATTTTGCTATAAAATATTAAAATAAACATAAAATCATTATCTAAACCCCAATTCATAATACAAATATTCCAAGTAAATGACAGAAACAAAAATATGATTTATTTAACAAAAGTGGTTTATTTAACAGAAACTCAGATTTGATGTGTGCAAAAATATGTGAACCCCTTCAGTCAATAGCTTGTACCTCCATTAGCAGTGATAACTTGGACTAAACGTCTCCTATAGCCAGTAATCAGTCTCTGACATCTGTTTTGAGGGAATTTTGTCCACTCCTTACAGAACTTTGAGGGGTGTCTGGCATGAACTGCCCGCTTCAGATCCTGCCACAGCATCTCGATTGAATTTAGGTCAGGACTTTGACTTGGCCAATCCAAAACACAAATCTTCTTTCTCCTGAGCCATTCTTTGGTAGATTTGCTTGAATGCTTTGGGTCGTTGTCTTGTTGGAAGACGCATTTTCGGCCCAGCTTTAGCAACTTGACTGATGGCCTGACATTCTGTTAAAGAATCTCCTGGTGTACCTCAGAATTCATGGTTCCCTTAATGATGTGGAGTCGTCCAGGTCCAGAGGAGGAAAAGCAGCACCAGATCTTGACATTCCCACCACCATGCTTGACTGTTGGGATAAGGTTATTTTGGTGGTAGGCAGTGTTGGGTTTTCGCCAAACATAGCGGTGTTGATTGTGACCAAAAAGGTCAATTTTGGACTCATCGGTCCAGAGAACGGACTTCCTGAAACCTTCAGGTTTGTCCAGGTGGTCTCTGGCAAAGTTAAGACAGGCAGTTTGGTTCTTTTTTGACAGCAGAGGTCTTCTTCCTAGCAACCCTCTGATGAACGGCATTTCGATTCAGTGTTCTTATTGTTGAAGCATGCACAGTTACCTGAGATGTAGCAAGGGAGGTCTGCAAATCTCTAGATGTTATGTTTGGGTTGGCTTTTACCTGATTTATTATTGTTCTTGTGGCTCTTGGGGATATTTTGGAAGGGCGTCCACTTCTAGGCCGAGTTGCTGTCATGTTAAATGCTCTCCATTTGTAAATTATTTGCCTCACAGTGGACTGATGGAGCTCAAATACTTTTGAGATGATTTTATAGCCTTCTCCAGACTGATGTGCTCTCACTACCCTCGTCCTGATGTCCTCTGAGATATCCTTTCCTCTCGGCATGGTGTGCCTTGCATTCACCTGGATGGGTAACACCAAACTGACCTGGTTTCTTATCTCTATTTATCAGAGTCCCGCCCAAACTCTTTCCTAACGATCTCTCCTTTGATTGGTTCATTTGGTAGCTAATTATTTACCCACCTGATTCTACTTACCTACTTGATTTAACCAATGCAACTTGAGGTTCACTTATTTTTGCACCTGCCCTAATTCCTTTTTAATTTTGTTTTTCTACTACACGCATGATTTCCTCTACACCAACATATGGTATAGGTAAAAATAAACCTGTTATGTCAGATCAAAAAGACTGGTTCTGATTAAATGAAGATTGCATGGTAAAAACTGAACAAATCTGTAATTGAACAAGTGGTTCACATACTTTCAAGCAGCACTGTGTAAGTTTGTATTTGGAGTAAAAAAAATGAGTATATATATATATATATATATATATATATATATATATATATATATATATTACATACACACACACACTACATGACCAAAAGTATGCGGTCACCTGCTCATCGAACATCTCATTCCAAAATCATGGGCATTAATATAAAGTTGGTCCCCCCTTTGCTGCTATAACAGCCTCCACTCTTCTGGAAAGGCTTTCCACTAGATGTTGGAACATTGCTGCGGGGACTTGCTTCCATTCATCCACAAGAGCATTAGTGAGGTCGGGCACTCATGTTGGGCGACTAGGCATGGCTCGCAGTCGGCGTTCCAATTCATGTCAAAGGTGTTCGAAGGGGTTGAGGTCAGGGCTCTGTGCAGGCCAGTCAAATTGTTCCACACCAATCTCGACAAACCATTTCTGTATGGACCTCGCTTTGTGCAAAGGGGCATTGTCATGCTGAAACAGGAAAGGGCCTTTCCCAAACTATTGCCACAAAGTTGGAAGCACAGAATCGTCTAGAATGTCATTGTATGCTGTAGTGTTAAGATTTCCCTTCACTGGAACTAAGGGGCCTAGCCCGAACCATGAAAAACAGCCCCAGACCATTATTCCTCCTCCACCAAACTTTACAGTTGGCACTATGCATTGGGGCAGGTAGCATTCTCCTAGCATCTGCCAAATCCAGATTCGTCCAGATGGTGAAGTGTGTTTCCATGGCATTCCTTTCACATCTCCTTTGTTTCCACTGCTCCAGAGTCCAATGGCAGCGAGCTTTACACCACTCCAGCCGACGCTTAGCATTGCGCATGGTGATCTTAGGCTTGTGTGCGGCTGCTCGGCGAACAGTTATTGTGCTGACGTTGCTTACAGAGGCAGTTGGAACTCTGTAGTGAGTGTTGCAACCGAGGACAGACCATTTTTACGCACTACGCGCTTCAGCACTCGGCGGTCCCGTTCTGTGAGCTTGTGTGGCCCAACACTTCGCAGCTGAGCTATTGTTGCTCCTAGACGTTTCCACTTTACAATAACAGCACTTACAGTTGATCTGGGCAGCTCTAGCAGGGCAGAAATTTGACGAACTGACTTGTTGGAAAGGTGGCATCCTATGACGATGCCACGTTGAAAGTCACTGAGCTCTTCAGTAAGGCCATTCTACTGCCAATGTTTGTCTATGGAGATGGCTGTGTGCTCGATTTTAGACCTGTCAGCAACGGGTGTGGCTGAAATAGCAGAGTCCATCAATTTGAAGGGGTGTCCACATACCTTTGTACAGTGGGGAAAACAAGTATTTGATACACTGCCGATTTTGCAGGTTTTCCTACTTACAAAGCATGTAGAGGTCTGTCATTTTTATCATAGGTACACTTCAACTGTGAGAGACGGAATCTAAAACAAAAATCCAGAAAATCACATTGTATGATTTTTAAGTAATTAATTTGCATTTTATTGCATGACATGGCAGAATGGAAGAAGTTCAAGATGACGGTCAATCACCCTCAGTCTGGGGCTCCATGCAAGATCTCACCTCGTGGGGCATCAATGATCATGAGGAATGTGAGGGATCAGCCCAGAACTACACAGCTGGACCTGGTCAATGACCTGAAGAGAGCTGGGACCACAGTCTCAAAGAAAACCATTAGTAACACACTACGCCGTCATGGATTAAAATCCTACAGCGCACGCAAGGTCCCCCTGCTCAAGCCAGCGCATGTCCAGGCCCGTCTGAAGTTTGCCAATGACAATCTGAATGATCCAGAGGAGGAATGGGAGAAGGTCATGTGGTCTGATGAGACAAAAATATAGCTTTTTGGTCTAAACTCCACTCGCCGTGTTTGGAGGAAGAAGAAGGATGAGTACAACCCCAAGAACACCATCCCAACCGTGAAGCATGGAGGTGGAAACATCATTCTTTGGGGTTGCTTTTCTGCAAAGGGGACAGGACGACTGCACCGTATTGAGGGGAGGATGGATGGGGCCATGTATCGCGAGATCTTGGCCAACAACCTCCTTCCCTCAGTAAGAGCATTGAAGATGGGTCGTGGCTGGGTCTTCCAGCATGACAACGACCCGAAACACACAGCCAGGGCAACTAAGGAGTGGCTCCGTAAGAAGCATCTCAAGGTCCTGGAGTGGCCTAGCCAGTCTCCAGACCTGAACCCAATAGAAAATCTTTGGAGGGAGCTGAAAGTCTGTATTGCCCAGCGACAGCCCCGAACCCTGAAGGATCTGGAGAAGGTATGGAGGAGTGGGCCAAAATGCCTGCTGCAGTGTGTGCAAACCTGGTCAAGACCTACAGGAAACGTATGATTTTTGTAATTGCAAACAAAGGTTTCTGTACCAAATATTATGTTCTGCTTTTCTGATGTATCAAATACTTATGTCATGCAATAAAATGCAAATTAATTACTTTAAAATCATACAATGTGATTTTCTGGATTTTTGTTTTAGATTCCGTCTCTCACAGTTGAAGTGTACCTATGATAAAAATTAAAGACCTCTACATGCTTTGTAAGTAGGAAAACCTGCAAAATTGGCAGTGTATCAAATACTTGTTCTCCCCACTGTAAATATAGTGTGTGTGTAATACATGGCGTTCATTTGTTCCAGAGTAATAGACACAGATAGGGTCTCTGAGGGCACACACTGAGTGGTGAGGGGGTCAGAGAGAGAGCAAGCGAGACGGAAAGAGGAATACTTGTGTGCCCTGCTTTCAACAACAAACCCAATTTTACACTGTCTAATGGCAGCCCAGTGGCGTTCTACCCCAGAAGGAAATCCTGTATCAGAGAGGAAGTCTAAAATCCTGGTTCCTCTCTAGTCAGGGCTGCTACTGTGTGACATCACCGACCCACGGAAATTAAAACTGTCAACAGCTGGTGTTGTTTACGAGTTCAAAGGTTAATAAAAGCTACTGCACCACAGGGTCATTCAGTATCAGTACAGTCATTCTGCTTCCTCGTTCAGCCCTCAGGCATCCACACACAAACAGGCTGTGTAACTGCGTTACCAACGACTGGTGATGGTGTGACCCTAGACCAGGGCTCTCCAAGCCTGTTCCTGGAGAGCTACTCTCCTGTAGGTTTTCGCACCAACCCCAGTTGTAACTAACCTGATTAATATTTTCAACCAGCTAATTATTAGAATCAGGTGTGCTAGATTAGGGTTGGTGTGAAAACCTACAGGACGGTAGGTCTCCAGGAACAGGGTTGGAGATACCTGCCCTAGACACACTTGGAATTGTGCCCTTAGACTGAGAGCTCATTGGCTGTTAATGAGGTCAGCCACTCGTGATCTCACCTATTGGTTACTGGTGATGTCACCTCCCTGAGGCATGACCCGTTTACTAGTGACTGGTTATATCTTCATTGAAAAACAAAGCTATCACCACTGTTCTCACTACTAGGGAATTCCATATGACAGATTGTCCAACATTACTGCTCCTTTCAACACCCCTATTTTCTTTCTTTGGGGCATTCTTTCTGAATGTCTTTGTTATTATAATCTACCTATTGAACTATTATCATTAGCAACGGGAGAGTGATAAAAACTTAATATTGACTTTGAATCCATGCTGATATCATAAAAGCGCACCCTTTGAACAATGTTGAACATTCATGTAACATAAGTCACCCTGGGGGGGAAATGGCTGTCGGCAGCTCTCTGTTTCCCTCCTGATGGAAGTGGGATATCCCCAGTGAGACCATTATCTAACAGTTAAAATATAAAACCATAAATACCATGAGCTATAGAAAGGAAGCCAGGGGAGAGGAACAGCACGATACTCCGTCCGTACGTACGTACTGGGCTGAGTGAGTGAGTGTAAGTGTGTGCATGACATCAGATATCCCAGCCCTGGCATGAAAGATCCTGTGTCTGTGTTTAATGGGTTTTTCCAAAGGCTATAAAGCACTGTTAGGCAGAGCCCGTATCAAAGGGGAATATATAAAAAAATGTAGGTGGTTGATCAGCTTTAATATTGCAGATAGATTGTAACTTCCGTCAATGTAATTGTCTGCATCACTTCCAATCCCCCATATGTATTTTATCATTGCAACTCCACGAGGTGAGATCTTGCATGGAGCCCCAGGCCGAGGGAGATTGACAGTCTTTTGTGTTTCTTCCATTTGCGAATAATCGCACCAACTGTTGTCACCTTCTCACCAAGCTGCTTGGCGATGGTATTGTAGCCCATTCCAGCCTTCTGTAGGTCTACAATCTTGTCCCTGACATCCTTGGAGAGCTCTTTGGTCTTGGCCATGGTGGAGAGTTTGGAATCTGATTGATTGATTGCTTCTGTGGACAGGTGTATTTTATACAGGTAACAAACTGAGATTAGGAGCACTCCTTTTAAGAGTGTGCTCCTAATCTCAGCTCTTTACCTGTATAAAAGACACCTGGGAGCCAGAAATCTTTCTGATTGAGAGGGGGTCAAATACTTATTTCCCTCATTAAAATGCAAATCAATTTATAACATTTTTGACATGTGTTTTTCTGTATTTTTTTGTTGTTATTCTGTCTCTCACTGTTCAAATAAACCTACCATTAAAATTATAGACTGATCATGTCTTTGTCAGTGGGCAAACGTTCAAAATCAGCAGGGGATCAAATACTTTTTTCCCTCACTGTATATATACATATACACATACATACACATATATACATACATACATACATACATATCCTTTAAAAATATATATCCCTTTATTACTTTCCAACCCCATCATCCCCTTCCTAATTGGAGTAAACTAGTGAACAACAACGCTTAGGCCTCTACTTCATGCTTATACATACTATATACATTTTATGGACACAGTCACTAATTATATTTTGTTTGTTTTTACTCCTGAACTTCCTCCGATCATTTTCATGATGTCCATCTGGTATGCTTCTATATGCCATATCTTTCTAACTGTGCTCTTTCACAAAAGCTCACAATATATAACCTATATACTTATTATGGACACAGCATGTCTTACACTAGTTATCTTGCTGTTATTAGTTGTTGTTATTAGTCCCATCCTTCAGCTCCATTCAACACCTCCCATCTATCTCGTAACACCATCCATATTGGATTTCTATTTGCCATATATTTTTCAAATTTCTGAACCTTTCTATTCTCATTGTTTCTACAGTTTGTGAATTGAAAATAAACATATTTGCTAAAAGTATTATTATATCATTGATCGATTGACTATGACTTTTCAGATCACCCAGTAGTGCTATCTGCAGGGTCAGCTCCATGCAAATATTGCAATCCTTCAGCCATTCCTGGACCTGTGTCCTAGAAACAAGCTGTAAATGGACAGTACCAAAACAAATTTTCTAATGATTCTGTCTCTTCACAGCCAAATCTGCAGAGCTGGGAAGATTGTATCCCCCATACAAATAACATTATATTGGTAGCAAGAATTGTATATAATAATTTAAATTGAAAAATTCTAAGTTTTGAATCCGGCGTCGTTTTGCGTATCAGTTCATAAACACTATGCCATGGAATTTGTACGTCAAAAATCTCTTCCCAACTATTTTGCAATCTATATGGGACGACCATTATCTAACAGTTAAAATATAAAACTATAAATACCATGAGCTATAGAAAGGAAGCCAGGGGAGAGGAACAGCACGATACTCCGTCCGTACGTACGTACTGGGCTGAGTGAGTGAGTGTAAGTGTGTGCATGACATCAGATATCCCAGCCTGCTTTCCCACCAATATCAGCCCTGGCATGAAAGATCCTGTGTCTGTGTTTAATGGGTTTTTCCAAAGGCTATAAAGCACTGTTAGGCAGAGCCCGTATCAAAGGGGACTTAATGGAGGCGTCTATGTGTGTTGCCAGATCTGGACTGTGGTTGTACTGGGAGTGAACATACTGTCTGATAATGACTGCAGGAGGAATTAACACGTTCTCTCTGTCAGACAGAATATGGTAATGTCCAGCACTAGACAAAATACTCAAACACAGAAACACACACATCTGTGTGTATAAATGTGTATGTGCATCAGACAGTGTCTATGTGGGTGTGTGTTGTTGGGTGGTCTTGGAACTAGCTTCTGTATAGCAGACCCCCTTCCAATGTCTTCAACCACATTGATGCAGTGACGTACAGACACAAGGTTTAACTTTTACCATGTGCCACCACCACCACCATAACACACACCACCATGACCACAACACACTCGCCAACATGAGAACAGATGGTGGGATGGAAAGATGAAGGAAGAGGAGGAGTGTGTGAAGTGTGGAGGCTCTCCTTTGATCCTCTGGGCTTCAGAGTTCTGCTCCGTCACACACACACACACACATACGTCAGGGAGCGGAGTAATCGAAAACACCCCAAACATGTGGTCCAAGGCACACATGTGACCACAAAAGTACCGTGCACACTTTCATCACACACACTTGGAACGAGGGATAGAGAGAAGATGAGAGATCACAGAGAGTGTAATAGATAGAAAGAGTTACAGGTGGAAATATAGAAAAAGGAAACAGTGAGAGAAGGAGAGAGAGAGAGAAACAGGAACGCGTCACACAAATGCAAATAGTTTGCAAACATCTGAGACTGTGTCTAGCTGTGTTTGGTTTCGAGGCCTCCGATTGGCCAATTAGTTGGGAGGAGTGACCTACCACTGCTGTGCATGCCTCCATCGACTGGTCTAGGGGGAGTGTCTCTATCGACGGACAGGGCCTGTGTGAGGAGGGGGCGGAGACAGGGCGGGGGCGAGCAGGGCAGTGAGGCGGGGGCTAGAGGAAGAGGGGGAGGGTCGAAGGGCAGGGTGGGGCAAGGTACAGGGGGAGAGGCCAAGTAGAAGACAGATCCATTCCAAAACCCGAAACCACACCCACCCCCCGAGACACCAGAGAAAGTTCCGGAAAAAAACGGTTTGAATTTTAAAAGACAAGGGAACGAAACAGGCAGCAGCAGTTGATAATCGCATGCAAAGGCAGGTTGGGTTAGATAAAGGGATGTGATTGGAGTGAGAATTGGTGTAAGAGGTCATGCAGCAGTCGGTGAAAAGATAGAAAGGGAGTAAAGGAGAGGGGGAGGAAAGGAAGAAACAAAGGAGATGTGAAAGAGATGCCATAAAAATAAAAAATACATAGAAGAAAATAAATCAATATTAGTGCCATTTCACAATACAGATTCAATGACATGCTGTTAATGGTAGCAGGTAGCCTAAAGCTAAATTTCACACACTACAGTAGTAGCCTACTGTACGTAGCAACTAGCTGGATGGATGGATGCTAGCTCTATTTCTACAAGCAGCAAATATCAGATGCTAGAGTTGTTTCAGTGAACCTGCACCCAAAGCCATCTGACCATGAAGAGTACCAGACAGGTACAGAGGATTTGTAAAGGATTTTTTTTCTCAACTCAGAATCTGTGGATCTGCTCTGTTCCATGGGAGGTAGCTAACCAGTCCTCCAGTTAGTTAGCTAAAAGAAGAATGACACTTGGTATGCGTCTTCCTCCATAGCCACACTTTGGGTTTGGGTGCAGAGTACTCACATCCACTCTTCTCAGCAAACACACATCACTTTTTCCATATTGTTCACACAGCATGATAGAAACATTGTGGGAGCATTGCATGTTAGTCAGGACAGGGCTGGTAGCCTCTACAGCATGACCCAACTGCTGCTGCTTTAGGGGACTTGAGCACAGAGGGTGTTATGAGATATTGTATGCCTCAGAAGTTCTAGTCTGAGGTGAACAAGTTGGGGGGCGATTGACTCGTGACAATTGGAGGAACTGCCCACATCTTTCTTACTTTGGGATAATCTTATAACCCCATAAAAGTAGGATCGGGGTGTGGGAGGATATGGGGTTTGGGGGAGAAGCAGAGCAGAGGGGATTGAGGGCATCCATGTCTTTATGTTGGAGTGAAAGGATGGATTTACGGATGGACCCTATCAGGGACTGTAGACAGTAGTATCATGTAATTATGGACTGTGATAGGTATAGAGATGTGCCCATCCCATCACCCACCCATCCATCCAGTCCTCTACCCACCCCCCATACTGTGCCATGCCCAGCCTGCACTCACCTGAGCGAGGCTTCAGCCCAAAGGCAGGGATGGTAAACGTGGGACTGCTGCCTGGAACTCGGTCTTCTCCCTGGTAGAGAGTCCATGGGAGTACAAACAAAAGTTAGGGACCCTCTTATCCTGAGAGTACACTTGCATAATACATACACATTATCAAGGTCTATATGGGCAATTGGGGACAAGACAGCTGGTGTTGAATGTGTATATGTTTGTGACCTCTGTGTGTGTATGATGCACATGTGTGCAGGATTTTGACTGGAGCTTAGCGTCCTATACTATGTAACACTAAAGATGACCTCTGAGCTGGCTTAACTAGAGCACATCTCACCCTGTCCCTTTCTCTGACCCTCACCCAGGTAATATCAATATTGCTTCAACTCTAATTAGTTGATTGTGCTGAGGTAACTGTTGCGACGACCATGTAGCTTGTATTGGACAGGCTGTTGCTATGTGGTGACAGTGCTCTCTTCATGTGGTCAGTGATGGCTGTGTGCTCTGTCCCCAATAGTGGGCCCTGTCTCTCTTTGTGTGTGTGACAAAGCTAGAGCATTGTTGAAGATTTTTTAAAGAATCGACAGACAATGAAGTCTTGTTCTCCTTGTTATGTGTTATGCTGTTGTTCCTCCTTCCTTGGTCCTGTTTTGTTTCAACTACAGGGTTGTCAACCCTCCAGCTAAAGATTTTTAAAGACATTAAACCAACTTTTAAGTTCAAAAGCATTTGTTTAGGCCTTTAAAGTGTGTGAGCCAATCTCGGTCTTGCTCCGAAGGATAGGACCAATCACTAGCCAGAGATTGTATCTGGGCAACAGTTACCATGGTATTGACCTAGACTGGGGTGGGGTCAAATCCTCATGTTTGTAAACTATTGGTCAACTTCACACACTATGAACTATAGCGCCATGCTACATACAACTAAATCTCACACAGACACAACAACAATACCAACACTACACACAAGCACCTGCCTCAAATAATTCCCTTCATCTACCTCTAGAAGGGTAAACAAAGGTAAGATCAAAGTTACAGACATTCAAAACAGCAGACTGACACAGGGGTCTAAAAGGTAATGAGTTGACTAGGTAACAGGATAGAGGTCACACCAGCAAACACACCTACTGGTCACGAGGCTGAATCCTAAATTGAGATCCAAGTAAACGTTCACGCAATCTTGCACTGAAGTCAATGGCAGGTTTTTGAGAAAACTCAAGTTACGCACAGATCTTGAGTTAGGATTTGCCCTCTAATGCCCTTAACCACATTTCTAGGATCAGCTACCTCTACCGTAGCCCTTGTCTGAACTATGTAACACTTCACACAAAAACTGACTTGGGACCAGTGGTTAAGAGCATGAAGTGACCACACACACACACACACACACACACACACACACACCCCACCACACACAATACACAACACACAGACACTAGATGAGGGAAGTCAGAGGCAGGGATTGGCAGGTAAGCCTGAGGGGCGTGGCCATCCATGGCTTGTTACTAAGTTTACCTGGTTGGACATATGTCTCTCATATTGTTGGCATGCAAGCTGGGCCTCCAGCCTGGCCCTCTCTAGAATCAACTCTCGTTTCTTCTGGAACTCAAAGCCTCCATCGGGAATGTCCCACTAGATAGAACATACCAACCGGTGGAACTTATTTGTACATCTACTTAGTACACTATATATACACACACAAAAGTATGTGGACACCCCTTCAAATTAGTGGATTCAGCCATTTCAGCCACACCTGTTGCTGACAGGTGTATAAAATCAAGCACACAGCCATGCAATCTCCATAGAAAAACATTGGCGGTAGAATGACCCGTGCTGAAGAGCTCAGTGAGTTTAAATGTGGCACCGTCATAGGAGGCCACCTTTCCAACAAGTCAGTTCGTCAAATTTCTGCCCTGCTAGAGCTGCCCCGGTCAGCTGTTATTGTGAAGTGGAAACATCTAGGTGCAACAACGGCTCAGCCGCGAAGTGGTAGGCCACACAAGCTCACAGAACGGGACCGCTGAGCGCTGAAGCGCGTAGAAATCGTCTGTCCTCGGTTGCAACACTGACTACCGAGTTCCAAACTGCCTCTGGAAGCAACGTCAGCACAAGAACTGTTCGTCTGGAGCTTCATGAAATGGGTTTCCATGGCCGAGCGGCCATAAACAAGCCTAAGATTACCATGCACAATGCCAATCGTCGGCTGGAATGGTGTAAAGCTTGCCGTCATTGGACTCTGGAGCAGTGGAAACGCGTTCTCTGGAGTGATGAATCACGTTTCACCATCTGGTAGTCAGACGGACAAATCTGGGTTTGACGGATGCCAGGAGAACGCTACCTGCCCCAATGCATAGTGCCAACTGTAAAGTTTGGTGGACGAGGAATAATGGTCTGGGGCTGTTTTTCATGGTTTGGGCTAGGCCCCTTAGTTCCAGTTAAGGGAAATCTTAACGCTGCAGCATACAATTACATTCTAGACGATTTTGTGCTTCCAACTTTGTGGCAACAGTTTGGGGAAGGCCCTTTCCTGTTTCAGCATGACGATGCCCCCCGTGCACAAAGCGAGGTCCATACAGAAATGGTTTGTTGAGATCAGTGTGGAAGAACTTGACTGGCCTGCACAGAGCCCTGACCTCAACCCCATCGAACACCTTTGGGATGAATTGGAATGCCGACTGCGAGCCAGGCCTAATCGCCCAACATCAGTGTCCGACTTTGGAATGAGATATTCCGACGAGCTGGTGTCCACGTACTTTTGGTAATGTAGTGTACATCTACCACAGCAATTCAAGCTTTACTTCCAGAAATCCTTATTCTCTACAAAGGAGACAAGCTTACAATCTAATACAGCTCGAAAAACAAACATTCACCACAGCTCAAATACATTATACTACAAACAAGTCATCTTAACAATATTCAACTACCAGAGCTATATTATAGAAGACAGGAAATTACATCAGCGGAGGAAAAAGGGCAGGGCTGCTTGCTCAGGAAGGGAAACTAAACACACACTAACCCAGGAGAGGGGTCTTAGTCTCTAACACAGATGCTACTGATATATTTTACAGTTTGACACCGTCACACACACACTTTCACTGCACATACAGATGATACACATATTCACACAACGGTCATAGTCAGAGTTCATACAATATAGGTGCTCAAAGGGTGCTCGTAGGTGTGTACATTATGCAGTAAAACCACATATGTGATTCTCATAGGAAAGAGGTCTCACCTTGGGTGTGGTTTGTCCGTCACCGCCGTCACTGTCTTGGCCACTGTAGTGAGAGACGAGAGTGTAAGATGCACAAACTCGCACACACACACACACACACACACACACACACACACACAGTCTTACTTGATAGAGTCCTCCACCATGACCATCTCAACAGGGTAGAGCTGAATTCCAGACAGGTCCTCTGTTTCCATATTCACTCTGAGAGCAGAGAGAGAGTAGCGTCAAGCAACTACACAGATCCCCACAACATTTACAGCTCAATGCCCAATGAGTCTCTTTCACCTCCACTGAGCCAGCCCCAGAGTAATTCCAGTCCCTGTACTGAACTATATGTTCACAGAACCAAGGAAGACAGCCAAATGTACCATGTCTGCTACCATATACATGTTGCAGAGCAGGAGGGAGCAGCATGCAGTACAGTGTGTGTGTGCCAATGACTGGGCTCCGAAAAAATAATAAAGACATAATGGTAGCTACATTTACAACATTCTGATATGGCCAAGTGGGACATTTCACCAACAACTCCTCACAACATTGACCTGAAATATGATTAGATGACACATGATGGATAATATATTCTACAGAGTTAGCGTTGGGCTGTGTGTGGGAGATTTTGACTGCCTCTATCTGCATATGATAATGAGCCATCTGTTAGGTTGGGGGATGTACGTGTTTTTGTCAGAAATGTAACCTCTGACTCAGTAGGGATAACGGTAATCCAAAGTTTTCAATGCAACCTTCCAACGGTACTTCATATAGAAGACAACAATGATTATGATAATTATGTCTAGGGCTGTCACGGTGACTTTATTACCGCCAGAGGCAGTCACGAGTCATCCCCACAGTCAAACTCCCTGTGACAGTTGGTCACGGTAGTCCCATCCAAAACTGCACAAATGAATGGAGCTGATGGGTAGCCTACCAAACTTGCTAATGGCCTGGTACTCCACGCTCTATTGTCTCTCTAATCACTCTCTAAACACTTCATGATTTAATATGAATAATCTGAATGATGAGAACAAATGGTGATGGAGTAGGGCTTACCCCATTTTGTCGACTAGTCGATTATTTGGTCGATAGGCTGTTGGTCGACCGAGATTTCTTTAGTCGAGTAGTAACAATTTATTTTAATATTTTTCATGGTGCACAAGACACCTGTCTGATTCGCGCCTGTCTCAGTAGACTAATCCATTGCTGAGGCCACGGGGATGGCACAGTCCATCACTAAGACATGTGATACTGAAATTGGATATGGTTATATGATGTAAAAATAAATGGTGCAACACTAATAAATCTACACTGAACAAAAATATAAACGCAACATGTAAAGTGGTAGTCCCATGTTTCATGAGCTGAAATAAAAAAAATCCCTGAAATGTTCAATATGCACAAAAACCAAATTCTCTCAAATTCTGTGCACAAATTTGTTTACATTCCTGTTAGTGAGCATTTCTCCTTTGCCAATATAATCCATCCACCTGACTGGTGTGGCATATCAAGAAGCTGATTAAACAGCATGATCATGAAAATGTATGCACTCACTAACTGTAAGTCGCTCTGGATAAGAGCGTCTGCTAAATGACTAAAATGTAAAATGTAAAATCATTACACTGGTGCACCTTGTGCTGGGGACAAAAAAGGCCACTTTAAAATGTGCAAATTTGTTTTTTCACACAACACAATGCCACAGATGTCTGTGGAGTATTTATGTCTGTAATAAAGCCCTTTTGTGAGGAAAAAAATCATTCTGATTGCCTGGGCCTGACTCCACAGTGGGTGGGCCTGGCTGCCAAGTGGGTGGGCCCTCCAAGGCCCACCCATGGCTGCACCGCTGCCCAGTCATGTGAAATCCATAGATTAGGGCCTAATTTATTTATTTCAATTGACTAATTTCCTTATATGAACTGTAACTCAGTAAAATCTTTGAAATTGTTGCGTTTATATTTTTGTTCAGTATAATATTATTTTATAACAAATGCGCTTTCTGCCGCGTTGGATTCGGTCGCTGTCCGCGGTTCTGAAAAAGAATATTTGGTGCGCCGTAGAATTGGCGCTTTTCCCTATGTTGCTATGTGCATAACTGCAAAGTTAACCAGCATATTGGGATTGAGAACAATGCGGGGGAGGCACCAGCAGCAGAGATGAGGAAACAGCCCTGGCCTTAACCTAATTTTCTAAGAGAATTGAGGAGAGAGGAAACCCCAATCTAACTGTTAAATGTGCCTGGCTTTATAAATCATCCATATATATCTACAGAAATTGTCACGGATTCTGCCGAGGCTGCTCCCCCTCCTGGTACGAGCAGGCGTCGGCGGTCGCCGTCCCCGGAGTACTAGCTGCCACCGATCTATGTTTCTGTGTGTGATTGCTTTTGTCTGTCTGTCACACCTGTGTCCTATTGTGTATTCATCACCTGTCCTATAAGTTCCGTCTTTTTGCTTGGTAGGATTGTGTGTTGTTGTTCGCCTGTCGTTGTGCTGCGTGTTTTGTTTCTTGTTTGCATTTTTTGTGTTTTACGCATGTTGCGTAAATGCTCGCCTCTTGTTGTTTGAGGTCGTTTGTTTTCCGTTTCCTTTTGGAAATTTTGAGTAAACTCTGTTGGACTGAGCCTCGGTGTCCTGCGCCTGACTTCCACCACACATACACCTCACCTCATGACAGAACAACACACCATCTCCATGGAGTCAGCAGGAACAGCGGCGATACCCGATTCCTTGGAGGACCGGATTAATTACCAGGACGCCATGATCCGGCAACTCGGGGTCGCCATGGACGAGGTGTCCAACAGTCTGCGCCGGTTGATGAATCGGGAGGTGCCCACGCCTTCTCACACCATCCCAGCACCAACGGCCAGTCCTCCTCTCTCAGCACCGGAACCCAGTGGCATTCGGCTCTCGCTCCCGAGGGCATATGACGGTTCTGCAGCCGGGTGTCAGGGCTTTCTCCTACAGGTAGAACTTTACCTTGCCACCATACACCCGGCGCCCTCGGGATACGAGAGCGTCTCCGCCCTCATCTCCTGTCTCTCCGGGAAGGCGTTGGAGTGGGCCAACGCCGAATGGAGGGGAATAGACGCCGCCACCATCACCTACGCGGAGTTTTCCCGCCGCTTCAGGACTGTCTTCGATCATCCACCTGAGGGGAAAGCGGCGGGAGAGCGTCTATTCCACCTCCGACAGGGGAAGAGGAGCGCACAGGAGTTCGCACTGGAGTTCCGGACACTAGCAGCGGATGCGGGATGGAATGAGAGGGCCCTCATTGACCACTATCGGTGTAGCCTACGAGAGGACGTTCGTCGTGAGATGGCCTGCAGGGACACCAACCTGTCGTTCGACCAGCTGGTGGACATCTCCATCAGTCTAGACACCCTGCTGGCTACCCGCGGACGTCCCGAGTGGGGGTCGTCCATTCCATCCTCCAGCACCTCCGAGCCTATTCCTATGGAGCTCGGGGGTGCTGGCGCTAGAGAGAGGAGGAGGGAGAACCCGAGGAGGGCCAACCCCTGCACCAACTGTGGCCGTGGAGGACACACCACGGCCAGGTGCTGGGGAGGGTCTTCTGAGAGAGGGGACAACAGGTCACGCACTGGGGAGTCATTTCAGGTGAGTAGGCGCCCCACTTACCCAGAGCTCTCTGTTGGTCACATGAGTATTCCTGTGCGTTTTCCACAGGTGGCACCTCATTCCCAGCATAAGGCGCTAGTAGATTCAGGCGCAGCTGGGAACTTTATTGATCGTAAATTTTGTGCTAGGTTAGGAATTCCCCTTCGGCCGGTAGAAGTTCCATTCCCTGTCCATGCATTAGACAGCCGGCCGTTGGGGTCGGGTCTGATCAGGGATGTCACAGCACCGCTGACGATGACTACGCAGGGGGGTCATGAGGAGATCATTCAGTTCTATCTGATTGACTCTCCTGCGTACCCAGTGGTGTTGGGGCTTCCCTGGTTAAGTACCCACGATCCTACCATAGCGTGGCAACAGAGGGCTCTTATGGAGTGGTCTGCCCAGTGTGTAGGGAGATGTCTAGGTGTTTCCATAGGGGCGACCTCGGTAGAGAGTCCGAACCAAGTGCCCGCACTGCGCATTCCCCCCGAGTATGAGGATTTAGCACTGGTCTTTAGTAAATCGAGGGCAGCAAGGCTACCTCCTCATAGACAGGGGGACTGTGCGATAAATATCCAGACTGGAGCAGCTCTTCCCAGGAGTCATGTGTATCCCCTGTCTCAAGAGGAGACAGCGGCTATGGAGACATACATAGCCGAGTCCTTGGCACAGGGATACATACGGCCCTCTATTTCCCCAGTCTCCTCGAGTTTCTTCTTTGTGAAGAAGAGGGACGGGGGATTGCGCCCGTGTATTGATTATCGTAGTCTCAATCAGATTACAGTTAAATACAGCTACCCACTGCCACTGATTGCGACGATGACGGAATCATTACGCGGAGCGCGATTCTTCACAAAGTTAGATCTCAGGAGCGCGTACAATCTGGTGCGCATTAAGGGGGGGGATGAATGGAAGACAGCATTTAGTACCACCTCGGGTCATTACGAGTATCTCGTCATGCCATACGGGTTAATGAATGCTCCTTCAGTCTTCCAATCCTTTGTTGACGAGATTTTCCGGGACATGCATGGGCAGGGTGTAGTAGTTTACATCGACGACATCCTGGTGTACTCTTCTACACGAGCCGAGCATGTAGCCCAGGTGCGCCGAGTATTGAGACGACTGTTGGAGCATGACTTGTATGTCAAGGCAGAGAAATGCCTGTTCTTCCAGGAGTCCGTCTCCTTTTTGGGTTATCGGTTGTCCGCGTCTGGCGTGGAGATAGAGGTAGATCGGGTATCGGCTGTGCGTAATTGGCAAACTCCAACCACCGTAAAAGAGGTGCAGCGGTTCTTGGGTTTTGCTAATTACTACCGGAGGTTTATCCGGGGCTTTGGACAGGTTGCAGTTCCCATTACGTCCCTGCTAAAGGGGGGTCCGGTGCGCTTGCAGTGGTCAGCTGAGGCGGACAGGGCATTTGTCAAACTGAAGAACCTGTTCGCCTCGGCCCCGGTGCTGGCGCATCCGGATCCCTCTTTGCCTTTCCAAGTAGAGGTGGACGCGTCCGAGACCGGTATTGGGGCAGTCCTGTCACAACGGTCCGGCACGCCACCTAAGCTCCGCCCCTGTGCATTCTACTCTAAGAAGCTCAGCTCGGCGGAGCGCAATTATGACGTTGGGGACAGGGAGCTGTTAGCTGTAGTCCAGGCCCTAAAGGTGTGGAGGCATTGGCTTGAGGGGGCTCAACACCCTTTCCTCATTCTGACTGATCACCGTAACCTGGAGTACATCCGGGCAGCTAGGAGATTGAACCCTCGTCAGGCTAGGTGGAACATGTTCCTGACCCGGTTTGTTTTTAAGATCACATACATCCCTGGGTCCCAGAACGGTAAGGCAGACGCCCTGTCCCGGCAGTATGACACAGAGGAGAGGTCCATTGAGCCTATTTCCATACTGCCGGAGTCTTGTCTGGTGGCTCCGGTAGTATGGGAGGTCGATGCGGAAATCGAGCGGGCGCTGCGTACCGACCCTACTCCCCCCGAGTGTCCTGTGGGGCGGACGTACGTTCCGCTCGAGGTTCGTGATCGGCTTATTTCTTGGGCTCATACATCACCCTCCTCTGGACATCCTGGTATTGGTCGGACGGTGCACTGCCTTAGCGTAAAATACTGGTGGCCAACGTTAGCCAGGGATGTGAGGGTTTATGTCTCCTCCTGCTCGGTATGTGCCCAGTGTAAGGCACCTAGACATTTGCCCAGAGGTAAGTTACATCCTCTGCCCGTTCCACAACGACCATGGTCCCACCTCTCGGTAGATTTTGTGACCGATCTACCCCCTTCCCAGGGTAATACCACCATTTTGGTCGTTGTGGATCGGTTTTCTAAGGCCTGTCGTCTCCTTCCACTGCCGGGTCTCCCTACTGCCCTACAGACCGCCGAGGCCCTCTTTACCCACGTGTTCCGGCACTATGGGGTCCCCGAGGATATTGTGTCCGACCGAGGTCCCCAGTTCACCTCCAGAGTCTGGGGGGCTTTCATGGAACGCCTGGGGGTCTCGGTTAGCCTTACCTCGGGGTACCACCCAGAGAGCAATGGGCAGGTTGAACGTGTGAACCAGGATGTGGGTAGGTTTTTGAGGTCCTATTGCCGGGACCGGCCGGAGGAGTGGTCGAGGTATATCCCCTGGGCAGAGATGGCCCAGAACTCTCTCCGCCACTCCTCCACCGGATTAACACCTTTCCAGTGTATTTTAGGGTATCAGCCGGTCCTGGCACCGTGGCACGAGAGCCAGACCGAGGCCCCTGCGGTGGACGAGTGGATTCGGCGCTCGGAGGAGACGTGGGACGCTGCCCATGTCCATCTGCAGCGTGCCATCCGTCAACAAAAGGCGAGCGCCGATCGCCACCGCAGTGAGGGGCCGGTGTACGCACCGGGAGATCGAGTCTGGCTCTCGACTCGAAACCTGCCCCTCCGCCTGCCCTGCCGGAAGCTGGGTCGGCGGTTTGTGGGGCCCTTTAAAGTCCTGAGAAGGTTGAACGAGGTGTGTTACAGGTTACAACTGCCTATAGAGTACAAAAATATTAACCCCTCGTTCCATGTGTCTCTTCTCAGGCCGGTGGTAGCTGGTCCACTCCAGGAGAATGAGATAGGAGAGACCCCTCCGCCCCCTTTGGACATCGAGGGGGCCCCGGCGTACAGAGTCCGGACCATCTTGGACTCGAGGCGCCGGATGAGTGGTCTCCAGTATCTCGTGGAGTGGGAGGGGTACGGTCCGGAGGAACGGTGCTGGGTGCCCAGGAGGGACATCCTCGATCCATCCCTCCTGACTGATTTCCACCGTGGGCATCCCACGCGCCCGGGTCCGCGTCCTCCTGGCCGTCCCCGAGGCCGGGGTCGGCGCACGGCTGGAGCCGCGCGTCAAGGGGGGGGTACTGTCACGGATTCTGCCGAGGCTGCTCCCCCTCCTGGTACGAGCAGGCGTCGGCGGTCGCCGTCCCCGGAGTACTAGCTGCCACCGATCTATGTTTCTGTGTGTGATTGCTTTTGTCTGTCTGTCACACCTGTGTCCTATTGTGTATTCATCACCTGTCCTATAAGTTCCGTCTTTTTGCTTGGTAGGATTGTGTGTTGTTGTTCGCCTGTCGTTGTGCTGCGTGTTTTGTTTCTTGTTTGCATTTTTTGTGTTTTACGCATGTTGCGTAAATGCTCGCCTCTTGTTGTTTGAGGTCGTTTGTTTTCCGTTTCCTTTTGGAAATTTTGAGTAAACTCTGTTGGACTGAGCCTCGGTGTCCTGCGCCTGACTTCCACCACACATACACCTCACCTCATGACAGAAATAAGACAGATCTTGCTTATGTTGCCTGTTTGAGTGAGCCAAGCCTCATGCAAAGGCAAAATGTCGGAAAAAGAAATTTCACAGATTCTGCCATTTTTAATCTTTGCTATGCTGTAATATAGGCTTTACATTATTTTTTTTACATTAATTTATTTAGTGTTGTTTACACTGTTCCAAACAGGCAGAAAAATAATATTGTAATCTGACAGCACCAGCTTGTCACACATAACATGCACGCAGCTCTCGCTCCTATACCCTCATTTTTCTTGATCTCCTTCTTATTGTTATTGTTACAATTATTATTATGATCATTATAATAATAAGTAATGTCGTTATCATTAGTAGGCTTTGTATAGTAGCCTTGTATAACCACCATCGAGCTGTAGGCCTAAAAGCACATCCTGTTTAGTCTTAATACCGTAACTTACTTAGGCCTATATTTCAATATATAGGCTACTGTAATCACACAGCATACGAGACATTCATGCTTTGAAATGCAATCAAGCATTAAATAAAAGGAGCTTTGAATAATTAGCCTAAACAATAAATAAACTGCAATTCAAGAATGAATGCAACTGTTTTCAGTCTGCTGTAATAAAGGCTTTATAGATTTATTTATTTTTCGTTAGAACAGACTCTGGTACACTTATTTATTAAGTGTTGTTTACACTATTCCAAATGGTCAGAAAAAAAGTATGTGTCCCAAACAGCAACTGTTTGGCACACATAATACTCACGCAACGCTTGCTCCTATACCCTCTTTTTTCTTGATCTCCAGTAGTTTCCACAACTAAGTCAAATGTCTTCCACAGATCTGACTTTCCCTCCTGAGCAACCAGTAAACATTCGCCCGTTTCAAGTTTATTTTTCACGTCCTCCTCATCCATTTTGCTGTCGACATTACTGTGTTTGGAGTTTGTTATAACCAATTTATTGATGTGAGTATGATAGGCTACAGGTCAGGCCATATTGGTCACATGCATGCAATGCTTAAATGTTTCACATAAAGAGAGCAAGGGTTGAGGGAATAGGGATTGCATTTCATAAACAAATTAGGGATTTTGGTAACAGAACTTTTCAATCAGAAACAAGTAAGAAACTAAATGGCTACACTGGCTTCCTGTTAAGGCAAGGCTGATTTCAAGGTTTTACTGCTAACCTACAAAGCATTACATGGACTTGCTCCTACCCATCTCTCCAATTTGGTCCTGCCGTACATACCTACACGTACGCTACGGTCACAAGACACAGGCCTCCTTATTGTCCATAGAATTTCTAAGCAAACAGCTGGAGGCAGGGCTTTCTCCTATAGAGCTCCATTTTTATGGAATGGTCTGCCTATCCATGTGAGAGACGCAGACTCTGTCTCGACCTTTGAGTCTTTACTGAAGACTCATCTCTTCAGTAGGTCCTATGATGGAGTGTAGTCTGGCCCAGGTGTGCGCAGGTGAACGGCAAGGCACTGGAGCGATGAACCGCCCTTGCTGTCTCTGCCTAGCCGCCTCCCCTCTCTCCACTGGGATTCTCTGCCTCTGACCCTATTACAGGGGCTGAGTCACTGGTTTACTAGTGCTCTTCCATGCCGTACCTAGGAGGGGTGCGTCACTTGAGTGGGTTGAGTCACTGACGTGATCTTCCTGTCTGGTTTTGTGCCCCCTTGGGCTTGTGTGGTGGAGGAGATCTTTGCGGGCTATACTCAGCCTTGTCTCAGGGTAGTAAGTTGGTGGTCTGTTGATATCCCTCTAGTGGTGTGGGGGCTGTGCTTTGGCAAAGTGGGTGGGGTTATAGCCTGCCTGGTAGGTCCTGTCCGGGGTTATCGTCTCAGCCTCCAGTATCTACGCTGCAATAGTCTATGTGCCGGGGGCCTAGGGTCAGTCTGTTATATCTGGTGTAATTCTCCTGAGGTACTGACCTGTTGCACCCTCTACAACCACTGTGATTATTATTTGACCCTGCTGGTCATCTATGAACATTTGAACATCTTGAAGAACAATCTGGCCTTAATGGCCATGTACTCTTATAATCTCCACCCGGCACAGCCAGAAGAGGACTGGCCACCCCTCAGAGCCTGGATCCTCTCTAGGTTTCTTCCTAGGTTCCTGCCTTTCTAGGGAGTTTTTCTTAGCCACTGTGCGTCTACATCTGCATTGCTTGCTGTTTGGGGTTTTAGGCTGGGTTTCTGTATAGCACTTGTGACGCCTGCTGATGTAAAAAGGGCTTTATAAATACATTTGATTGATGTTGCAGCTTCAGCACGGACAGAGCAATAAACACTTGCTGTGCTGTGATCCCTTTTTGCTGCAGTAGGGACACCGTGCGCCAGTCACACAGGCACTCGCTGTCATTTATTTTTAATACAGTGTGACCATTGGGCTTTTCTTCAGTCATTTGTGTGTTTTAATTATTTATATATGTAGTTGATTTTTGTCTGTCTATATATGGAAAAATATGTTTAAACATTTCAACCAATCGATTGGTCGAAAGAACAGGATGACTCTCGGTCGCCCTAGATGGGGGTTAGAGGTCCTGTTCTGAAATGGACACAGGAAAGCCCAGGACCCAATATGCATAAATACATTTTTAAAACCCATTCCGAAAGGACAACCAGACCCGTCCCCTTATGGACCCGGTCCAATCAGAGTGAGGGAAGCAGCAGAAAAGCCAATTGTTTTGCTACTTTATTAAACCGGAGCCATGGATTAAAGGGAGAGAGAGAGAGAGAGGCACAGAGCGAGCAGCTGTAGGCTATAGGGAGCGGAGACCGTGCAGTGTGTGTGTGAATGTGTGTGTAAGACATGGGAGGCGCGGAGCAGGCACGGAGGGAGAGACCGCAACCACTGTTAACTCCCACTAGACTAATTTATTGCTAGTTATTTATCATCCCATCCGATTACATAGTACCTGTCTTGACTGCATCAAACCGAGAGAAAGCAGCTACCTAGACTAATTGAGGCTAGCCATAACGTTACTGCGCATCTAAACATCCTACAGTTAGCCTACACATAACAACAACTCCATTCAGATTATATCCTAAATAGCAGTTTACCTGTTGGCTTTTGGTCTTTCTAATTTCACTTTTAATTCTGCCATTTTAATTCCATCTTCCATTGACTAGGTATTCCCTAACTTGCTTGCCACACAAGATGAGCAGCAATGCAATTGTCTCTCTCTGGAAGCGCAAGGATCAGAGCGCATGCCTTTTTTTGCAACTTTTTCCAAATCATCAATATAGAGCCGCATCATGCAGCCCATATGTTTTGATTTCTAAGACATTGCCAGGTTTATAAGCCTATCATAAGTAAATGAATAATAGTTGTATTGTGATGGTGTAGGCTACTGTATATTAAATTGATTTATTCAACTTTTTAAATGTAGATGTTCCAAAGGCGTGCGTCAGCAGCTTGTATGTGTGGAGGCCTGGAGATGCTAAACATGTTTATGTTAATTATGGTCAATTACCGTGAGACCGGCAGTCATTTGCATGACAATTACCGGCTGACAAAATGTCATGACCGCCACTGCCCTAAATTCAATGACCAATTTCACCTTGAAAATTATCCTGAACATGCTGGTAACAATGGGTATTAAATAAAGCCAACATCATAGTAGAAGTGAGATTGATGTAATAGTATAATAAGCAGCAATAAACAGTATTAACCAGCATTGTGACAGTATCATAATGGTGCCTACCTGTTAGGGTCTTGTAGTAGCTCCACAGCCTCCTTCAGCTGGTTGATCATGGCAATGTGTGTTCCTTCCGTAACCTTTGACCTATGGGCCAGGAAACAGGAAGTGAGTAGTCTTGTTTACGATTCAGAACCATGTTTCACCAATAAAAAAATGCTTTTGAATACGACAACATTAATGAAAAGAATAATCTAAATGATAACCTAATGTTGCCCTGGTATAGATATCAAAGGCACAACCAAAATACATAATGTGGTTTGTAGCAGAACACAAATAGCTTTGCTGTGGCAAGAAAATAGTATGGTGATGGTCTGTTTAAATAAAGAGCATATTTCAAGCCTCTTTTTGGGCCACATTTGACAGCGTGGGTCCATCTTTCATCTATGAAAACAGCAACCACAGTATAGAAGAGCCAAGAACAACTTGGGAGGTGCACAGCTTCTTAAAAAACACCAAAGACGTTTCTACTCTAGCCTACAGTAAAGTGCTGACAGTGTACATCAATCAACTTGAATACAGATGGGCAAAGAGTACTACTGCCTATGGACACATACAGCATAAAGAGAAAAACAGCACCTTATAGCACAGAGAAAGAGAGTGAGAGAGAAAGAAAGAAAAAGAGCGAGAGAAAGAGTGAAGAGAGAGAGCAAGAGAGAGAAAGAGAGAGAGCGAGAGAGAGAGAGAGAGAGAGAGAGAGAGAGAGAGAGAGAAAGAAAGAGGGAACAGAAACAGACACACCGAGACACACCCACTACAGTGAAAAGAGAGGGAGGAGAAAAGGAGAGAACTGGATGGATGAAGAGATGAAAGACGGATGGATGGAGGGATACTCACGTCTGTTCTGAGGCCCAGTGTGTGTCTTCTTCTATCCTGAGGGGCTCGTCGTAGTCTGCCGTCCGTCCCTGCACGAGCAAGAACACACACACGCACACGCACCCCGAGTTACACACACACGACATCAGCACCAGCTGCAGTCAGGTCACATGATCCAGAGAATCAGCCAGCGATTGGTTGCGGTTCAACATTGCCATCACTAGACTTTTTCCTAGTGAGTGAGAGAGAAGGCCAGTGTGCCACCCCTTCCCTCTCCCTCCCTTCCTCCCTCCCTCAAAGATCTGCTGACACAATCCACATGGGGTTGAAGATGAGACCACCCTGTCAATTCAATTCAATGGGCTTTATTGGCATGGGAAACATGTTTACATTGCCAAAGCAAGTGAACTAGATCATAAACAAGAGTGAAATAAACCAAAAATAAACAGTTAACATTACACTCACACGTTTCAGAGGAACAGACACATTTAAAATGTCATTATGGCTATGTACAATGTTTACATCACACTGTCACACGCCCATGGGACAGCAGGGGGGGGGGGGGAATAGTGGGGGGGGGGGGAAACGCCTCCAACTCAATCATCAAGTTTGCAGACGACACAACAGTAGTAGGCTTGATTACCAACAATGACGAGACAGCCTACAGGGAGGAGGTGAGGGCTCTGGGAGTGTGGTGCCAGGAAAATAACCTCTCACTCAACGTCAACAAAACAAAGGAGATTATCGTGGACTTCAGGAAACAGCAGAGGGTGCACCCCCCTATCCACATCGACGGGACCGCAGTGGAGAAGGTGGAAAGCTTCAAGTTCCTTGGCGTACACATCACTGACAAACTAAAATGGTCCACCCACGCAGACAGTGTGGTGAAGAAGGCGCAACAGAGCCTCTTCAACATCAGGAGGCTGAAGACATTTGGCTTGGCACCTAAAACCCTCAACATTTTACAGATGCACAATTGAGAGCATCCTGTCGGGCTGTATCATCGCCTGGTACGGCAACTGCACCGCCCGCAACCGCAGGGCTCTCCAGTGGGTGTTGTGGTCTGCCGAACGCATTACAGAGGGCAAACTACCCGCCCTCCAGGACACCTACAGCACCGATGTCACAGGAAGGCCAAAAAGATCAAAGGACATCAACCACCCGAGCCACTGCCTGTTCACCCCGCTATCATCCAGAAGGCGAGGTCAGTACAGGTGCATCAAAGCTGGGACCGAGAGAATGAAAAACAGCTTCTATTTCAGACTGTTAAATAGCCATCACTAGCACATTAGAGGCTGCTACTGCCTATTGAAATCACTGGCCACTTTAAGAAATGGAACATTAGTCACTTTAATAATGTTTACATATCTTGCATTACTCATCTCCTATGCATATACTGTATTCTATAATATTCTACTGTATCTTAGTCCATGCCGCTCTGTCATTGCTCGTCCATATATGTATATATTCTTACTTAGATTTATGTGTATATGTTGTGAAATTGTTAGATATTACTTGTTAGATATTACTGCACTGTCGGAGCTAGAAGCACAAGCATTTCGCTACACCCGCAATAACATCTGCTAAACACATGTATGTGACAATTTTTTTTATTTGATTTACTGTCCTATTGAGATGACTGAGATATCATCCATACTGTCCTATTGAGATGACTGAGATATCATCCATACTGTCCTATTGAGATGACTGAGATATCATCCATACTGTCCTATTGAGATATCATCCATACTGTCCTATTGAGATGCCAATATATCATGATCTAAATTGCAATCCAAATGATTACTTAAGATTCATATTCCATCCATATGCTTTAACGTTACAGTATCATTAAGGGCCATTAATCAAGCCTACTGGTCATCCAAAAGTCTTTATCAAGAGTTGATGGACAATAGTGTGATTGGATAAACAGTATTGGGTCATAGAGAACGAATGCAATATACATGAGACTGGAAGTCTGAACACATCAGCTACACTTTTCCTTTTGTTAAAAACACCAATCCTTTCATTATTTACAGCAAGGCCATTTCCCCATGAATCTTTGACAATACAGACAACCTTAAAGGAAGTCATACTGTTGTGTATAACGGGGTGCATATATGCACATTATGATCCTTATTAACAGCTCCAGAGTCAGTCTAGACATCTAGCTCATAATGGATGAGGCTGAGACCCAGGTAGAAAAAGTTGACCCAAAATCACCTATTAAAGGGGTAGTTCACCCCAAATGTCAAAATGTGTGAATTCAGCAAGTTGCTCACCTAAGTAACTTTAAACCAAGTCTTTCAGTGAGTGAGTGAGTGAGTGAGTGAGTGAGTGAGTGAGTGAGTGAGAGAGAGAGAGAGAGAGAGAGAGAATGGCCTTGCCTTGATGTAACTGACAAAGCAGTTGCTGAGAGCAGAAGAGTCTCTGTAGCCAAACTGTTCCTTCAGGGCCTCAGTGGGGCTCTCCTCTATCAGTTGCACCCCGTCCCTGTGGGGGTCCGCTACAGGGGGCAGAGATAGAGGTCAGAGATCAATGTAAAGAGTGTCACAGTTCAAAGGCTGTACTGTATGGAGACACTGTCCCTTATATACATAGAAAAATATTGTGTTTGATTGCTCGTTTATGAGATTTGGGTGGATAGTGAAACATTACACTCCCCTCCATATGTATTTGGCAGTGAAGCAATCTCTGTCTGTCTGTCTGTCTGTCTGTCTGTCTGTCTGTCTGTCTGTCTGTCTGTCTGTCTGTCTGTCTGTCTGTCTGTCTGTCTGTCTGTCTGTCTGTCTGTCTGTCTGTCTGTCTGTCTGTCTGTCTGTCTGTCTGTCTGTCTGTCTGTCTGTCTGTCTGTCTGTCTGTCTGTCTGTCTGTCTGTCTGTCTGTCTGTCTGTCTGTCTGTCTGTCTATGTGTGTGGTCTACAGAGAATCCATCAGAGCTCTGCTAATATAGCAGCCCAGATACTCTGAGGCAGCTCTATTCTCCTCTCTGCTACACTATTCCACAGTATGGATGAGTCCACCATGTTGTACCAGGCCGCATTCTTCCAATCAATTAGAGGGCTTAGTGAATAAAAGGTGACGGCCCCCATCTCATCTGATCAAGCCTGCCTGCCATTTAACACATACACTACATTAGTACTGTTACACACTCTCACACCACCTTCACTTTCAACACCATTCCCACCCAGTCTGAGGACCGCCAGCCTATCAGTGACCCCCTCCCAGACTACTCCCTGTGTGTGCCGACATAGCCTTCCTGGTGTATATCTTTACTTCCTGTCCCCACCTCTCTCACTCACACAAACACACATAGTTTAGCCAGGGTCAACACTACCCCAGAGCTCCCTCCGTCCTTCTCAAAAACAACAATCAGGAAAAACTCCCACTGAGCCACATAAAGACACCATGAAGGCTCCGGAAACATCTCTTTTATCCCACGTCCTCTCTTTAGAGCAACAGAAAGTGACAACGTTTCTATTCTGTTTCCTCTGGTGGCAGATAGGGGAGTAACATTAACCAGAGGCCTCTCTGCAGTGTCTATCTGGGCTGTGTTACCCTAACCTGAGGATGTCACACACAGCCCTGCTGGCTTTTCTCTTCTCCCATTCAGGAGGGCTGGTATCGGGGATGGGTGGCTACTCATTGACAGGGTCGGTGGGTGGGGTGGGGTGGAGATATCCTTACTGAGAGTGTCAGAGGTGTGTGGCATTCTGTCTGTATGCTACCTGTGAGAGCACTGATGTGTTCGCTGGAGTCGTCTTTGCTTAGCCCCTCCTCCTCTGTGATGTGGGACATGGGGACATTGAGACTCAAGCTGTCCTCGTCTGAGGGCTGAAACAACCACACAGTTCAGTTACCAAAAACACTAGCAAACATTTCTGTTACCAACAAAAATCTAAGCATTTCAGCTGCTACAACTCAACAGTATTTCAGTCAGAATCAGCCAAATGTTTCAGCTACCAAAAAACAACCAGATATTTTCTGTCAAATGCATCCAGAGAACTGTTGTATTATACCTGACAATATCTTCTTCACTACTTTTATCTGATCATCACAAAATACACTGAGGTCATGGATGAGTGTATACCGGTATAAAAGTAAGAAAGAACAAACAAACCCACCCAAAAAAGAAAACAGAAATATAGCCTGCTACCCTCAGGCGGTGGCTGTGTGCTCAGCCGGCACAATACAGCCTGGAACAGCTCTGAAGAGATGCTGACTGTTCAACGTCACCAGGTAGATGTGCTCTTTCTTGCATAACTTTACATATACATTTCTAAACATTCTGAAGTCATGGTGCAGAAAATGAAGGGAACGTTCAATGGCAATGCATAATGTCGGACACAGATACTGTGTAATCAATGCATAATGTGGTCCTCTGTAGCTCAATTGGTAGAGCATGGCGCTTGTAACGCCAGGGTAGTGGGTTCGATCCCCGGGACCACCCATACGTAAAAATGTATGCACACATGACTGTAAGTCGCTTTGGATAAAAGCATCTGCTAAATGGCATATTATTATTATTATTATTATAATGTCGGACACACATACTGTGTAATCAATGCATAATGTCGGACACACATACTGTGTAATCAATGCATAATGTCGGACACACATACTGTGTAATCAATGCATAATGTCGGACACACATACTGTGTAATCAATGCATAATGTCGGACACACATACTGTGTAATCAATGCATAATGTCGGACACACATACTGTGTAATCAATGCATAATGTCGGACACACATACTATCAATGCATAATGTCGGACACACAAATAGTGCATGCGTGCGTGCGCACACAACAAACACACATAAACAAACACACACACACACACTCATTCTACCTCAGTGGCAGACAGTCTCTTGTCCCCGTTGTCGCTGCCAACTCCTGAGTCAGTGTCCTGTTTCTTATTCTGGTCAATGTCCTCCGTGCTGAGAGGAGAGGGGTGAGAGGTGAGAGAGGAGGATTATGGGACGGCCAGGGTCAGGAGGTAAAAACGCACACGGAGGAGAGAGGAGAGAAAGTGACAGAGAGCAGAGTCTAATCGCTCCGATCACAGAGGAGATGCAGGGCTCTGTCACGCTCTCTCTTTCTCTCGCTCTGTCTAGCTTTAAGCGAAGTTATCCACTGAACAGAGTCTCCAGACAACTGAACCGTGATGTGCTCCAAGATACACTTCTCACACACACGCGCGCTCTCTCACACACACACACACACACACACACACACACACACACACACACACACACACACACACACACACACACCTTGTCGTTTCTAGGCCACCTAAATTTGCATCCCAAGGGAGCATGTTCACTGATCACTGAAGCATATGGCATTCTGTGCTCATCTTCATTCACATTCACGCACTAAATCCAATTCTGGCCTCACACCTACTTAATCATTATTATCATTCAATACATCAACCTTATGAGAATCCATGTGAATACAGTTCTACTGAAACATTGGGCCAGGGTGTTGGATCCTTCTACTGTGACTCTATGGCTGAATTATAAATAGCTCTGCTGCTCTTTTCCTCCACTGCCAGGAGTGTGTGTGAGTATGTATGAGAGTGGGAATTGAGTGTGAGTCTCTGAGCTCTCCAGGACAAAAGGAACATTTTTCCTGCCCACGCGTTGCAGTGGGGAGGGTTATTGGGGTGGGGGCGGACATTACAGGGCACATTACATAACATAACATCCTCTCGCCCTGTAAAACACTTCACTCTCATACACATTGAGAGGAAGGCTCAGCCGCAGCACTAAAACAACAGGTATAAATGAAGAATCTGGCAACACTCAGTGGTAAATAAATCAGTGGTTGCCAATACTGGTCCTGGAGAGCCAAAGTGTATGCAGGGTTTTGTACCAGCCCAGCACTAACAGTTGCCTCCGTTAGGATTACCATAGCAACTCACCTGCCAGTGGTGGGTTGTGATAGGCTGAGGCGTTCCATGACAGGCAGGTAGAGAGAGTCAGGCATCTTGTCACTCCGACACGCCTCGATGCTCAGGTACTTAAATACGTGAACTTTTCCCTTTATGCAGATCTAGAAAACAGATCATCAATGGGTGAATTAGAGCAACTAGATGATGATACAAAAGTGGGTACACAAATAGTTACACTATATGGAAAGCTAAAACAAAATATGCACAGTGACATGGTCAACTAGAATGCCCTATGATGAATGCTATATTCCATTGCAACGTATGTCATGCCAAGCTGTGGAGAAAGCCGTAGCCCCATGCAGATCCAGACTAGGGACGGGCATTTGAAATATTTTCACTATTCAAATAATATCATTAATTTTTTCAGATATCCGGATAGTTGAAATACCGTAATTTTCGGACTATAAGCCGCGCCTTTTTTCCCATTTTTCGACCCTGCGGCTTATATAACGGTGCGGCTAATCTATGGATTTTTACAGCTAACGGCCACTAGAAGACCTCCTAAATCTATGGATGTTACAGGTTACAGTCCACCAACTTTAACTCTATGGGCTCTATGACCGGTCCGCGCCCCCCACCTTTAAGCGGCGGGCTCCAGCAGGAAAAGCTGGAGGCCGGAAAAGAGTGAGACAGGTAGCGCGCAAAAGTAAAAGTGGAACCGAGAGTGGTACGAGAGACAGAACGAGAGACAGAACGAGAGCAAGACAGACAGACATTACGAGAGCGAGACAGTTTGTCTCTTTCCCGACAATCCCCTCTGTGCACGAACCCTTACATATGGTAATTAAACATTAAAACACCTGCGGTTTATAGTCCAGTGCGGCTTATATATGTACACATCATTCAATATCATTCAATTTAGCTGCTGCGGCTTATACTCCGGTGCGCCTTATAGTGCGGAAAATACGGTACACTGTTTTTTGCGAACATTGTGTGCTCAGACAAAGCCTTTTCATTGTTAAAATAGGCCTATATATTTTTTTTAATTTGTATGAATAGGCCTACTTGCAAGTAATGGAATACTAACATCTGTTCGGATATTTGATTATCCGTGCCCATCCCTAACCCAGACTGACCTGTGCAGGGGGACTCTGTAGGGGGTTGTTCTCCAGCTGTAGTGACTGGAGCTGGGACATTTTCCTGTAGCACACTGGGATGGTGGACACCTTGTTACAGGAGAAGTCAAACTTCACCAGGGGAAGCTCCGCCAAGTCTGAGGGCGAACACACAATTCCTAGAGTTAGAGGAGTAATTGTGTGTGTGTCAACAGCTCTGGGACATGACTCCAGTGGTCTCCTGAGGGTCATCGTTGCCAGGGAACGACATGGAGCTCCATCCACCTATCAGGTGAGAGCGTACAGCCTGGTGGCCGTCATCCTGAGGAAGAGGGAATGTCCACAAGAACAACAACGTCTACACAACCTACATCAACAACCCAGTATAAACACCCAAACAACCTCTGAGCAACATCCACAGAATCCATAGTGTGTGGGTTGACAAGGTCATGACTAGGATGATCAGACAGAACTTTCCCCCCTAGAAACCCCCACAGCCCAGCAGGAGCAGCCCTGATACTTCAAGAGTCCCTCACTGCCAAAGTTCCACTAACGTGGACCATGCCAAAAGTTTAAAATAAACTGGAGGAATGTATCCTAGGCACTAACCTCGGCAGAAACCACTATGGCCCAGTCCATGTGGGAGGAGAGACATAGCTAGGGAACAGGAGAAAACCACAGACAGAGAGGCTGACTATCACAACATTGGAAAATACTGATAAAATAAATAGCAGCTATTAGGCTCGGTGTTACTGGTGTAGCGTTGTCATATCATATGCATTTGAATGGGAAACATTGGATAAAATAGTCCTGAAATCAGAGAGAGAAAACAGACAGTGAGAGGTCAATGACAGAGAGAAAGATAGTAACAGCCCAGCTAACACATTTGGTTCCTTGGAAGTTGTGGAAACGTATGTTTTTGGTTTCGCATTGGTTCTGGGAACAAAGCTATACGTTTCCTGACCGGTAAAACTGAACGTTTTTTAAACGTTCTAAGAACGGAAGTGAAAATGTTGCATGTTTTGGGAATGTAAATATTTAGATTGAAGGGAGGTTCTGAGAACATTTTACTATGGTTCCCTGAACATTTTCCTGGGAGATTTTATTAACATTCTGAGAACGGAAATTACAGGTTATTGGAAGGTAATTAAATAACGTTCTGAGAACATGTTTCAATAAGACTTTTTATAACACTGCTAGCTTAGTTTGGGTTAAATGTTTTGAACTCCAAGCACAGATAGGCCACATTGAAATTGTGAGAACATGACTTAAATAGAACCCTACTCCTGAGTGGCGCAGTGGTCTAAGGCACTGCATCGCAGTGCTAACTGTGCCACTAGAGATCCTGGTTCGAATCCAGGCTCTGTCGCAGCCGGCCGCGACCGGGAGACTCATGGGTGGCGCACAATTGGCCCAGCGTCGTCCAGGGTAGGGGAGGGAATGGCCGGCAGGGATGTAGCTCAGTTGATAGAGCATGGCGTTTGCAACGCCAGGGTTGTGGGTTCGATTCCCACGGGGGGCCAGTATAAAAATATGTATTCACTAACTGTAAGTCGCTCTGGATAAGTGATAAGCTAAATGACTAAAATGTAAAATGTAAATGAATCATGAGGAAACCTGTAGAAAACGTTATGCTTAAGTACTGAAATTCCCACAGAAGAACGTTGTTTCTTAACGTTCTCTGAACGTTCTGAGAACATTACTTTAAATAGAACCATGAGGAAACCTGTAGGAAACCTTCACTGAAGCACATAAATACTCACCTAAGAAACATATGGTTCTCAGAACGTTATGTGCTAGCTGGGTATCCTGCACCATTTCCCAGAACTTTGTGGGAGGGTTGTATGCAAAATAACCATAGGACAAGCAAGCTCTCACAAAGCTCTAAGAAACACATGGTTCTCAGAACATTATGTACTAGCTGGGAGAGAAAGAGTAACAAAGACAGAGCTAGAGAGTCTCAGAGATTCTGTGCCAGCAACACATTTCTCAAAAGGTCGTAATTCAAGCGAAACAATTATGACTATACCTCTCCGACAACCTTTTATAATTAAAATCTCTGAGAGATAATCTTGGCTTGGAGCACATGAGGGAGAGTGCCAAATATATATATTTTTTACCAACCAGTACTCTACTTTTCTTAATTAGCTGAAATGAGAAAGTCTGTCACATCCTCTTCCCTCAAGGTCACCCCTTAAAATAACTTCTAAGAGGGATTTCAACTATCATTCAGTATAAAAAGGGGGACATCTCATTCTGAATAGTCAGGTAAATCAATTCCATTTCCGAAGCTTTCAGGGACTTTACCAACATTTTCAACAACAGGATTTCAACCTCCAGACAATATTTTCAGAATCTATATCACCTACTGAACCAGTAACCGTAGGAATTTCCAAAAACCAACAACAAAGAAACACATTCCTTCAGTGAAACTCTTTGGCAAGACAGCTAAAACATTTCAGTGCCTTGGTGGTCCAGTAAGGGGGTCTCTACAAAGACATTTGAGGAGGGACGCCCCAAAACTTCAACAACCATTAATCTAAAACTCGATTTCCCAACATCCCCCTCCTCCCCAGGGCTATCCAATCCCCTATCCTGTCCCCCACTAACAGAGTCGAGCCGCCTGGCCAGATTAAGGCTCATCAATCAAACCCAGAGAGGATCGATGGAGCATCTGCAGCGGGATCATAAATCACTTTCTGTAAATCTGCAACAGAGACGCATCCGAGGAAAATATGTAGTAAGACTGTTCGGAAAAATACTCTCGTCCATCATTCAGACAATGAGAGGTTCTGACAGATGGCGGGCGGCGTCTCTGGGATTTAGAGAGCCGTCCTGTCACAGACGTCTTTTACTCTACTAGACCTCTCAAACCACAAAGACCACTGCTGCAATACCCCTAGGCCCTAAGACATCCCAGGAGACTGGATCATAGACATCATTTATCTGTCTGAGACAGACATACACCAAACAAAAATATAAACGCAACATGTAAAGTGTTGGTCCCATGTTTCATGAGCTGAAATAAAAGATCCCAGAAATGTTCCATATGCACAAAAACCTTATTGCTAAAGAATTGTGCAAAAATGTGTTTACATCCCTGTCAGTGAGCATTTCTCCTTTGCCAAGATAATCCATCCACCTGACAGGTGTGGCATATCAAGAAGCTGATAAACAGCATGATCATTACACAGGCGCACCTTGTGCTGGGGGACAATAAAAGGTAACTCTAAAATGTGCAATTTTGTCACACAACACAATTCCACAGATGTTTCAAGTTTTGAGGGAGCGTTCAATTCGAATGCTGACTGCAGGAATGTCCACCAGAGCTGTTGCCAGAGAATTGAATGTTAAGGATCTCCCTCTGCCTATTGGCTTATTTGCATATTCAAGCCTGTCTCAAAATTCAACACTGCCCCTTTAATTAAGACATAAGCTTTTTACTTGACTGGCTTTTCAAAGACAACTTGAAATGTAGCCTACACGTTTTGTGCTCTTGTAGGAAGCACTAACTCCTCATTGCTGACCTATACTTATCTATAACTGGGCTAATAACTCCCTAACTAGCAAAGAATATCAACAAATGTACACACATGCATAATAATGACAAAGCAAAAACAGGTTTATAGAAATTGTAGCAAAATAAATAATATAATAACTGAAATATAACATTTACATAAGTATTCAGACCCTTTACTCAGTACTTTACTCAGCGATTACTGCCTTGAGTCTTCTTGGGTATGACGCTACAAGCTTGGCACACCTGTATTTGGGGAGTTTCCTATTCTTCTCTGCAGATCCTCTCAAGCTCTGTCAGGTTGGATGGGGAGCATCGCTGCACAGCTATTTTCAGGTCTCTCCAGAGATGTTAGATCGGGTTCAAGTCCGGGCTCTGGCTGGGCCACTCAAGGACATTCAGAGACTTGTCCCGAAGCCACTCCTGTGTTGTCTTGGCTGTGTGCTTAGGGTCATTGTCCTGTTGGAAGGTGAACCTTCACCCCAGTCTGAGGTCCTGAGCGCTCTGGAGCAGGTTCTCATCAAGGATCTCTCTCTCTGTACTTTGCTCCGTTCATCTTTCCCTCGATCCTGACTAGTTTTCGAGTCCCTGCCGCTGAAAAACTTCCCCACAGCATGATGCTGCCACCACCATGCTTCACCATAGGGATGGTGCCAGGTTTCCTCCAGACGTGACGCTTGGCATTCAGGCCAAAGAGAGAATCTTGTTTCTCATGGTCAGAGTCCTTTAGGTGCCTTTTGGCAAACTACAAGCGGGCTGTGTTTGATAAATAAAAAAGTATATCAGTTTCACTTAAGGACCAAAGGATTGACAGCCGTCCCATATAGATTGCAAAATAGTTGGGAAGAGATCTTTGACGTACCGATCCCATGGCATAGTGTTTATGAACTGACACGCAAAACGACACCGGATTCAAAAATTAGAATCTTTCAATTTAAATTATTATATAAAATTCTTGCTACCAATAGAATGTTATTTAAATGGGGGATACAATCTTCCCAGCTCTGCAGATTTTGCTGTGAAGAGACAGAATCATTAGATCATTTGTTTTGGTTCTGTCCATTTGTAGCTTGTTTTTGGACACAGGTCCAGGAATGGCTAAAGGATTGCAATATTTACCTGGAGCTAACCTTGCAGATAGCATTACTGGGTGATCTGAAAAGTCATAGTCAATCAATCAATAATATAATAATACTTTTAGCAAAAAAGTTTATTTTTAATTCACAATCTGTAGAAGCAATGAGAATAGAAAGGTTCAGAACTTTTGTAAAACATCACAGTACGGTTGAAATATATATGGCAAATAGAAATCCTATATGGATGGTGTTAAGAGATAGATGGGAGGAATTGAATAGAGTTGAAGGATGGGACTAATAACAAATAACAACAAATAATAACAAAGATAGCTAATAATGTAAGCATACTGTGTCCATAATAAGTATATAGGTTGTATGTTGGGAGCTTTTGGGAAAGAGCACAGTTAAAAAGATATGGCATATAGAAGCAAACCGGATGGACATCATGAAAATGATCGGAGAGGTTGAGAGTAGAAGAAGTTCATATATATATATATATATAATATAATTATTGTAAAATTAACTCTGTCCATAAGGTGTAGATAGTAAGTATAGACCGGAAGTAGAGGCCTGGGCATTGTTGTTCACTAATTTACTCCAAGTAGGGAAAGGATGGTGGGGTTGAAAAGTAATAAAGGGGAGTATATATATATAAAAAAAAACATGGGGGATTGGAAGTGATGCAGACAATTACATTGATAGAAGATACAATATATCTGCAATATTAAGCTGATCCATTTTTTTTTTTATTATAAAAAAACTACAAGCGGGCTGTCATGTGCCTTTTAAATAATAATAATAATATGCCATTTAGCAGACGCTTTTATCCAAAGCGACTTACAGTCATGCGTGCATACATTTTTTGTGTATGGGTGGTCCCGGGGATCGAACCCACTACCTTGGCGTTACAAGCGCCGTGCTCTACCAGCTGAGCTACAGAGGAGTTCCGTCTGGCCACTCTACCATAAAGGCCTGATTGGTGGAGCGCTGCAGAGATGGTTGTTCTTCTGGAAGGTTCTCCCAACTCCACAGAGGAACTCTGGAGCTCTTTCAGAGTGACCATCGGGTTCTTGGTCTCCTCCCTGACCAAGGCCCTTCTCCTCCAATTGCTCAGTTTGGCTGGGTGGCCAGCTCTAGGAAGAGTCTTGGTGGTTCCAAACTTCTTCCATTTAAGAATGATGGAAGCTACTGTGTTCTTGGGGACCTTCAATGCTGCAGAAATTTTTTGGTACTCTTCCCCAGATCTGTCCCTCGACACAATCCTATCTCGGAGCTCTACGGACAATTCCTTCGACCTCATGGCTTGGTTTTTGCTCTGACATGCACTGTCAACTGTGGGACCTTATATAGACAGTTGTGTGCCTTTCCAAATCATGTCCAATCAATTGAATTTACCACAGGTGGACTCCAATCAAGCTGTAGAAGCATCTCAAGGATGATCAATGGAAACAGGATGCACTTAAGCTCAATTTCGAGTCTCATAGTAAAGGGTCTGAATACTTATGTAAATAAGGTATCCGTTTTAATTTTTTTATACATTTTCAAAAATTTATAGAAACCGGTTTTTGCTTTGTCATTATGGGTTATTGTGTGTAGATTGATGAGGATTTTTTTTATTTAATCCATTTTAGAATATGTCTGTAACATAACAAAATGTGGAAAACGGGAAGGGGTATGAATACTTTCCGAATTAACTGTATATTTTTATTTTCAGTTCGTAAAATTTCTGCTCTGCTAGAGCTGCCCCGGTCAACTGTAGTGCTGTCATTGTGAAGTGGAAACATCTATGACAGACGTAAAAATCGTCTGTCCTCAGTTGCAACACTCACTACCGAGTTCCAAAAAGACTCTGGAAGCAACGTCAGCACAAGAACTGTTCGTCGGGAGCTTCATGAAATGGTTTTCCAAGGCCGAGCAGCTGCACAAAAGCCTAAGATCACCATGCGCAATGCCAAGAGTCGGCTGGAGTGGTGTGAAGTTTGCCGCCATTGGACTCTGGAGCAGTGGAAACGCGTTCTCTGGAGTGATGAATCACGCTTCACCATCTGGCAGTCCGATGGACGAATGCGGGTTTGGCGGATGCCAGGAGAACGCTACCTGCCCCAATGCATAGTGCCAACTGTAAAGTTTGGTGGAGGAGGAATAATGGTCTGGGGCTGTTTTTCATGGTTTGGGCTAGGCCCCTTAGTTCCAGTGAAGGGATATCTTAACGCTACAGCATACAATGACATTCTAGGTGATTCTGTGCTTCCAACTTTGTGGCAACAGTTTGGGGAAGGACCTTTCCTGTTTCAGCATGACAATGCCCCCGTGCACAAAGTGAGGTCCATACAGAAATGTTTTGTCGAGATCGGTGTGGAGGAACTTGACTGGCCTGCACAGAGCCCTGACCTCAACCCCATCGACTGCGAGCCAGGCCTAATCGCCCAACATCAGTGCCTGAATTCAGTGCCTGAATGCTTGTGGCTGAATGGAAGCAAGTCCCCGCAGCAATGTTCCAACATCTAGTGGAAAGCCTTCCGAGAAGAGTGGAGGCAGTTATAGCAACAAAGGGGGGGAACAACTACATATTAATGCCCATGATTTTGGAATGAGATGTTCGACGAGCAGGTGTCCACATACTTTTGGTCATGTAGTGTAACTGCCCCCTGCTTCTCCACAAATGCATAGGCTATAGCCTACTTTATTTAATTGAGACCACACGTGCACCTGATCTCTAACGTGTGGCTACTGAACTTGAAGCAGCAAGAATAATGACAGCTACACTTGCTACTTTTGCATATAGGATATAGCCTACCTTTTAAGATGACAATTTGCCGGCAGAGACAAATAAATGAGTAATCAATACTTATCGAAAATGAAAAGGCACAATGCTTGCTCACCATAGAAGCCTAACCTATGCACACGTTGTGCCTTTTCCTTTTCAATGATTACATTTTTTGATTGCACCTCGAATCACGTTGGTTTAGCACCCTCACTTCTAGTAAACTACAGTCTAATCATATTTAAGTTAATTTCATATGTAAGTTAACTGCCACGCGATTCTTTGCCCATGTAGGCAGCGTACTCTATTTTAATGAGACCACACATACTAGGCACACTTGGACTCATACACAACTAGGAGAGGAGAGGTAGGCTACTGAAGCAATTTCTGAGTGTGTGAATAATGCCCATAATATGTGTTTTAATACAATAGGTAGGCTTAGGTTAACGCATACAAAGCAGAAAGATGACAGTTTCCAAATAATCTGCGGGACAACAAAAATATTTGAATCCCAAAGTCGTCTGACTGCCCGCTCCTGCCCGCAGCATGAAAAATGCAGATAGCGCCACAATGATCTCTGTCGGGACCTGTAGAATGCCCTAACCGTAACCTCAAATTCCAAGACCATAAATCCCGTGGAGGTTCTCCACTCAAACTACCTCTAGAATTCCTCTTTAGGTAACTGGTTCCCTAAACATTCTGTCATCCACCAAAATCAGCTAAATAAACAAACCATTGTTTCCAAACACAACCCAGACATGACCCAGCTGCGACAAAACACCTGGGTCCCCGAGTCTCTTCTTGACCCATCTGGAAAACATTTCCTTAGGTATCAAAACTCACAGGAAAGACATATGGCATGTAATGTGGTTTCATGGGTCTAAACTCACCTTCAGGTAGGACACAGAGCAGGTTCCTGCGGACGTTGAGTTCTCGGAGGGCCTTGAGTCGGCCGATGTGACGGGGCAGAGCAGTGATCTCATTACAGCTCACATCCTGTAGGGGGCACAACACACTGAGTTAACTCACACACACAACTAACACTTTACTGATGGGTGTGCAGGATTTTGTTCCAGCCCTACTCAAACACATCTGATTCATCTAATCAAGGTCCTGATAAACTGCAGATAAGAGAATCAGGTGTGTTAGAGAATGGCTGGTCTGTTCACCCAGTAACTCTCCAGGAGGATGGTTAGTCGCCCCTTGTGTACAAGAGCTAAGGTAAGAACTAGGGATTTGTATGGCTCATAACACATCCATATTAATGCTCCCTATCCCACTGTTCTACCATGTATCCTCACATGGAGTCAGACAATGTCTCCCCTCGTCCCCGCTCCTCTCCTTCCCTGCTCTAGCTCCATGAGGGCTGGTTCCATTCATTTCACCCCATCAGTGGAGAACAGAACAGTTACATAAGGCCTGGCTAGGAACTCACACAGGAAACTAAGAGCTGAGACTGACACTGGCACACACGAGAAAGAGAGAATCTCTTACCAGCTCCATGAGGCTCCTGAGCTGCCCGATGGCCTCAGGTATACACACCAGCTTGTTGTTGCTGGCATTGAGGACTCGTAGGGGCAACCCACACAGGGAGGCTGGCAGAGCACACAGCTGGTTCCGACTGTGGACACACACACACACACACACACACACACACACACACACACACACACACACACACACAGAGCTATTATATTACACACCGGAAGAGAGATGCAGATCAAAGAGAGATAAATAATGCCCAGAGTCTTTTCAATCTAGACCTGACGACGATCCATTTGGATGGAAACTTAATTAAAGGTGTCAGATGCGTGATGGACCTTATTCATGTGTATTAGAGTACATGACCCCATACCAACTGAACCCATTTCCTTAAAGGGGAATTTCACCATGGCATATAGTCATTACTATATTAACAACATTACGTTTTTATCATAAACATCACAATTATCCAAACCACAATCTAGAACTAGCACATTTTCATTTCACTGGTAGAAATCAGGAAGTTTAGGCTCCCTGACATGGATATACATGGCTATACCAAAGGGAGAAAGACCTTAGCTTTTGTTTACATAAGAAAACAGACATTTGAATAATTTAACATCAATTAAAGTTAAGAGGGTAAAGGCAAAGAGCACTATCTGCATTGTAAGAATGTGTTGCATAATGACATATTCCAGGGATGGGCAACTGCTGGCCCCTCTTTCGTAGGATTGCAGACCAATTTTTTTTGGGGGGAACTCAGTCGGGGTTTCAACTTACTGTTGAGTTAGAATAATAGAATACACAAGGTGCAATTTTGAAATTTGTCAGCAAAACCTTTTTAGATTGGTAAGTTAGTCTAGCAGCCAGCTATCAAAACGTGTAGTAAGCATGGTCTAATTAATTGATAATCAGCTATCATATTAAAAACTGCAAACATTTACCTCCACCCTATGGCAACATTCGCTGTAAAACTGCTATTTTTCCTCTTCGCTGTCACAAGAGGGGGCCGCTAAAATGTTTTACTCACAAGGTGTGTGTGTGTGTGTGTGTGGGGGGGGGGGGGGGGGGGGGGTACGCAGACCTACGAGGCACTGCGGCCCCTCATGAGTTTTTTTGTGGCTCCCACCCCCATCAGTTGCCCATCCATGACATATTCATATTAACAGTACATGTAAATGACTCAGTGTTTGTCATTGCTTGTGTGTAATATGCTGTACTGTAGTGTTTAATTCGATACCGATACAAGTTATAATATCACAATACCAAAACAATAACACAGCAAAAAAAGAAAGCATATTAGCCAAAGTCACAGAATGGCACTTGATCCAGACAGATACTCAGCTACTGCTCTGTTCAATCATTGGGCATCTTTTGAGTTCAGTATCATTCCATTTGAAATGTTTTACGTCAACATCCATGTTGCATTAATGAATCAATTCTACAATCATACAATCAATTTGACTCTGTTTTTACCAATTCAACTACATAACAATGGTAATCATTTATTTGAATGGTAAATCTCTATCGATAAACTGGGTAAATCAAGATGTAGCCTAGGCCTATTCACAATATACAGGTGAATGCATATTCAATAGGAGTGTTTGTATGCATCAAGTTATTGAGCTTGTTTTGGCTGATTTCATGGGGCTACAGATGACAAACAAACAATCTGTTTCCCTTCCATTTGGGACTTATTTTATTGTACTGATCAACAACATTTGCATAGAAGTAGCATATTTTAAGTGTGCGTTGTCTCTATAATGACGTAATTCACGAGGCAAGGGTGGTGCGGCCCTTCAGAGCCCTATTCACACACACAGTCAGACTTTCACTGAGGCAATAGATCATCTTTGGGAGAGAAGTGAGAGAGAGAGACCAATTAAGTGAATGAATAAAGTTTTGGTGGCAATCGGCTTTGAAATCAGCATATTTTGATTTGCATGATTTGCATATTATAAAAAACAAAGTACTAGGGTAGTGAATTGGTTAGCTTCAGCTGTAAGCTAGCAAGGAAAGTTAGGCTACAAAGCTGGAAGATACCGGTATCTTCTTGCTTTGTAAAGTGTTCTAGCCTGTATGGACATTGTTTTGCGAACAGTAATTAACTGTTTCTACATTTCTACATGCCATGTCGCATTATTGAAGTCTGTTAACTTCTGTGCGGCATCAGTGGGGAGATAACATGATGTAGCCCAGAATGGCTAAGTGGAGCAGGCACGTGTGCTTGTGCTATAAAAGGGGACATCAGCTTTGCTGATACAGACTTGATCTGTGAGACACATTTGACAGAAGTACCGAAAGTAACAAAAATGCTAGTACCGAACCGTTTTTCATGTTCTAGCATCGAAAAAAGTACAGAAGTTTCAGTATACCGTGCAACACTACTGTACTGTAAGAAACTACTCACCTAGGACTTGACATAGATTAAGTAGATTAATCAAATCTCACATTGTTGTCAATTTCTGCTCAATCCTGCATGCTTTCTCAATCAGCTTTAACTGTATGTGCACTCGTAAATCAGGTCCTTTCTTGAGTTGGGCTCTGGGATATAACAACCGTTGAGTATCTGATTTTATGGTGGATTGTGGAGGGGGGATGAGTGTGTTGGAGTATGTGAGTATGTGCGTGTGTTTGTCCGGCATCTGTTGTGGGGGGGTGGGGATGTTGGGGGGGGGGGGGGGTATGGGATGGACCACGGTAATTATTTGCTAGGATAATAATTGCTTGTCAATAAATTAAATGTAATACAATGACAATCTGGGTTATATGTTAAAATCCTACGCATGAACTGCCGACATTATTACGCATAGTAATTGATAATGATGGAAAATAAGATATGCAAGATATTTGAATAGATATATATTTTTAAATAGTTATATATAGAGGTGACAACATTGGAAATGCTTTTGGCGGCTTCTGCTTCTGTTTTGTGCGTGGCACTGTGTGCTGTTTCCGATGGATGGGTCCTGGCCTCTCGAGGCCCTAGGGATCCGGAGGGATGTGGGTGGGATGCCAATCACTGGGATGACGGCTCAACTTGGGATGGGGAGGGGCTTTAGCGGAGGAATTAGTGGAGAACAATTGAAGGGATACTTAGTAGCAATGCAAATATCATGTTACAGCTATATGGACACTCAATCATTACGGTTTTTTTATTGGTAAATTTACAAACATATATAATGATGAAGACTTGAAACTTGTATCTCATTATGGTGTATGGTGAAATAAGTATAGCCAGTTATAATTGTAATGGCTTAGCTGATAACAAAAGAAGAACAATATTTACATGGCTCAAAGAGAAGGAATATAATATCTATTGTTTACAGGAAACTCATTCAACAATTCTAGATGAAGTTGCGTGGAAAAAGGAATGGGGGGGGGGGGGGGGGGGGGGGGGGGGCGGATATACTTCTCCCATGGGCAAAGAAATTCAAAAGGAGGGATGATATTAATTAATAGTAATTTCGATCCGAATGTGCAAATTTTCCAAATAGATACGCAAGGTAGATGGATTATTTTAAATATGTTATTGGACAATAAACAGATATGGCTCATTAACATTTACGGACCAAATAATGATGATCCACACTTATTTGACAATATACAGTGGGGGAAAAAAGTATTTAGTCAGCCACCAATTGTGCAAGTTCTCCCACTTAAAAAGATGAGAGAGGCCTGTAATTTTCATCATAGGTACACGTCAACTATGACAGACAAAATGAGAAAAGAAATCCAGAAAATCACATTGTAGGATTTTTTATGAATTTATTTGCAAATTATGGTGGAAAATAAGTATTTGGTTAATAACAAAAGTTTGTGCTTAAGCCAGTACATGTCCAGGCCCGTCTGAAGTTTGCTAGAGTGCATTTGGATGATCCAGAAGAGGATTGGGAGAATGTCATATGGTCAGATGAAACCAAAATATAACTTTTTGGTAAAAACTCAACTCGTCGTGTTTGGAGGACAAAAAATGCTGAGTTGCATCCAAAGAACACCATACCTACTGTGAAGCATGGGGGTGGAAACATCATGCTTTGGGGCTATTTTTCTGCAAAGGGACCAGGACGACTGATCCGTGTAAAGGAAAGAATGAATGACTATGTATCGTGAGATTTTGAGTGAAAACCTTCCTTCCATCAGCAAGGGCATTGAAGATGAAACGTGGCTGGGTCTTTCAGCATGACAATGATCCCAAACATACCGCCCGGGCAACGAAGGAGTGGCTTCGTAAGAAGCATTTCAAGGTCCTGGAGTGGCCTAGCCAGTCTCCAGATCTCAACCCCATAGAAAATCTTTGGAGGGAGTTGAAAGTCCGTGTTGCCCAGCGACAGCCCCAAAACATCACTGCTCTAGAGGAGATCTGCATGGAGGAATGGGCCAAAATACCAGCAACAGTGTGTGAAAACCTTGTGAAGACTTACAGAAAACGTTTGACCTGTGTCATTGCCAACAAAGGGTATATAACAAAGTATTGAGAAACTTTTGTTATTGACCAAATACTTATTTTCCACCATAATTTGCAAATAAATTCATTAGAAATCCTACAATGTGATTTTCTGGAAAGAAAATTCTCATTTTGTCTGTCATAGTTGACGTGTATCTATGATGAAAATTACAGGCCTCTCTCATCTTTTTAAGTGGGAGAACTTGCACAATTGGTGGCTGACTAAATACTTTTTTCCCCCACTGTATATATATAAAAAAACATGGGGGATTGGAACTGATGCAGACAATTACATTGATGGAAGTTACAATCTATCTGCAATATTAAGCTGATCTACCCCCGCAAAAAAAAAAGAAAATACTCATTAGCTTTCCCATAAACACTTTTGCACTGTACTTCTGCAAAACATAAACACACAGTCTGAATCCAGTTCAGTTCAGTCCAGCACGACAGCCCAAAACCCCTCATAAAAACAGGATGTTGGTGTTCCCTGCCTGGTTTACATGAGCAGTTCAACAAAATGCTCGAAAACAATCCAAAGCCTTTCCAAAACAGATCAGAACTCCTCCAAAACAGTTTCAACCTCTCATAAAAACAGGCTTCTGGATTTCTGTCTCCGGCTTACAGCTGCAGTTAGCCAGCACGCGGAAGGATGTCTGTGGCAGAGCAATAAGAGAGAGGCCCTATTATGTAGACAGACAGACTGGAATAGAGGCCTTTAACATAGACAGTGAGAATATAGAGACATTTAACATAGACAGAGGTTGGTAGAGAAGCTGCCAGTATGAGCAGAGCTGATTACAGATGACCCCAGAGAAAACAAGCTCTCCACTGCAACAAAAAAGGCTAAAACAATATCCTGGAAATGACCCATCGGTACACACACACACAGGGGAAAGCCTCTTGTTCTGTAGTGTGTGGTAAGACTTTGATTACACTTCCATGAGTTATTGGTTATTTTGTGCTGGAGAACAATGAGAGTGGTGAGGACTTATGGGAACATTCTGGAACACTGGATGCTTTCACACCACTCAGAGGTGTTTGCAGCGTGTATGTGTGTGCGTGCGTGCCTACGAGTTTGCATGCATGCGTTACGGAAGTTCTAGCCGTATCACTGTGCAGTCCAGAGGCGCCACAGAGCCAGAGCTGTCAAACACTGTCTCTGACCCAAGAGATTATAGACGGGATGAGTTTCTCTCTGGGATGTACTCTCTATGGAATCCTCCTACAAGATCCGATTCAACACCTCGATATGATGAAGGAGAACGTAT